>NC_133582.1:20537973-20842958 GCF_964106895.1 Numenius arquata | reverse complement strand
GTTTAAATTTTGCTAACAAACTTGATAAAGATGTTTGGTTTGGAATCTGACCCTGGTAAGTCTGGAGAGGATAATATCTATGAACTGTTCAAGTGTAACCATACAGTGGATTAAATTCTGTAAACAAGTACAGGAAAGATCAATATTTAAGAGATCACTTGAGAGTTTCATGTCCTTTGAATAACTAACACTGTGCTTTTATATTTGTTACTAACAGACAAATGAATATGAAGAGTTTGGCAATAGAGTGATTGTTACACAAATTGCGACAACACCAACAGGTGCAGTAGCTCTACAGAGTTCAGGTAAATTGAAGAATGATGTTGTTATGAATACTTACATGTTGTAGTGTTGCATATTAGAAAAAGGTTGTGAGAAAGATGTTAAAAACATTGAGTGGAATAATTACGCAGTATTAGCAAAGACTGCTTAAATGTCTATTGATTTCTTCTTGATGGAAGTTTATTCTTTCCAACTTTTAGCTCATTCACTTATCTTGATGCTGGGTTTTGTTTTGTTTTGTGTGTGGTTTTTTTTTTTTTTCTTAAATTAAGCAAAATCTTCACTTCATTGGTTTAGATTTCCAGAAATTTCCTGTATGTGCACGATGACATTTATATCTGTTAAATAATAGATTGCTAACAATCTGCAATTGCTTCTCATTGATCTACAGATCAGAATTAATAACTGTTAATTTCTGTAAGTTGTATGTACTTTTCCATGGCTACTGACTGCTCAAAGACTGAGAAACTGCAAAGACCTGAATGTCATTGGCGCTCCTGTACAATAGTGAGATGGAATTACGATTATCTGAATTGATGATTATTCTCTTATGTCAACTTGTACCACAAAGTCCCTTCACATTCATTCTGAGATAACTCAACTGTTGCCATCCCACCCCACAGTCTAGGTAGTCATTATGTTAAAACTAGAATCTTACCAATAAAGTAAAGCTACTGTCTTAAGTTGCTAAGGTACAAAAGTTGCAAATATCCTCTCTGAGTATCTAGAAGCAGCTGGTGTGTAATTAAAATTATTTGACTGAAAGACTGTCAGAAAGGCAGGCAAATTCTGCCAGTCAGGGAAACTGATTGTTAGTTGCTTATTATTTATGCCTCTGGGATCTTTCAGAAAGCAGGGAGCAGATCTACTTGAGGAGTAACCCATCTGTGCTGTTTAAGGTTCTTAGCCAACTTGCTGCTTCTTATGGCCCTTGGCATCAAAGACAAATGGTAGACCAAAAATAATCAGCATTAATTTTCAACCTTTAGAGGAAGTTGTGCAATGAATATAAAGTTTGTATTATAGCTATAACTTAGATTTGGAGGTTTCAGAGTAGGATGGCTATCTTTTCTCTTCTATTTTAACATTTAACATTTTAAATTCAGCTAGTAATGCTTCGCTTAAAAAGATTTTTCCAGTCCTTAACTTTTCATTGTGCTGTTTTCATTTACTAATGAGTTATAATAAATCTGTATTTTTAAAACCACAGAGCTAATGCTAGCTAAAGCTTGATCTGTAGCAGTCAGCAGCTCATTTACATGGCAGTTATATAAATATTGTACTCCAGTGTAATAATCTTTGCTAACTGTTGCTGTAGATTTTAGATTGGATATAGTAGACTGCTGCAGAAAGGTAGTTTGACTAAAGGATTGAGAGTAGCAGGGAGAGTAACACTCAGGCAGTCTATCTCATGAAATTTTAGTCCACAATGTAGAGAATTTTAAGAATCTGAGTTAGAATTATGGTGCAAAATGTTTTTTTACTATGAAAATTGTTTTTCTGGTATTCTTGCCATTCTGATGATTAGAAGAAAAATTTGTTTTAGGTTTCATAAAGGCACTTGTAACTGAATTATGGGCTCTTTTGGAGTGTGGAAAAGATGATGTGAGGATAACCCAACCCAAGTCTACTCCGGTTGACCCTATTGACCAAAGCTGTCGAAAGGTGAGAAATTACTTAAATCTTCTGTATTGGCATGGAAAAAAGCACGTCTGTATTTCAGATAGGATGATACATACGTTTCTGTAAACTTTTATCATGACTATACCTGCTTATTGGCACATGGAGCAAAATTAGTGTAATACACTAGCCAAATGATGACTGGAAGAATTCTTGTACTGCACGGCAGGTAACAATGCCAAGGATCCGTTAAAGTCAATATAAAATAATAAATAACAATCATGACAAAAGTGAAAGTCTTAAAATATTGCCATCAGTTCATGTCTCTTATTACTGTAGTAATAACAAGGAGAGTGGTGTGCTTTAGAGTATGCTGTCTCTCTACATTTTAGAATTATGTGATAATGAAAATATTATAATTTTCAAAATTGCTTGTAAAATTCGACAGATAATACATATTTCACAGATACTACTACCATTTTAGATTATATAGACACTTGCTAGGGTTTGCAGTCTTATTTTGGCCAGCTCTGTGAAGTTCAGCCTACAAAGAAGGATAAGAACAAACTTAAAAGTTAATGGCAAATAATGTTTAAAGTTTATTTGGTTATACTTAACTGATTAACATTCCCTTTTGTCCCTCCTTTTTTTTTTTTTCTTTCTCTAGCCTTTTCTGTCTCTGATAAACTTACTCACTTACCCTGCAGTTTTTGAGCTCCTGAGTAAACAAGATATACCAAATAAACCAATGTATTCACTCCGCGAAGTACCTACAGATATTATTGTAAGTATAGTTTTTTTTTTGAAAGAAAAATACTTCTGTGAAGACATTTTCCTGACAAAATGTTATTGTAATAATAGAATAAGATTTTTCTTCTTACTGAAAGATTTTGAAATTTTCTGCATTTTGTATTATATACAGCATGAGGGCAGTATATGCACATATCACTTCATGTTAACCTAAATTTTCAGTTTGAAATCCTAAGGATGGTATAAAACTTGATGCCTAATTTAAAGATCATCTTTCATGACTTGTGTTAGAATTGTGGTTTTCCATGGAAAAAAAAATTTGCCTACAAAACTACCTCTCTATGTGCATGTAGATACATGCTGGAAAATCTCTATACTTGTATTTTATATAATATTGCTTTATCACACTGTCTGTGCATTTAAACAAAAATTAAGAAAAAAACACCAGACCAAAACCTCAGGCTTCCTCAATAGCACAGATGATGCACACACAGAAGAAATCACTAACTTGAAAGTTACTGAGTAAGGCATATTTCAGTCCTAAGAAAAATGATGTTACCATTTCTGTATTTAGTATTATTTTGTATTAGTTCATCCAAGTGCAATCAATTTATTTTTTTTTTCATCTACAAAGCATAGGTAAATTTAATCTGTGAGCTTGACTGGCAGTTAAAATCAGATCTTTCTTCTAATGAGCTAGCACTTTGAATTGCTGTTGTGTTAAAGAGTTTGTTTAGTGCAAGCTGTAGATTGGTGGTAGTTAAGTTGTTTAGACAGCGTATAGAATAATCATGCACTTTATGTTTGGAAGGGATTTTTGTAGTTCTTCTTTGTAACACTGGTTGATTTCAGGAGAAAATGGGATGATAAATTTCATTTTTCCAATACACTCAATGTTAGTGTGTCGACCTATGGATAGTTCTGTTCAGTCAAGTTTTCTGAGCCACTTGCAGCAGGGGAGATAGATATTTGAGAGCTTTCAGATTGGGGTTGGTCTTAAGTAATGATTTTCGTGACTTTTGAAAGCCTATGTTGTGTTGGCTTTTGAATTAATTCAATAGTTTGATAGAATTCTCTAGTTTTCCACAAATAACAATTCTGATGTAATTGTTCAAAGCTCCCTGGACTGTTACAGGTGTTTTGGATGGGGTTTGTATCTCATACTGTGCAACAGTGGGTTTTGTATGCCTAAGCTAGACATCCAGGGTTATGTGGTTAACAGAAGGGAAATAATTCAGTTCATCAAATGTTAATTTAACATATAATGGCTAAGTCTAAGTACTCAGAAAACTTCTGGGGTTAAGCGGACATAAAGATTTGTTATAACTATGGTTTTGGGCAGTGATTACAGAAAGCTAAAGATAAAAAATTTATGCAGGTGTAACTATGGTTGAAAGCCAAGTAAAAGCAATTTCAGTGCCACTAGAAGACTTGGTTAGGAGACCTAATTGCTTTGTGTGCTTCGTTTTTCTATATTTCTGAATCATGTCACATTGCCACAGAATCTCACTTGTAGTATTTATGCTGAACTATATTTGATAATGCAGAGAGCTTAATCATCTTTGTATGACATTTATTTCTTAAAGACACAGGATTTAAACATTTTCCTCCTTTGTATTTTTGGCTAACCGGTTGCATCATTGACTGAACAGATTTTCAGTTGAGCTTTTACTACTTTCAACTGTTGACTAATCGGGTTTTTATTTTGTGCCCTTAAAGAAAATTTTTCTTAATACATGCCAGTTTTTTTTTTTCTCTTTGCCATATAAAAATAGTTTAGAAAATGGAGCAGATGAATAAGGGTCCTTCTGTCTGCCTTCACTCTTCCTTTGAGAGGTTCCACAGTGCACATATTCAACAGAATCTGGCTTGGAAAGTACCCTCCAGATCTGTAGCTTTGAAAGACATGTTTAAGCAGGTGAAATTCTTTTTTTTGCCTTTTTTTTTTTATTCCCCGCAGTGATCATGGAGAAGTTTATATTTAGATGGTGTATCTTAGGTATTCAAAGTAGATGACATTCTACCTGTAGTATTTAAGCTATGCACTGTAGTTGAGCACTGCAGATTTATCTGCACATTTTTCTGATCCGACTTTGTGCTGGAGCTGGTTCACTGCCTTCCTTACTAATATCCCAAATCACAGGTTGGTCTGTTTCTCAGTAGTCCTTTGTCTCTGCCTGCTCTTTCTACTCTTTTGCAGGCTCCAAGCTTTGATGTATAGATGAGAGAAGGAGGTTGTTGGCAGAGAAATACCCCTTGGCATTTAACTCTTTGCACCTGTAAATATCTAAAGAGCCCTAAACCCTTGCTTGCATTACCAATTTTATGAACAGCCTTGAGGTCAGAGTTTAATTATTTTATTGTGAATTTCATTGTGAACATACCATGTGGAAAAAGGACATTCTTCACAGCCCTCTCCCCTACCACCCAAAAAAATCTATTAGGTAAAATAGGGTTTCACTGTATTTTAAATAACAGTGCATTTTATGAAGACAGTTTACTCTGAGAAGATCTAGAGTGTGGGTTTTTTTGTTTTTTTTTTCTTTTCTGGTACTGGGAGTTTTACTTGTGATGTTTACTTTTCTCTGTGTTGAAAAACAGAGCTTTGGTTGATTTCATGAAAGTATGGATCCTAACTTTTCTCTCATATCATATTGAAATGACTCATTGATCTAAGCATTTGAATAATAACTCTCTCTGCTGTCTCTGAGACTATAATTCTTAAATGTGGAGAAAATAATCTGGATTAAATCCAAACTTTTAAATACAGCCTATAAGACTTTGTAGTTTTTCTTCTGACCATAGCACAGCAATCTGTCTCTGAGATGATAACATCAGTGAATTTTTTTATGCATTTCTTGGTCTTTTAATGAAATAATTTCTTCAGAAGTGTTTTGGATATGCAGTGAACCAGAGGGGAAGATAATTAGATTGGATTTGTGGAAGAAGTGGGAAGCAGCCACAGGTGGTTGTCTATTACATGAGATGCTGTATGATGAAAGATGTAAACCTCAACATCCAAGCTAAGCCTTGTTACACTGAAAATAAATGGCTGTGTTTTGAAGCATGTAGTACTAACAAGTGTTAGAAAGGGTATTATACTAAAGGATTTGCTGTTCTTTTCATTAAAATAAATTTATACACATTTCAAACATACAAAACCCCCAGTTTAACATTTTTGTTGTGGTTTAATACTAAATAAAAACTAGAATACTTGATATGCTAGGATCTTTTTGTATGTTTAGTGATTTATTTTTTTTAAATGAGTTTTTTTTTTTTTCCCTCTAACCTTCTGTATGGTTTCTTTTTACCATTGACTGTTATGGTGGAAAGCCCCTTTTACAGAAATAATTTCAGTTTGCTGTTTAATAAGAGGCCTCATTTTAATAGTTTCATAGGAATGTTTACTATATGTGCATAAAATAAAATATCCTACATGAGTTTTTTACATTTGTCTTCCTTCGGCAGGATATTATTGACAGGCTTATAATTTTGAATTCAGAAGCTAAAATTCATTCCTTATTCAGTTATGAACAATCACATATCTTTGGTCTGAGGTAAGATGCTCATTTTTTATTCTCTGGTCACTAAATAGAATATAACATAAACTAACATAACATAAACATTAAACATAAACATTTAGAATCAACTAAATAGAATATAACATGCTTGAATGTGTTGCTTCTGGTAAGATAACATTGTTTGGTTTTTATTATGCATGAAGGTGAAATTCCTCCTTTTTAACATAAGAAGATTAAATGAAAAATGGCCTACAAAATGAGAATAGCAGTGAATCTAATCTTATTACCTGTAAATGAATATATTGTAGTATGATAAGCAGTAATAGAAATTGCATGTTGTTATTTTGCCTAGTTCATTGAAAAGAACGTGGTACGTCCACTGTAGTGCATAAAACAAAAATCATACCAAAATACTAAAATAAACAAGGTATTTTTTACCATTTTACCATTTACCATATCAGTTTGGTTTATCTAGTCTCCCTGTACTTAGTTTTGTTTTTTTTTTTAATGTATTGGTTTAATTATCACCAGTTTCACCAAAACTAACTTTGAGAAGGAGAGTAGCATTTGATCCCAAATATTTCTAGAACCTGAAGGTATGCTTAATGCTCATGCTGTCATGCTCATGTTTTGTAATATTTAGTGCTTTATAATATTTTAATAGAAATTAGTGTCTGCATTTTTCTCTTTTCCGAAGTTGAGTGTATGAATCCTTGAATTCACATTTTTGTTATGAATATATTTTGTGCAATTGAAATAAAAGCTCTGCTGGATTTTGCTTCATGGTACAGAAAACTTTGATAATCTCTCTTGGGCAAGATATAGCACAATTGATTAAGTACTGCAACATTAGCTTTCTGCAGCTGAATTTGTACTTAGATATCACAGTAAAATTATTTCATACTATATATGAATAACCATAAGATACAGTACAATTTGCTGATAAGGATGAGCATGGGGGAGGTGAACAGTAACAGAATTTGGAGTTGGGAGATATATGCTTTTGTCATATAAATCAGAAGTTATAAATGCTATTTTGAAGGAAATCACTGGTTGAGTAGGAATGAGAAGTCCTAAAATGAAATTTGAAAAATAAGATGTTATTCTTCATTTAGGATTATATTGACTCCATAAAAAACTTCATAGAACTCCCATTGATTTAATTAAGGATAAGGGAAAGTGAGATGTTTTATAGTTTAAAATAACAGTTGGATTTTAGATTGTGTTCTACCTTTATAAGTTAAAAGAACAGATTTCTTCTATGATGATATTAGGAACCCTCATAAGGTATAGGCAAAAATGAATTATTCAGTCTGATTGTATAGGCGGTTGACTCCCATGCTGTAAGAAGGAGACTGGCACACAAATAAGTGGATCATGTATTGAAGTTGTGTTGAATGCTTACAATATTTTTAACAAAGCCTATACCCTGTGAAGCAACAGAACTACCCGTAACTACACATATGAGCAATGTAACAAGCTCATCTGTAATCCTGTAAAAGAAGCTGTGTTGTTACACAGGGGAGATGAGCTTCAGAGTTCACTGTGGTAATGACATCTGCTGGACACTAACAAGTCAAAAACCAAGTGAAAATCCAGTCAAAATGCCAGATTTCAAGAAACGATTAAGTAGTATTTTCAGTATGGAAACCTACTCATAAAAGTGGTAGGTATCTTAATAACTAGTAATCAGAAAGAGGAAAATTTTTAAAAATGTTTAAATATAATTTTCAATAAATGCTTCGTGTTCTGCAGGGACTTCTGGAATCTCAGTGATACTTGATTTTTAACAGATTCAGTCATTGGGGTGTTATTGTTGTTTGGGTTTGTTTTTGTTGCTTTTTTTTGTTGTTGTTCAAAAGCCCTGTTCCTTCCCCGCCCCCCCCCCCCCCTTTCATTGCCTTTCTTATAAAAGAAAGGAAGATACAATTCTAGGGATTTTAATATGGACCTGTGTAAACTACAAATAATGTGAGACTGTTTTCTTATTGATTAAATGGCTTTTCATGTGGGGCTTGCTGTAAAAATGCTTTTTGCAAATAATAGAGAATTGGCACATATAAGCCTATTATTATGACTAATTCAACTGCCTGCACATGTTTTTATTATTACGTAGTTATTCAAAGTTCCCTGTTAAAACGATACCAGAATTCTGGATGATTCTGGAATTTTTTGTGATTACTGTATTGTTTACAGTATTAAGGCTTGGAAGAAACTCTAGGCTATATTATCTGAGGATGAGGTAAGCAGTTCATTTTAAATACCTTTTGATACCAAGTTCCGTGAGCTTTTCTGTGAGCACTGCTGACAGCAGATATGCGCGTTCTGTAAAGTGAACTTTGCCTTGCGTAGTTGGTTTGCTCCTTGACCAAATTTCTTCAAGAATACCAAATTCAGCAGCAGTTAGATCAAATAATATCAGATGCTTAACAGATCTGAAAATTTAGAAAGTTAATTAGAGCAAAAGATCTACATTTCTTTTTGCTGCTATGTAGAATTAAAATATTTAAATGTTTATGGTAACTGCAACACGAACTAACAGTTTTGTGGCCGAATGATTTTGGTGAAAAAATTGTCTAAAAATATTTCTTTCTGCTAGACTTAATACCAATAGTACAGCCAAATGCACATTCTTCAGTAGTTCACAGATCTACACAGCTGTATAGTTTGTTATTTGGTCACGTGTCATTGTACGTGTGGCTCACCCGGAGCTGAATGCTGAACTTCAGATCTGTTTTAACTTAGAGGGCTCTGAGGTCCTTTAACCTGCTTTTATTGTTCAAAAGAGTTACAAATTTGCTTACGAATGTTAAGCAACTTCTGCAATTTAGAACTTGTCCCGGTTTCAGCTGGGATAGAGTTAATTTTCTTCCTAATAGCTGCTGTGTTTTGGATTTAGTATGAGAATAATGTTGATAACACGTATTGTTTTAGTTGTTGCTAAGTAATGCTCATATTAAGTGAAGGACTTTTTCAGCTTCCCATAGAAGCTGAGAGGGAGCACAGACAGGACAGCCTGGCCAAAGGAATATTCCAGACCACAGACATCATGCTCGGTATATAAACGGGGATTCCCCAGTGGGCAGGAACCTGCAATCCCTGCTTGGGACGGGCTGGGCAATTGATCATTGGGTGGTGAGCAATTGCACTGCGCATCACCTGTTTTGTGCAGTCTTTTGTCATTATTATTGTTGTTATTTTCTCTTCCTTTGCTGTCCTATGAAAATTTTTATCTCAACGTACAAATTTTATATTTTTTTTTTCCCCTCATTCTCTCCCCATTCCCACTGCAGGGGTGGGGAGTTGTGAGCAACCAGCTGCATGGTGTTTGGCTGCCCGCTGTGTTAAACCACAACAGGACCGTGCTTTTCTTCATGTGTATACCGTGCTTCAGTGACTTAAAATTATTTTGGTTACTAGCTGTGTTACTATAGACTATTTCCACAGTCTGTTTAATCCAAAAAGCACAGATGTATCTATTTGTTTTTAATGTTAATATTGCATTTTGTGGTGGATGATTGTTTTCATTTTGAATAAAATAAGTATGAATACTGAATTCTGAACTATTATTACGAAGGACAGTCCTGCAGAGGCTCCGCTGTCAACTTTCCTTTTCAAGCTTGCCCATTCTGAAGAGTGGTGTGCATGCAGTAGAAATCCAAGGGACAACGTGGGGAAGGTAGATAGGGTTTTGCATAGCCAGTATCTCTCAGTCTATAAAGAATGCTCCTACAGTGCATTGATACAAACTAGGTCCTGTGTGATCAAAGTAAAATACTTAGATTCAAAGCAAGTTGTAGCCTAGTGCAACTCTATTTTTTGTAATTCTTAACTTGGAAGTATCTTGGTCTGAAGAAGAATCCTAGTAGTTTCACAGACACTGATCTGGTATTCCTTTAATTGCAGCTATTGTGTGCATCTAGGATAAGTTTCATTCACATGAAGTCTCTTTTAAAAATTATTAATTAAAGGGAAGCCTTAGGCAATACGTTGGAGATAATAGAAAAGTGAAAGTATATAAACAGTTCCTAACTTGTGTATACAAAGATTTTCAAAGTGTCAGTTCAACTTTCAAGTTCAAAGCACATTTGTACTTACTAGAAGCAGGAAGTTTCTCAATCGGCCAATATTGGTTGATAAAAGAACACTGAAGGCTGTCTCAGCTACTCCTTTGTACAGCCTGAAAATCTGGGTGCACAAGAACTGGTGCAAAAATTCTCAGTAGTCTTTCTATTTTAGAAGATTCTGAACTTAAATTGCTGTCAGAGCACAAATCCTAGAGAAAGGGAATTCACAGCAGTAATCAAAGTAATACATTTTTAACATAATAAACACAGAGAATTTTCTTAATTTAGTGATCAGCTTTATTTCCCTTATACAAGTGTACCTATTGATTTTATCTTACAAATTATTTGATGGGAGAGAAAAAAATTTCGTAAAGGTGTGACACTAGAGATCTTAACCATCTCCCTTTCAAGGCCAAGCTCTTTGAATCTCTGTAACTTGTATTAAGAAAGGCATTAAGTAAACAGCTGTAACATTATTTTTCTTTCAGACTGATTAATTATATGGCATCAAGGCAACTTATCTAGTATTTCAGTATAGTGGATACATCCATGAGTTGTAAGTTTTTACAGCCTGCCAAGAAAATATATGCATAATATATATTTTAAAAGCATCTGCCTACAGCATTATCCAGGCATTTACATATTGCTGTTCTCTCTATTCAGAAACTCAATTTTCAGTGAATGTCAGTGACGCTGTGTTAGCTCGAATAAAGTGTGGCAAAGTACCAGATTTTTACCTTCAATAATCAACCGTCTTTCCCTAAAGAGTATTAATGTTCCAAAATAAACTCAAAGATACTGAGTCAGTTTACATAAAAAACAGGAGAAACAGTATTAGTGGCAGCAGGCATAGACTGTGGGCCTACAAAACTAGTAAGGGAAAGATTTGGGAAAGAGAATTTCAATGGCTCACGCTATATTGACATCAAAATCAATCAGCATCTTGAAATTTGCCTCAGAGCAGTATGTATTAGTCAAAATTTGATTTAGTGCTCTCCAGTGAATTCCAGGTGAATGAATCTCCTACAGGAGCTGGGAGATGAACAGGCATGTGAGATAGGCAAGAGACAACTTTGTGGCTTTAGGAAATACAGATAATAAGCACCCGTGCATTCTTTTTCATTGTGTTTTCATCTGGATTGTAAACACACCCGCTGCATTTTAATAATGACGTAGCTTCAGCATATGAAATAATTTTTTCCCTTAATTGTACTTACCTCATGTGTCTTGTTAATTAAAAGAATGTGTGATTTTAATGATTACAACACAATGGAAGGAGCATTAATTATCTTGTTTTCTAAAGGTAGAGGATATGAATCCTGATGATTCTTTTTCCTCAGGTCAACATGCTATTTAGATTTATCCTCTCTTTCTCTTTATCAAAAAGCATTATGAGTAGCAGAAGCTTTTTGAAAATGTTCTTACATAATTCTTTAAAATCTCATTCATTCTAAAGTGAAGCAAGACTTTATTTAAAACTGGTTTTAAACAATTTCAGTTTCCCCCTTAGTAAGAGCGTGCCGTGTTTTCTAGTTTCATGTTTTCTTTTCCATCTTCCTTGCAGAGCCAAAAATAAGGCTGTACCTCTTACTTTCCACATAACTTTTTTTTAAATACACTTATAGCCCATGAACACTGTTGTCTAATGTCACTGATGAATCTTTTTGATCACTAACATTTGAAGAACAGGCTGCTACATCTACTCTTGCAATAACATTTACCACGCTATTGGCTGGATGTACTGAAGAAACCCTTCTCATGCCACATCCTTGTGGCATTCAACATCTTTATGTCTTTGTGAAGGGAAGAAAGCCATGTTCATAGAGTTCCTCCTCTCGGGGGTATGGTGAGAGAGGGGAAGAACTGAGCCTGACAGTATTTATTTCTCCTTCTGCATCTACCAGATAAGAATTCTTATGAGGGAAGCATGAAAAACTATGTAGTTCTCCAGTTATTTTCTATCAAACCTTTTTCAATTAAATGAGAACTGATTGAGGTAATAATTAATTAAGGATCCATTTTCTGTTATTTTAAGTGTGTTTTCTGCTTAGTAAGTGATATGTAGTTCTTTGGAAATGAACGTCTTCCTTCCAAGTGTGCATGCTGGATGTGGGTGAGGGAAAAGACTCTGCAGTAGTGATCACTGAACAGTGCACATGTCCTGTAAATCCTTCACCCCTGTTTAATAGTCCAAAGGTAAAGGAAGACAGAGTCTACATTAGTAGTGATGAGGATTTGCAAGGGGATTATTTTGGCATGCTTCCACATCATATAGTTATACTGTTAATTTGGTTTTTTTGTTAGTTTGTATGTTAATAGAAATTTGTTAGGTTTATTCATCTAAAATCTTATAAAAAAAAACCTTAATAAAAGAGGAATAGCAGATTATGTCACTTATTTGTTGATTTTTTTTATTTTTTTTTTTAACTTCAAGGAAGGAAATTAAAACACTTCCTTCAATTTAAAATCTGCTTCACTTCTGAGTCCTCTAGACTGGCAAGCGATGCTTATGAAAAGCATTTTTGTTTAGCTAGGGAAACTCTTCTACCATTAGCAATCACATTACATGTGATTTGTAAGTGCATTGGGTAGCAAAAATGCTGTAGGTGCTCTTTTGAAAATCTTTTCATGTGGAAAACATCGTAAGGAATACATCAGTCTCTGAGTTTTCTTACTGGGAGAAACATGACTGCCCTGCGGTAGTAGCTTCCAGTGCCCCAGGCATCGGAGGTGTAGCTCAGGGTATTGATAAATGCTCTTGTCATGGTTTCGGCTGTGATGAAGTTGACTTTCTTCCTAGCAGCTGGTATAGTGCTGTGTTTTGGATTTGGAATAAAAATAAGTGTTGATAAAACATTGATGTTTTGGGTTGTTGCGAGGCTCTTAAGGCCTCTTCTGCTCCTCACGCCACCCAGCCAGCGAGTAGGCTGGGAGGGCACAAGAAGTTGGGAGGGGACACAGCTGGGACAGTTGACCCCAGCTGGCCAAAGGGATATTCCATACCATGTGATGTCTTGTTCAGTGTATAAAGCTGGGGGAAGAAGAAGGAAGGGGGGAGACGTTCAGAGTTACAGCGTTTGTCTTCTTCCCAGGTAACCATTAGCTGTCCTCATAACGGGTGTTTTTAGCAACTCAGAGAAATTCATAGGTGGCTTAACGATACTGTTTTCAAGTGAAGAAATTTAGAGAGGCAACATAAAAATTAACAAGTTTCTTTTAGCAGCTAAAATTATTTATTAGCTGTTCTATATCCCATGAAGGACCTTCTTTTCTGCTGTAGTTAAAGATGTCATGATTCCACCTATCAAAACCGAGGAGATAGTCAGTTTACAAAGGTACACAAGTATTAGTTAGCATGCCTTCTTTCAGACTAGAGATTTCTACAATGAAGTGTTAGTTGTGAAATTATAGCTGAAGGAGAATCCAGCGAGCAACATCAAAGAAAGACAGGGATGACATAGGACAGGAAATGCAGAGTTCAGAAACAAAATTACTTATTACTACTATATTTATATATATGTATTTTGAGTTTTCTGAGTGTCTTTAAAATTACTGTTCTATAAAAGACTGCCTTCAGATAACCTTTTATTTTATCTGTATTGCAGTTTGTTTCTGGGAATATGGTGTACCTTATTAGTAGTTTTCACAGAGTTTTAGAATTGGGGTTGAAAGGGAGATTAAAGATTGTGTAGTCCAGCTGCTCTGCTCAGAGTGGGTTTGACTAGAGAGCACTATTCAGGGCTGTGTCCAGTCTTTTTTACAGTGATCTCCAAGGGTGGTGATCCTGTAACATCTCTGGGCAACTTGTTCCACAGTTTCATCATCGTCACAGTCTTGTTCTTTCACTGGGTATCACTGAGAAGAGTCTGGCTCCATCTTCAAACTCTCCTGTGAGGTATTTATACACAATGACAAGATCTCCCCTGAGCCTTCTCCAGGCAGAGCAGTCTCCGCTCTCAGCCTCTTTCTCTGTGTCAGATGGGCCAAGCCCTTAGTCATCTTTGTGATCTTCTGCTGGATCTGCTGCAGTGCATCCATGTCATGCTTTTATTGGGGAGCCCAGAACTGGACCCAGCTTGACCTCACCAATACTGACAGATGAGAAGGGTCACTTCTTTCACATGACTTTCTGGCAACGCTCTTCCTTACACAGCCCAGGATGCTGTTGGCCTTCAAGGCATGTTGCTGTCTCATGTTCAGCCAATTATCCCCCAGGTATAAGACCTTGCATCAAAGCATATCTTTCAATTTTCAGCAACATTTAGCTTGAGAATTCTGCTTTAAAAACAAAATTTTTATATAGATCTTAAAAAGATATGCTTTATTGTATTATATCTGTCAGGGTTTTATATCTTTTCATAACCATGCACTCCTTATAGATAGGATGTTGAGCTGGGTGGTCTGATCGAATTCTTACGTTCCAAATACAATTAAAAACAAGCAAAAAAGAAAACCTCCACAGCCATATACAAGCTTGCTCACAAATATACACACTTTAAAATGTGATTTATTTTTTTTTTTTTTAGTTTCAAACTTTAGTCTTTGGAATGTAAAGCAATGGAATATTACTTTTAACCAAATATCTATACTTCAGTGATGGCATTTTTAAATTAATTTTTCCATGTAGATGAGAATTTCATTAGAATGCTCCAGCAGTTAGGCTGCTGGAACATAACTGCTCATGTTAGATCTCGTATATTTTTTCATTTACCTTACCACTATGCCTTCTACCTAGCTTTATTTGCCAAACCATAAGTTTGTTATATTTTTTTTTGCTCTGCCTTGTGTACCAGAGGGGGTGTTATAAGCATTCTCGGCCATCAGTCTTCTCCCAAGTGGCTTTTAACTGCTGGAAACAGGTTCTTTGCCATTTAAAGTCATCATACTTAACTGAAGAAATGGTCCATCTTCATAATGGTTTCAGTGCCCTTTTTTGTGAATTTTTCTTATATATAGTAATAAAAAAAATTATATTTGAACTGTCATTTCTTCTGTGATTTAAAACAGATCAATGACAGGAAATAGTTAAGGTAAAATAAATAAAACTTGAAGAGGACTGAAGCTGAAAAGATCAAGTTATATTAAAAAAGCAACAGAAAAGAAACACCACAATTGTGTGAATTTGCAGGTGTTAAATTATCCAGAGAATGGCTTGCAAATTTTTACTATTGTCACTAGAAGTATATTGGGAATTACATGGAAGAAAATAAGCATTGACTAGCAGACTACAAATTTCAAACAATATGTGTTCTCTAGTTCATATCAAGTCTTATGTGTATGCAAAATATAATGCTGATCAGTTGTAATTTATGTTATGTTTTATGACTGTGATAAAACAGAAAATAAAAATAGCACGAAGAATGTTTAGTCATTTTATTTTCCATGAACAGGAAGCCTTCAATGAAATTATTCTGTTGCTGTGTTACAGTTGAAAAAAAAAAAGTAATATGATTTGGATTGCCCTGCGTCACATTTACATAAAATATATTGGAGTACTTTCACTGTTAATGTGCCTTGAAGTTATAAAAGAAAATTGCATGTAATGTGCTGTCATGTGCTCTTGTGTTTATTAATTTCATTTACCATTGTTTTGTGTTTCTCTGAAATAAAAAAAAATATGTTTTTGTTAAGTTAAATGTTCAGGTGCTTTTGAACTGTGTTAAAATTGATTATACAGAAATGCTTAAAAGCCTGTTTTCTAAAGGAAAGATGTATTTTTATCTCGCTCCCTCCCCACTTTGGACAACCTGATTCTGAGTTGCCTTACCAGCCTATTATTGTATAATTTCTTCAGATTTCACATGCAATGTCGTATTAAGTCTGTGTCACTTTTGTAATTCTGTGATATAAACTCAAAAGCAGACTGATCTGACTGTGAATATTTTCTCTGGTAGTTCAGTGCACACAAAAACCTCTGTTGTGAACCATTCCCTGTTTGCTCAAGGCTGTGCCACTTGAGTGCCTAAAAACAATATAAGAGTGTTCATGACCCAGTTGTGTCTGGGTATGTTTCAGACACTTCAAGTTTTTTGGGGTTTGGGTTTTTTCTTTCCATTTTGAGATCTCATAAACATGTTCTTCTTTGTCTTACTCTGCATTACTGGATTCCTGACTGATGTGCTATCATTTCACTGTGTCCTTCTGCAGGTTGTTAAATGTGCTTTGCTGTGAGCTCAATACCCTTTTACTCTTGGAGACTCAGTATAAAGTGTCACAAGTTTTACTAACTGCTCAGGAGGAAAATGTCACAGAAACTTCAGAAGGACCAGGGTAAGCAGTGACTGACGTAAAAGTGATTTTAACTATCAAACATTTCTCCGGAGAACAAATACCTTAATACTTTAGTGGCTTTCAACATACAAATGCTCTCACTCAAGTTGGCTTCTGATGTGCTTAAGTTTACTTTCATATGGGTTTGTCATCAATATTTTTCTCATTTTTTTGTTTGTGTCAATCTTAGATTATTTCTTTAAAAAAAGTGCAAAATTTCGGGGTGTAAATATGCCTTTTAATTTTGGTTTTATATTATACTTTCATGTTATGCGTGTAATATAAAATTAGGGTATTGTTTTCATGTTAATGAATTAAAGGCGTCATCAGTACTTTCTTTTTTTTGTATTTTGTTTCTTTTTTATTTATAACTTAGTCAACTCTCCAACTACTGTGACTTTCCATTGCTGACTTTTAAATAAAATTGCACAATACGTTGTTTCAAATAGGAAAGTTTATTTTGGGGACAGAAGTGGACAGTCATTTAGTCACAGACATTTTGTCCTTTCTCTCAGCATGCTGAATTTTAAGAACTTTCCTCTTACTCTTTGCTACATGGGACCAGTACAGAATTTAAATCAAACAGTATGGGTAAAATCTCAGCAGATACAGATATTATATGCCATTTGAGGATGAAACGTACTGTTCCTTAAGAAGGAAAAAGTTGTAAGAAACTTGGTGTATAAAAACTGTTTCCTTTAAAAAAAAAAAAACACCTTGAGCTACACAGTGGCTTCAGTCAGCAAGTTGGCTGTGTGTTAAGTTATGAATAACCTTGCTTATTTATGACAGTACAAATTTGCTGGTAGGCCAAATAAGGAGTAAATTTTGATGGTCCATTAACTGTCTCTGCCCTAATTACTGAGCATGTGGGTATAACAAAGCTTGTGAAGTTTTCTTGTCTCTTTTGTCCCCTCGTTGCTCAGATGTTTGTGATCAGCAGTAGGTAAGGAAGTACGAAGTTAAGATAATGCTTGCAGACATCTCAAAATACTTTATGTTTATTTCTTTATGCCTGTGTTTTCCACACTTTACTGTACATTACATATACTGTAATTCCAGTATATTTCTCAAGGTATTCTTGCTCATTAAAGTTTGTTGAATTAAACAGTTGGTAAATTGAAGTGGTTCTGATTTTTGGAGTTTTTTGCAGTTTGTTTGTTTGTTTGTTTGTTTGTTTTTCCTAGTGATTTTATAATTGATGGTCTATCAGTGGAGAGAAACCATGTTCTTGTAAGGATAAATCTGATTGGAGGACCAAAGGAAAGGATTTTGCCTTTGAGAGTACTAGATAAGGTTAGAATCTAAATTTTAACAGTTTCTCTTTCCATAACTCCTGCCTTCATTAAGTGAACAGTTTTGCTGCTAATTCACCATGAGGAATATTATTTAACATGAGGAAGTACTGTCCCACCTTTAAATTTATAAAGGGCTAAAATTTTTAAGAAGTGATACACTGAAAAAATACATTGTTCCCACTCTCTGGAGATTGGCATATGTCTAGGACATACCACATTCCGATGAAATGTTTATATTGCTTCATTTTTAATATTTCTTTTTCTGCTGTGAAAGTGAATGCAATTTGTCTTTTCTTTACTTCTATCTTCCTGAGTTTTCTTTTTTCTGAATTTGGGTTTTCATCTGCAGTATGTAATACCTGGAGCTTTCATCGATGTTCTAACAATACAGTGTTTGTTAACCAGCTCCTTTAAATGTTCTGCTTCTCAGTGACTGTCAGTCTCAAAGATGAAATGTGAATTACTGTCAGCACAGCAAAGACAGCTAGATCAATGTATAAAATTGGAATACAGTTTTGTGGGGTTTTTTTATTATTTTTATAAAAATCTGCAATTTCCTTTTTGGTTGAAAAAAAAACCCTGTAAAATCAAAACTGTTACTGGTATATACTGGAAAGAATTCTGGCTCAAATGCTTTTTGGATTTTGTATCCTTTAACGTTTTTTTTAGTTATGGAATATCTCACTGCAAATTGTAGTATCAAGCATAATTTCGGTGCATAGGCAATAAACCTGTGTGTTACCAAGCAAATGCTATTAATTATTCTCCTAAATCAGTTTCTTTGTGGTCCTGTTTCTAGGGTAATGATCCATATCGTTGGCCAATGTTTTCATCATTCCCTTTGCCAAAGTGCTATCTTGCAGAAATTCCTAGGAAAGCTGAATTCAGGCAAGGTACGTACAAAGCATGCAAGCAGTGTACATGTCAAACAAGCATCTCTGTTGATTTTTTTAATTTTTTTTTCCCTTCCTCCTCGCCCCCTTCCCCTCCATCCTCCAGATTATAATCTTATATGTATTTAAGGATTTTTTTTTTTTATTGTTGACTGCGTTTGTAGCTAAATAAATTGGTTTGGTTTTGCTTGTCTGCCTTTGTGCAACTGTCAATCTGCAAAGCTCTGTTTAGTAATCTAATTCGTACGCAAACTTCAAGATTAACCTTTTGGCTCGTCTCAGGTGGGTGACTCATGAGATGCATTTATATCGTCTCTCTAGTAACTGAAGGAAGACAGTATGGTTAAGCTACAAATTTTTTGTACAGTATTTTCATGATTCAGATCCCTGTGTTTACAAAGCTTGGTGGTGTGTGAAATCGACAGTGTTTAGGATAGTTGGTTTCTGCATTGAACATCAATTTGGAATGTAGGCAGACTGAAGAATCCTTTGAAGAACTATCTAGGCAAAGCAGTTTAATTCATACAGAAAAACCATTTTAAGGTTTTAATTTGCATAGACAATGCAAAAGAATCTGAGGAATGGTTTATAGTTAATAAATAATTATTTGTATTTGTTCATGTTTACTGTATCTTTGAGATGTGCTCATTAGAAATTATTTGTGAGTTTCCGTAGGAGGTGTAGATTTTCAAGTGATAGAAATTCTTCATTAACTGTAGAATACAAAATTGTTGGTTTATAAATATTTAGAAAAAAAATTAAAAAAAAGGTGATTTTGTTTTCTGACAAGAGGAAAGGCCGTGTAGTTATAAAAGGAGGGAGTTTTCTGTATCTTAACTTTAGCAGTACTGTTCCAGGCTTCCCAAGGCAATTTTCATGAGACAGCAATCAAATCACCATAAAGTGGGTGCCCAGTTGTTTTAAATATGTCTTCAAGGAGTCAGGTAGTATTGCTCTTGGACTGGAAAAGCATATTTTATTGTAATCCGCAGAACCTCTCTGTTCTCTTGTTCAGAGCAATTCTGTTGCTCGTAGTTAACCAATGGGATAATGGAATAGAGATTGTAGTTGTCACTTTTGTGGATGACAACCAGCTGGGAAAGCTTGGGTAAAACTTTTGGACTAGCAGTAAATTTGCTGAAATGAAGGTTTGCAAAGGTTTGCAAACATGTTTGATGAAGTATTCAATATTTTAGTTTAAAATGACATTTTTGATATTAAAGGTAACTGAAGTAAAAGACTACATAACCGAAAAATAAACAGAACATTTAGTTTTGTAGTCAAACAAAATATTTTGTTTGCTGTTTGAAAAAGAAGGAAAAAGAAAACATTGAAAGTATTCTCTTCCAGTTCTCATTAAAAAAAAAAAAAAAAGTATTCGTCCACCAAACGGTGAATTTCTGATTTGCCAGACTGAGGCTTTCAGGATGTTTAAGTTACTTTGAAAGAATGTGTCGGAACAATTAGATCAAAAAATGAAAAGAATGAAATGCTTGGAAAAAACCAAATCAAGAGCATAAGTAAAAGATGGGGAATATCTGAACTGTGTTCAGCACTACAGTGTGGCACTGATAGGAGCGCTCTTTTGCAAGAGAAGTTAAAAATATGATTGTGAGAAAGATCTGAGAGTTACATTTATACGAGACGGACGGTGATCTTTGTCAGTTGAAAATGGTGAGTCCTTGGGTGCAGTATCTCTAGCACAGGCAATGCAGTCTGAGGAAAATGGATACATTTGAGGGATTCTAGAGCACAGCTACATATCATGTCTTTGAAATGTGATATGTGAGTATAGATTGAAATAATTGGAACTGGCTGATGCTGAAAAGAGAAAGGTCATGACAGTCTCTTAGTATGTTAAAAGCAGTTATAAGGAGGACAGATTGATTGTTTTCTATGTCCCTGTGCAGAAAAAAGGAATAGTTGGCTTAATTGTCAATAAAGATTTGTTACAAATAAATAAATAAGCATTCAGTAGGATACATCTGGAAGTCATGAAATCATCATTGGAGGTTTTAAGAACAACTTCTTTGATGTTTTGAATATTCAGAATTCATGTTGTGTGTTATGCAACTTACTCGCAGGTTTTAATAACAATTTAGGCAAATACTTGTTAAATTTTAATTCTGCTTCACTGCAAGGGGATGGACAGGGTTCACACAGCCATGCAAACAAACACTTGTGCATGACTGCTTTGTTGTGTCTGTCGCTGAGGATCGAAGGCCGGCAGAAGGTTTCTGCGATTCCCTGGAGCTATCTGTGTTCAGATTTCATGCTGTGGTGTTCCATTACGTAACCTGTGTGGTACCATTCCTGTCCTCTTTTTGGGGTGTTTCTATTACGTGAATAACTAAGACTGCTAGATTCCTATTACTGTTAAAGAACGTACAGTTTCTTTCACTGTAAAGGCTGTAACAGTAGGTTTTATTCTGTCTGTCCTGATCTCTTATTTACCTCCTCTCTTATTAACGGTGTGACATGGACTCCTGAAGCTTACCTCTTCCTTCTTCTTTGAAAATTGGTCCTGTGTCCATCATGCAATCATGATGTCAACTCTAAAAACATAACCTGAGTTGATTTTTTTTTTAAATAAAAAAAAAAGTGTCTGTAATACGGTTATTGGAGTTGGCTGGGAGGAGAGGGGAAAAAAACGGGTTACAGATGTGCACTCAGATATGATATTGCTGTCTCTGAACATGTTTCTCTTCTGACCCTCCCTTCAGATGGAGTTGAAGGACAGATGCAATAACAGAACCTTTGTTTCCCAGGGGTGTCTCTCCAGTAATGGAAGTTGTCTTTCTGAGTGCAGGCTGAAATTACTCTGAATGTTTTGGAACTAGCGTGTGACTATTGCTCGCAGAAAAGATTATGTGCTGCTGAGGTCAGGGAACAGGAAGCTTCATTTCCACAGCCCTAGATGTCATGTAGCCTGTGACTGCATCTAGTAGAATGGAAATCATAGATAAAACCTAAAGCAGCACATGAGGGGTGGTCACTGAAAAAGTGTTATTTACACCAAAATTTCAGTGAAGAAAACATGTAGCACTGGTACTTTTTTGGTTGCTCAGTTTGGGGCGGGAAGGGAGGAGGATTAATTAGCTGTATGAAAAAGCAGAGCAGTCCTAACTCTGCAGAGTGTCTGGAACGTTTGTTTCCCAGCACCAAGGCCTGAAGACTGCATCTTGAAGAACTTTTTTTTTTAAAGCACTTGCTGTTATTTTGTCCTGATGTAGTGCTCACAGACACTGGGAACTGGATATTTTGCCTCATTGGATCAAAAATGAAACTCATAATCTATGGTGGTAAAATTAGTAATTACATTGGAGTAGTGGAGTAATTCCTCCGTTTCATGATGACACTTCTAATGGGTAGACTCACCCAAAAAGTATATTGGTATTTGAGGAAAATCTAAGTGATTCACTCTTTGCAAATATGTGCCCTGGTTTTGCAGATGTTAGGTGTTTGCCTGTATGGTATATGTGTCTGTAGGAAAGGATATATGGAAAAAACCCCTTGCTTGGTTGTGTATTAATGTGCATCAATTATTTCAGCTAGTATTTAGAGTTGGAAGACTATTGGATAGCAGTATATTAATGGTTCTCTTCTGTCAAAGATAATTTATAGTGAAGCTTAAAAAGATTTATGCAGATCATTATGTACGTGTGGAAATTAATTATGCCATTTCCACCTGTTTACACTGCAGTGAGATACCCTGTTGCTTTTCTTTTGTCTTAATTGTTCAATTATTATTTCAGTAAGATAATTTGAGGAGGAACTATTAAGTGGTTTTCAGAGTGATATAGTCCTTTGTTATTCAAGATACAACTATTAATGATCTTTTTACTTGTAATGTTAACTACACTGTAGGTTATTAAAAGTTAAACTCTTTAGAACTGTATTAAAATGTAATATTCACTCTTCTATTTGCACAGATCTGTTTCCCTTTTCTTCTAGCTCTGCAGTTACAACAGTTGGTGATGAGTGTGACTGATGAATAGCGTCCATAAGTGTCCTGTAATGACACATTCACTGCTTAGCATTTCCACATACATTGGCAACCCATTATTCACTAATCTTTACTCTCTTCTTGACTCATACAGTCCAGAATTGCTACCAAAAATCTTCTGTGATAATGTTCTTAAAGTCTTTTGATGTTTTATCTCAGCCACTGTTCTCAGAGTTCATTGCTTTGTACTCTTTAACTTGAATGGGAACGTGCTGCCATGTTTCTGTTCAGTTTTTTTGTTTTATTTTGTTTTGTTTTTTTTAAATAAGATTTCTTTTCAGTCATGGTTGGTTGCGTGGGTTTTTTTGATATCTGCCTGAAACTAGTACTCTCATTTTAATTTTTTTTTTCATTTTCTCTGTCAAAGAACTGGCTATATTAGCTTTCCTGTTACCCCTTATAATTTCACATAAATGTCTTCATCACCTGCACTTCTTTGACTTGTACTCCCTTTTATATTTGGCTCAGTATTCATATATGAGCCTGTTGTCTTACACTGTTTAAGAAGTCTACTCAATGAATAAAAGATGAAAGAGAAGTAAGTCAGAAATATAGATGGGCTTTCCTGAAATATATATCCTTATATGGGTTTGTTTTCATGTAGTAGTCAAATATAATATAGTCAGGTTATATATTATCTCTAAATTTAGATTTTGAATAAGATACTCATGCATTTATAGGTCTTAGTTTCTTAGTCACAGAAAAACACTCATCACAAAACACAATCAGATGAGAAAAGGCTTGTGGCATTTCTGACATTTTTCTAAAACATTTATGAATTTTCCTAGGTCTTACCTGCTTTAGACACAAAAGGTAGCTGAAGAATTATTTGAAGAATTACAAAGCAGCATCTTTTAGGGAATGAGATCAGTTTAAACTTGCAGAAATTATGATGTGGTGGTTCAGATTTCATACATGCAAGTAACTGTAGGTTATTTATAGTGCAGTTCCATAGTTTCATAAACTAGTAAACGTGGTTATTTTTCTTGACAAGGCTACACAGAGCAACCAGTGCTAGCATAAAGGAAGGGGTGGGATGGCAAAATACAACCACATATGAGGAAGAAGGCAGGACTGCAGCATTAAATTGACATAAGTTTCTCTTCAACTACACTTGTTAGGGTTGAACATATTTAAAAGCTCGCTATTATCAGAAGAGGAAGGTTTTACTCATTTCCTTCCTCACTTTTTCTTTTCTTTCTATTGCTGGTTGGTTTGGTTTTTTTTCTTCCTCTGTTCCCTCACCTTCTGTCCTTCACCTCCTTCAGCAGTTCTGGTATTTCTTCCAGAAAAAGACAGTAATTCAAGTAATTAATGTAGGATAACTAGTGAACCCATTTAGTGATGTACAAAAAAGAGAGGAAAGAAGAGCAGGACTTCTCTCTCTTGGGATTGACGTGTTTAGAACACCTCTAGAGATAGTGTGAAAGCCCACCCTCAGTAACAAGCAATATGCACAGTCCAGGACTGTGTGGTAGTTGGACTTCCAGCTACATGGTGGGCAAGTTACAGTTGCCTACTAACTTGTGAAAGTGAGCTGGCATTTATTTGACATGATGAGGTTTTTGGTAGAGATTTTCATTAAAAAAACAAAAAAAAACAAACCCAAGGTTTTCTTTTTTTTCTATTGTGATGACCCGTTGGAGGATGTGATAGTCTGTGTTTAAGGGCAAGCTAAAAGAGGCAAGTGGTTTAGCTGGAAGAAAATAAGATGCTGTAAGTTGCCACAATATGATACCAGTTACCATATGTAATGGATGTAGTCAATACGTGGTTCTGCCGTAGTATCTTGGTTGCATGGATCTTAAGCTTTTTTCTCTGTCATTTCAGTTTGAACATTCCTGTGCACGCTCTAAGGATCCTAAGTCTTGTATCCTCCTTGGCTGGGAGGAAAAGAATCCACTCATTATATAAAATGAGTTCTTGTTTTCAGTAGGTTGCTTGCCTGTCACTATTCTAATGACAGAACACATATCTGCATTAGCTATATTTGGTACATATTTCAAGTTGCTTAAGTTCCTTTTTTATTAAATATTACCTTCCCAGAGGAACCTTAAAGCAAATACAGTAGTCCATGGTCTCTAGCAAGATTTCAGAAAATACTGTATATAATACTGTAATCTTTATTTCCTTATTTTATTGTTGGAGGATAAATTAAGAGTGTAAAAGATTACATATTTAAATAGTACAATTTTAGATGCATTGAAGCTACTAGATATTAGCATGTGCGCATTTCAGCAATCACAAAATAAAGATTTAATTTTGTAAAACCTGCAGGAGAGGAAGAATATTAGAGAGGCAAAGTGTGCAAAGAAAAACAGGGGTCAAATTCAGAAACCAGAAGGAGGCAGCAGAGGTGAATGGGATGGGATCTTGAAATCCTGTTTTCTTGAAATTATTGGAGGATGATTTTTAGTGGTTTTATTTCCTTCAGAGGAATCAAAGTTTCATCCTGGTCTCATATAAGTTGACTGATTAGATCTCAGCTTGTAGTCTCTGATCTTAGTCTGACAACCTGAATTTCTGCAATCCTTTAGGAAGTAAAATAACTATTTACCTTTTAGAGGGGTGTTACTTTGCAGTCTAAGATTTCCTTCAATAGTGACATTTTTAGCAGAAAAGAGCAGAGAAAAATCTAGGAATCCCACTGATAATACTGTAAGAGTAAATCCTTCTTCACATTCAATTTTCATACTCATGTAAGCTGTTCTAAGCATCAGTGCATGTTATTTGGAAAGGTAATAACTGAGGACTTATTCCTTTGTTATCCTCAAATAATTTTCAGATTAATTAATTTGAAATCATTATTAATGATAATAATTAAGTTACTATAATAAGCTTCTTTTGAAATAGTAGGTATTGTATAATAAATTCCAATGACAAGGAGACAATTTACTGATTATAAATCATTAAGGTCCTTAGATCAGCTTAAAATAAATTATATGCAGTATTGTAGTTCTGTTGAAAATATTCTAATCATCTTAAAAGAATAAGATAATTTGAAAATAGCATTTTGTTTGTGGAAACAATTAAGTTTTATTGTAAAACTGAAATGCTATAAAGAAGTAAAAGTAACAGCAAATATTTAAGTAGCCATAGACTG
This sequence comes from Numenius arquata, assembly GCF_964106895.1. Classification (NCBI taxonomy): domain Eukaryota; kingdom Metazoa; phylum Chordata; class Aves; order Charadriiformes; family Scolopacidae; genus Numenius; species Numenius arquata. The sequence continues at coordinate 20,817,148 of NC_133582.1, read as the reverse complement.
GCTCAAACAATTGTTGAATCTTTAATCAGAAGTCGCCTTTCATGACAGAATTCAGTGCTATAGTATCCAAAATGTAGAAACAGAACAAAGGAGAGCTTGCAAGGTACGAAGAACTTTCATCACTTTAGTGAACAGTGAGTAGCAGTGTAGACTGCGATCCTTTCCTGATGATGGGAACTGCATGGTTCCACAGCAAAGGGACTGTGCACAACGGGAGTGCATGTGCATTTACCTTATTACAGATAACAACTTTTTTTCCCTTCAAGTTGACCAGAAAATTTTTCATAGCAGCATCAAGTACTTTGGGAACCAAGTTGCCTGAAGAGAGGCAGTGTAATTGATTGTTTCTATTTTGGAGGGGTCAGTATTGTCTGTTAGAAAACTGAGTTTGATCAGTTTTATGTTACATAAAATTACTTAAAAAAATTACTTGGCATTTGAACTTTAAATTTGTTCTGCCTTCAGAAAAATAGAATTTGGATAGTCAGCCCTTCCCAGTATATTCACATTTTTTAATAAATGTTGCACATGGGAAGAAATTATTTCCTTTTTTATTTGCCCAAGCATATGTATGCATTATTTAAATCTCTACCTTGCATATATTATTTAGTGTGCTGTGTCATCATGCATCATGGTAGCTTGCTAATATTCATTGTTCAGTGCGAATTCCAAGATAGACATTTTGGTTGCAAAAGATGTTTGATTTAAAGAAAAAATTCTTAAGGCTTTAGGTACAGACATCTTATTGTTGAAAGCCAACAACATTTTCATGTATGATTACATGTTGCTGGTTCTACATTTGTCACTGTGCTGCTTCTGTTTTCAAACCTCTGTGAGATTCAGCTAGTTGTGAAGTTTACTGCCTCAGTCTGTGATACTTTATTCTACAAAATTGGTAAAGTATCTGTAATTTCCTCTAACTTAGTAGAAAACAGAGGGGAAGAGGGGCTCTCTTTAGCCAAGAGAGAAGAGAACATACTGTCCTTTTGTTATTGCATCAATGGCAATTTTAATTTTGAAGGCATCTCCCTATTGTAAAGAGTGAATGTGTCTTTAATAACAAGGTAAAAGTAACAGTAAGGAGCGATCTTTGAAATTCTTTCTTTGCATTTAAAAGGAATCTTTCATAAAAATCTTTTTGTAAACTGTTCCACAAATTTGTTTTATAAGCAAGCTGAACATATAATGAAAAATGTTATCTGATACATTTGTGCCTCAGATAAAAAATGTACCAAAAAACTGTGTTATAATAATGCTCAGGTAAAAAAGTAAAGCATTCAGAAGTTAGAAAATGCCTGAATTATATTGTTACAGCCTCTGACAGCACCAGCAAGCAGCCTGTGGCCCTGGGCTGGAGCATGTTGGGTCTACCTACATTCTTCAGAAAACATTTAAATCTCTAAGTTTCTCTAAATATTAACACGAAACCTGCAAGGTGACATTTCAGCGACAGCAAAAGTATACTTTTAGTGTAACCTTTTGTACCAGTTTTAAGTCCTTGTGCTAAAGTTGGGAAACACTGGAGATTATCAGCAAAGCTAATGTAAGAATTCTCATAGCATGGGCAGCCCAATGTATTTTCACAAAATCTGCCTAGCAACCTGAAGGCATACACATATATGCCGTAATATCTGTCCATAGTAGAAGCATCTGAAGGAAACCTGCTTACAGAAAGAAGCAGTAATTTTCTATGGAACCTTATTATGTTGCTGTCTTAACAAACTTTATTTCCTGTTCTACAAAACAATGCTGCCACCTCACGGTTTTATTATTAAGCCAATGATATTTGGTGGAGGATCTTTGCCTGTCTTCCATTTTAGATTCTCAGTGCTGAAATCATACAGAAACACCAAACTACTTTCTTTAAAATATCTTTCCAATTCTTATCATTTCAGTACAGAGGAGTAATAACTTTAGAGGAGTTATATAAAGTGCCTCAGTAATGTCATAAATGTTCAAAACCCAGCAGTAACTAGAATGAATATTTCTGTTCTGTATAAAGCAGAATGTCGTCAGCTTTAGGACTGCTTCTCTGGTTTAATTGTCATAGGATAAGGGATATTTATTTAGTTTTTTCTTCCTAAGGTATGAGGTCTGCCAAAATTACTGGGCAATGAGAGGGCTCAGCTGCGTCTGTTCTTCTTCTGTTCTTCATCGAAATGGTTTCTAGTTTCCAAATGCATCTCCTTCTTTCTACTGTACTCTGTAACTAATAGCTTATTACTTACGTACTAAGTTTAAAAGAAAGAAAAAAAGAAAAAAAAAAAAAGCCAAGATTATAATTACAGACTCATTTTTCATTTCTTCTAGATAAAGATCTTGACAAGCTTTTATCGCTCTTAAAAAGTCCAGAGAAGCAAACTGGGTGGAGAGAAATTTGTAGAAAACAGTTCTGCAAAGTCATGAAAGCCAGAGCAGATGTCATCAGTGGCACCAGTGAGTATCACTTAACTGAGTTTAACAAAGCAGGCAAACATAAGGCCACTAGTAAGCAATTGTTCTTTAAAGTTTCATTGAGGATTCCATTATCTAAACAAGTAGTCAATAATTTTGTGTTAATTATGAAAACTATTTCAATGGGCTTTTCCTGAGGAAAAAAAGGTTTATTGCTTATGTCTTATTTTTCTCTCTTTGTGGGCATCGTACTTCCGCGTTGACTGTTTTCAGTGAAGTTTGATACAGAAAGAGGGCTCAAATACAAGTCTTTGTTTTAGGGGTCCGTTACTGAGATGCTGAGAAAATGGAAAAGAGAGCCTGAGAAAAAACGAACATTTCCCAGAAATCAGTGAATGATGCTAAGGTGGTTTGGGAAACTATGTTAATGGCCAGTTACAGTAAAAAAATTCAGAATTAAGCCATAATAAACATCAAAGAACCCACTCATTCAGGTTTTTCTTAATTTCACTGAATTTCACTGAATTTTTAGAGTTGGAAGGGACCATAGGGATCATCTAGTCCAACTCCCCTGCCGAAGCAGGATTGCCCAGAGCATGTCAGAGCGTGTTACTCAGGACTGCATCCAGGCGGGTCTTGAAAATCTCCAGAGAAGGGGACTCCACAACCTCCCTGGGCAGCCTGTTCCAGGGCTCTGGCACCCTCACCGTAAAGAAGTTTCATATGTATTTTCTAGTGAAGAGTGTGCTCATGCAGGAGCATTGGTACAGATCAGTTAAAACAATAAACCAGCCAAAACAAAACCCATGATCACCTATATGATGTAAATAATCAGAAATCATATGTAATAATTCACCTGTAATAGCATATAAACTTGTGTAGCAATAAAGAAGCTAGGTGTTTTCAGAAATTGCTGGCTTCCATTTCTGTAAGAATTCTGATTATGGTGAGATGGTGAGTAATAGTCTAACTTTTTCTTTACACATAACAAAAGGTTTCCCTTTAAATTCTTTAGGTAAGCATTTGATACAACTGACAGTGAAGACAGATTAAGTATCTTCTATATGGGATCAAAGTAACCAAGCATTTGTGTTTTACATAAGAGACCTGAATTTTATTATAACTTATATAGCAATATAAAAGTTATCCTGTATAAAAGTCACTTGTACAGGAACTTATTTAATATTAAAATAGCTAATAAGAAACCTGTCATTTGTATAATGTGGTTAAAGTCAATAACTATTGAATGTTTCTAAATTCTGAGCTTTCTGTTCTTGTTTGAAACGAGCTTGAGTCTACAGTGTTAGGTGATTGCAAATTAGTCAGAGCTTTCACCTTTCATTTGGAAGATGTGTGTGGAGACAGAATACATATGTATTTGTACGTAATGCATAGATGCACTTATAATATACATTATATTGTACAAATCTACAAATACATGTACCTTCCATTTGGAAGAATGTGTGCGTATACAGAATACATATGTATTTGTATGTAATGCATAGATGCACTTATACATTATATTGTACTCATCTACAAATACATGTATTCAGACAGCTTTGTGAAATAGGTGAACAAACAGATTCATAACCATTCAGAAACAACTGAATGTATTTTATTTGAGCTTCTGCTAGTGTAGGAAAAATAAATTGCAGAATAGCAATTAAAAAACTCTAGATTTTTCTAGTAAAATTGTATGTTTACTTTTTTGCGTGACTGATCTAGTAGTTCAGTGAGGAGTTTTTTTGACGTTATATATTGTGAAGCAGAAATAATTTAGTCCTTGTAAAATCACTTTTATTTGAATGTAGCACATTTTCCAGACTGATCTCTTCTTAGATTATATGAAATTTTTGTTAAAAATTGTTAGTCTGTATCTAAAAAGGTATTATTTGTTGAAAAAACATATTTTTATAAAAAAAACAGAACATATGTTTAAAGCGTGTGACTTACAAAGAAAAAGAAGTCTTTCCTTTTGTGCTTTGTATTTATCCATACACAGCCTCAAAACCTGTATAGGTTGTTCTGTAACTTTGTTGGAGGCACCAGAAGCTAGCATGAGGAGTTAAAGAGAGTCACTGAGATTTGTTAACCCAAAGCAAAAAATTTTGCTTGCTTTTGGATAACTGCTTCCAGCTGAGATGGAACTGGGAGTAACAGTCAGCAGGAAAGTATCTGTGGAATTATTGCTAAGCCTTCAGGGACTCCTGCAAGTACTTTCATGAACCGCACAAAAAAGTAAAGTACGAAGATATTTCAGGAGCAGCAAAATACCTGCTAGCTGTGTGTTTTGAGACAATGCCATGTTCGTTGAAACTATTTTATGAGAGACAGCTATGCTGCTGTGTATCTTTTGCAGCATGTGAAGCTCTCCCAGATTCCAGAGGACTGAGTGGCTTCAGTCCACATCCCAGTAAATCAAAACTAACTCTTCAGTTACAGATGGAGCAAACTGAAGGATTCCAGCACAAAGATGCATACTTGTGCTTCCTATAAGGGAGACTAACATTAACAGCAGTTGAACCAGAACATAAGCAGCAAAGACAATGTTGGATTCAATGACTGTATAAGTGTAACGTATTGATTTTTAAAATATCTTGTGATGTCGTTTCAGATAGTTCAGTTAATAGGGAAGATACTTGTATACTAGTATAAGACATGCAACCTTCATATCTGATGGAAGCACTGTCAGAATTCTTATTGTTTTCTTCTTTTCAAAGAAATGCAGGTTGTTCCTTTGCCATTTCAATGTACTATAATTGAAAGACTCTCTATCTTAGAAATTCCAAAAAGTCCTCATTATTGTTGCCATTAAGAATTTGTTTTTCATGGATTTATTTTACTGAAATATGGTTGTTGGAGTAGACAATTTCTGACACTAATCTTACAAAGAAGTCAGCTGTCCAAGGTTTTCACTCTTCAATTTTTAATTTCTAACATAAGTCAAGCATGACTGCTGTTTTAAGAAAGTTTTCTTTTTCTTTTAAACTCCACTGAAGCATCTGTGAGACGGTATAGAATATGATCCAGTAACACTTGTTACATTAGAGGATCTAAAAACATCTTACGCTTTTTACAGTGTTTGACTTTTTTGACATAAACCTTTCAGAGCAGGAATTAGATAACCTCTCATGGTGGTTATCTATTAAAACAGTTTATCGGTGTTCTTATGAAGTTTAGAAGCTGCTGTGATTATGTTCCTTTTGTGCATTAGTTCTTCAAGGAAAAAAAATCCTGCAGGAGTTCAGGTGTTCTATGAGCAAACTGCAACTGTTTAGGCAATTTTAAAAATCTTTCATTCAGTTTGTATATGATTACACACTCTTAAATGAAAATTCTCTTTATTTTCATGTGTGGATTAAATTTGCGTGGGGTAATTGCCAGTCTCTTAAATACTTCCAATGTTAATACAGCCGAGCTACTATAATTTAAGAAAATCAACATTCTCACTGAGTTGGTGGGCCACAGGGCTAGTCTCTTTCTCTGAACGTAACCTCTGCATGAGAATGTGGCCTTTTACAACAATACTGACTTTGTGTTGACTGTACAATGAACTGTCCTAAATTTCTTTTCTCTAATTTTTCCAGTTCAATGAAAAATCACTGAGGCAGTGTCCACCTTTATAGAGATTTTCAGGGACTGTCCAAACAGCAGCTAAATGATTTAGTATTAAAAGCCAAAAATTAAAATAACTACTTGTCATTTTACATGAACATTCTTTCGGAAGAGACCAATGTCCTGCGAAAACCCTCTATTTATGTATTAACCACATTTTTTTTTATAAATTCTTATGTGTGTCTTCCTCTCTCAAACTTGATTAAAAGCTTTTCAAAGATCCTGATAAGCACTTAGATAAATACTTTCAAATGGTGGAAATCAATTTAGTGCTTGAGTTTCAAAAAATTGCTTAGCAGTTGAGCTGTCACTTCTCCCATTAACTCAAGCACTGAACTGAAATATTCAACTGCTAAGTCAAGCGTGTGGATACCTTCCAACAAAAAGGGAAGAAATGTTCTGACTCGGTTTTAAATTAGTTCTAAGTTATGGGGTATTTTAGTCCTTTTAACATAGTTCTTGTTTGTTATTATAGTATGGTATATTTCAGTACTCGCAATACTAATAGTCATACAGTAAACATCCAGCTAGTTACAAATTTTAAGTTTAATTTCTGCTTCTTGCTATCTAGAGCTCCAGGTAGAGACACTTTTTCTCATTTTATGCAAATACTTGTTATATTGTTTGTGGACCAAATTCCAGTAAGCATGTTAGTGAAGATCAGTGAGATTGTTTATTCTGTTTATTCTCACAAAACGAATAAACTGTTACTCTTCTATAAAATAAATTGCTTTTTGCTAGCCCCATGTGGTTTATTACCCATGATTAAAAATAGCTATATTACGTTTAATTAGCAGTTTCTTCTCTTCATAAAAATGCATAAGAATATAAATTACACATGTAATTTTTTTGTTTTGATTTAGTAGCCCTTTGCAATGCAAAATTAATTTTGTTACTGTTTGAGTTGGCTACTCTAACTGTAAATCCGTGTTTAGCTGTTGTAGTGAAACTGCTTTTCCCTTTTGCCCTACCCATCAACACAGTACTACCAAAAATCAACCTTTTAAAAACTTTTTCTGGACTCATTCAGTGTAAATAATATCTGTAAATGTTTTAAACCACTAATCAAGAAAAAAAGTAAATCATGATTTAATGTCAGTATGTTAGCTTAAAATGGTTGGAAGAAGAGTTAATTTTTCTGGTATAACAAGCATCAGACTATGGGTGGAGGTTCTGTCATCTTCCTTCTCCTCACACACGAAAGAGCTTGCACTGCAGTCTCCTGCGTTAGCTTTCCTGTCAGCAAGACTAGTTCAAGAGTTTCCTGGCTTTCTCCATTGCCACCTTCACCACAGATTGTTATACCTTACTTCTGCTGCTACAGCTGTTTGTACAGCTACCCGCTAACAGGGGTTAGTGCCGTTATTCTGTCTAAAACTAGCAAAACCATCTGTGGACGCATGGAGTTACGTGCAGGAATGAGTGACTAGGGGATGAAGCTTCGGTGCTATTAAATTGACCTGCTGCCAATGAAATTGTGACTTGCAGTCTTAAAACAGGAAATCCCATGGGGAGCAGCACTCATTACTCTCTAAATACACTTCCCTGCTTGGATTAGTGTGAAAAGAATGCTACATGACTGTTCTTTAAATCCTGTTTGTCAAATAACAGCAGCTGTTTGGGGATAGTATTTACTTATAACAAAAATGTTCCTTGTTGCTATCTGAAATTCTTAATATGGCTCGTCTCAGTATGGGCTCCCTCCATGCGCTACGTGTAAAGGCTTCCTGGCATCCTTTGTTTCCGTCTGAAAGATGGTAGGATGCTCAGTTGCCATAGCCTCAAACTTGTGGAACTGAGGAATCAGGACCAGTTTTTTGGTAATGACTGGTCATTAAGAGTTCTCGTCAACTTCCTGGCCAACATGTTGCTAAGGGGGGAGGGAGATATGGTTTCCTACAGAGTGACCAGATGTCAGCATCTGACTTACCTGTGCGGTATCTGCAGACTCAAAAGTTCCACAGTGAGAAATGAAAAAGAGCATGATGGTTGTCATAAAATACAGAATTTCCCAAAGGTAATGCTCCTAATCATAAAATACAGGATTTCCCAAAGGAAATGCTCCTGTTGCATCATTTTAAGAGAATAATTTTTATCTTGTGATTGCATAGGTGGTTTTATAGCGTGGTTTCTTGAAATAGCCCATAAAATTTCATTTACTTTTGTTAGCATAATTTTGGGATGGCGTGGGGTTTTTGTTGTGTGTGGGTTGTTGTTTGGTCTTTTTTTCATTTTTTTTTCTTTCCTGTCTACATCTACAGACAAATATGGTAAGATATTGTTGTTTAATTATAGCTAATTTTCATTTCATATTGAAACCGTGTAACAAATTCTGAAATAATCCTTGGAGGAGATAAAAATAATATGGGATTCTCTTTCCATTTACACTGAATATATTCTCAGTAAAGCTATTAAAATTTAATTTAAGTTAGGAATGCTGTTAAGAATACAAAAGCGCAATGCATGCTTTGAATTGTTCCTCCATAAAATCATGAATAAACATTCAAGAATTCAAATAGCGTTAGTTTCTCACATATTGTCATTTTGTTGGGTAATGTACTTCCACGTTTTGTACATTGCGTCTAATGTTTTAATGGATTTTTACTTTTTACAGTTTTGGCAGAATTAATTGAAAAGTTCGTGTCACATCTTTCTGAAAGCCGATCGGATTGTTATTTCAGCACAGGAAACTATAAAGGTCAGTTTCTAATAACTTATTGCCATGCAGCCTCTTTATATTTAAATTACTTTCTTTTAAATGTATCTGTAGCATTTTGGGGGTTGTTTAACATGTTCTTTAACAACTCAGAAATTCATTACTTAACTGGTGGGAAATACCTCACTTTGGATCACAAGATGATGTGCTTGAGTAAACAGTACAGATAACTATAAGTGGTAGGCTTTCCCGTTTCTGTATGTGTAATGGAAAGAGGGAGATGCAGAACAGGTGAGGGTATGAGTCAAAGTATTTGTTCACACTTCGTACAGAATGATTTGCAAAGCTGGTGGCATAAGCATTTAAGGTGGTGTAAGCAATCTGGCTCACCTTTTGAAAGCCGCATAATATATAATCAACCCAAAGGTATGCAATTTATATTGCATTAAAGGATATGTATTAAAGAACTGCTACTGTTGACAAGAGTAATCTGAGTGTTAGTTTTGTACAGATGTCGTGCTTACAGCCACGATTAAAGGATGAATGATAAAGTTAATTTATTCTGAGTGCGAAGTAATACATTTTAATGTTTTGAAGAATTTGCAAAATTAGATTTAGAAGCATTGTTAATATCTGCCGGAAAAAGCACTTTCATTCTTTACTATCTGTTCAGGACTTTTCTCTTAGGTTGTAGTTCGGTCATTTAGAGTACTTATTCTGCCACTAATTCTGGAGAACCAAGCCGGCTTTGGGGACAGTCTGCTATTTATACTGATATTTTATTCTCACATCCATAGGATGCAAATATAGTGTCCTTGGAGACATCAGATTTGCCTTTGAAGTTTCAAAGCATAAAACCTCGTTAGCAATTGAGGGGATCTCTGTTTTTATATAGTGGCCTTTACCTTCTGAAAGCTTGCTAATAGAATACTCTTAATTTTATTTCAGAATCTCGCTCTTTGCTTAATCAAGTGAGTTGCTGAAGTGACAGTTCTTTCTGTCACTATTTTATTTTCACTAAAGAGATCCTTAAAGGGTTTTTTGTCGTCCTGCATTAGTTTGTCATTTACTTTTCAAATTCTCCGGAGGCATAATGAGCAAGAAATATCTTTTCATGGACTTGTAAGACTTGCTATTTTCATATTTCTGACACTTCCCAATTCAAATGATGATTTTGATGGTTAAAAGCCTACATAATGCCTTCATGACGTAAATGATTTATCTGAAACCTAGACTGCCCCTCTCGCTGCTCTCTGTACATCTCTCTTCCTTAGGTCACAGTTCGAAGTATCACCCATTCTCCAATGATGTGGAAGGCCCAGTTCTTTTCTGTCATGGGGAATGCCTTTGTCACATTTCTTTGGAGAACAATATAGCCCACAGACATAAATTTGCAAGGTTATCTTACTGTTTCCTAGTAGAAAAACAGGAAAACTTGCTTGGTTTGAAGAAGGCAAAAACTAACTAGAGGAGGAACAAACATCCCTGCCCATGGCAGGGGGCTTGGAACTTGATGATCCTTACTTTTAGGGTGGCAGAACACCGGAATAGGCTGCCCTATTCCAGGGCAGCGGTGGAGTCTCCATCTCTGGGGACATTCAAAACCCACCTGGATATGTTCCTGTGCAACCTGCTCTAGGTGGACCTGCTTTGGCAGGGGGGTTAGACTAGACGATCTCCAGAGGTCCCTTCCAACTACATATCATTCTGTGATTCTGTGATCTTTAAGGTCCCTTCCAACTCTATGATTCTGTGATTCTATGATCTAACTAATAGATCTATGATCTATTCTATGATTTTGTGATCTAACTCTGCAACCTGCAAGTGGACGTTTTGCCCAGCAAAGACAGCATCCTGCTGTTTCTTAATCGCAGCAGCTAGGTGCTTCCATCCGGTGTGGAAGAACTCAAATGAAGGAAAGCAGTAGGGTTTCTTTTAAGTTTTATAGGAAAATAGTTACTAAAATTTCATAGCACCTTTTTCAGAGAGGTGTAACAATGAATGTTGTCCAGGGAAGAAACTAGTTTAGACCAGTAATTTTGACAGTGCTGGTTGACACAAACGTGAAACAAAAATCTGGCTCTAAAATTGAATGTTTGATCATACTCCACTCTGGAACAGTAAAAGGGCTTGATTGTATACCTACATTTACACTTGTTTCAGGTTCCTTGTTACATGAAACACATGCATTGTGGCATTCCTACGAAGACAGGGAATGTGCTTTGAGAGCCCAAGTGTGTATTATGCTTCCTATGTTTGTACAGAAGGTACAAATAAAACACACTCAAATCTTTTTTAGAATCATAGAATTGTTTTGGTTGGAAGAGACCTTTAAGATCATCGAGTCCAACCGTTAACCCAGCACTGCCAAGTTACCACTAAACCATATCTCTCAGGACCACGTCTGCACGCCTTTTTAATACCTCCAGGTATGGTGACTCAACCACATCCCTGGGCAGCTTGTTCAGGTAGTTGTAGGAGCGATAAGGTCTCCCCTCAGCCTCCTTTTCTCCAGCCTGAACAATCCCAGTTCCCTCAGCTGCTCCTCAGAAGACTTGTGCTCCAGACCCCTCATCAGCTTTGTAGCCCTTCTCTGGACACGCTCCAGCACCTCAATGTCTTTCCTGTAGTGAGGGGCCCAAAACTGAACACAGTACTTGAGGTGGGGCCTCACCAGTGCCGAGTACAGAGGTACAGTCACTTCCCTACTCCTGCTGGGGACTTTATTTACTTAAAATTAGGTTTCTCATTCTCTCACTGATTACAAATCTGATCAATCATTATTCATACATTTCCCAGGATTTTTCACTAATGTGTATGAAGGGTTGGAATTTCTCCAAGGAGAACAATTAATTATTGAATGCCATGTTGTTTCACATATCTTTTCCATATACGTATGTGTAAGTGTTATCTAAGCCAAATCCTAAAACTGCTGTTACAGTAGAGACATGCTTCTGAATTAGGTAAAGCTAATGAGGAGTTAAAGGTAAACTATATTCCAGATGCCTCTTTCTAGCTGCACATCTAAGTAAGCCAAACATGCACTTGGCAATTGCTTGCATTTCCTTGAGTAAATTTGCATCTGAGGAACTGAAAACCAGTTTCTAACAGTTGTTTAATTTTAATGAAGAGAAGCCACAATTTTCATGAAGGTGGATTCAGTACAATGCATAGATATTCAGTGTTTATAATTTTTCTTGAAATGAGAAATTGATTATCTTAAAAATGACAGCTTTCTAAACCCGTAGGTAGTTGTAATTAGAATAACACAGTCATCCATCTGCTGTGGAATCCCTCGGGATTTCAGTCTATTATAAAATTTGCAAATATGGAAAAATCAAATTAGTTTGGGATGTTATCATTTTCAGGATGAGAAGGAAAAATATCTGATAAACCACTATGCAGTTGCAGTGTTTAATTATAAACAGTAACACAAATCTTACTTGAAGTTTACTTTCTGCTAGCAGCAATGATACTGCTGTGATGTGGATTCAGATGAATAAAATAACATATAATATATTATATTAACACATAATGTTAATGGACTCTGTCTATCCTCTTTCCCAGAATGAATACTGTAGTTCACTTGTATTTTTCTTTCTTCTTAAAAAACCCATAACCATTGAAAATCAAATCATTGATGTTTAGCTGTAAGAGGCAATTGGATGGCAAGAAACTGAAATTTGCTCTAGTAGTAAAATAGTCATTACTCATTAGAGATATGAAGTTCCTAAAAGAACCACTTGTTCTTCCTGTTGTTAGTAAATTCCAGTTTATTACAACATAAATCCTTTGTGGAAATGTATTAGTTTTCTCAAATTCCAACAAACCCATTTCTCAGAGAATTCCATTTAGAGAGTCATTTAATATATTAGTGTCTGGACTTCTTAATTCATCTCCACCCTGTGTTGCGGACTGCCCAAACTTGGGAATGCTACAACCTTTCAGGTTCAACTGGGTTTTTGGTAGCTCTGGTTGTGCAGATGACCTTGCAGTTGAGTTCTCTATTTCCACCTAACTTTGTCTCTCAAACAGCTCTGCCGTGTGTGGCCAAAGGGACAGACCAAAGACACAGCTTTCAGGTCTTGGCCGTAAAACTTAAATGTCACGGTGTGTTCCTTCTCTAGATGAGGCTTAATTCTCTGGCTGAACAAAATCTCATAGGAACTTCCTACCATTTAATAAGCTCTTAATCATCTAAGGTTCAGGTGGATCAGGTAATGAACTGAGAAATTTTAGAAACACCAATGGGAAGCTATCAGTATAGAGCTGATCAGGAGTAGCAAATGAGAAATACAGGACTACAACCCCAAACTGGGCTGAAAGGGAAGGAGAAGGACGGGCATTGTTCCCTTCTTCCTGCATCATTTGATGAGTGCACTTCTTTAAAGGTGGGTGCCCACTTTTGAGATGCTGTTAGCGGAAAGGATTTTGCCCTTTGCCAGTTTATATGTAACTGGAGTGAAAACATGGTTCATTCTTAATGATATTAAGAACTCAAAACTAGCTTGAGTATTTGTGATGCCCAATACATAAAAAAGTTCTAGATATGAAAATTTTGATCTTGTATTGTTATGACAAGCGTACTGATTACATAACAGATGCTTTCAATAGTCAAGGTGAAATTGCACATGAGATTACCTAGCTATGGTAAGAAGCCTACAACATTGTCCAGCAATTATTACTGGGTCTCATTACATTCCTCACATTCACAGCTCAAATCCAACAATAATCGTACTTGTGGGATTTTTTTATAGACTTTTCTAACAATTAGAGTACATTCTAACAATGAATATGAGATTCAGGCTGTCAGAAGTGCTCTAGATGAGTAGCCCGCTGGAGGAGATGACACCATCAAAAAATGGTAGCAAAATGGCAGAAGGGAATATAGTGAGAAACGTATGACTTCTGCTCTGCCCCAACTCTAAACAATGATTTAAAATAGAAAACTTTCATAAGGATCTCAGAAGGAGAGAGGTACTGACAAAACATAAGATTCTATATTGACTGCTTGGGCATCTGCCCATTGACAGTGTCAATGTTTAGATACCTGACGAAGAGTAAGTCAAAAACCTGGTTTTATGCTAAAAAAAAAAAAAATAAAAAATTTTGAGTTACACAATTTCAGTTTATATGGACAAAGCCAAGGACCAGAGATCTGACAGTGAACATGATTACATACTTAAAGGTTTTTGAAACATCTGCAGGAATTACTCAGATGGCTCTGGCCTTCATGGGATTTTCAACAACCGTTTGCAGTATTGTTACTTACATGGTTCCTTTGAATCAAAAGTATTTTCCATCCTTACAAAGAAAGCTAATCTTTCTTACCGTCACTGAAGGTATAATTTAACATTCATTAATATTTTGTGAAGATTATTTATATAGCCATAAAAGCATTTGGCCTGGGCACCAGGGAGTGAAAAAACGAAATCAATGATGTGAGCAACAGCTTTAGTAATTTCCACCACTTAACACAAAAGGGAAGCCAGTAGGTTTTTTGGGGTAACAGCAGCTAAACAGGGAAATAAGTTAATTATTACCTAAAGACCATACAAGTTGTATGAAATATGCCTTAAAGCTGCTTCAGTTTGGTGTCCTGTCATTTCAGTATGAATGAGATGTAGCCCATTTTCTGACTTAAGCACATAAAAGTTTGTTCATGGTAAGAGGGAAAAAGAATGACTACCCAGCCTTTTCCTCATCCTTTGTCACTGTTTCCCCCAGTATCCAGTAAAGGATGGAGATTCGCCTTAGCCCGCCATTTGTTGCTGATATATTTATAGAAACGTTTTCTGTAAGATAAAAGATATAATATATCTCTAGGAACATTTTTTATAAGATAGGCAATAGCAGTGAAACACGCTTTACCTAGGAATCCCAGATTAAGGTGAACTTAACCAGGTGGGACAAGTTGCTCTGCCTTTTTTTGCCCTGCTCCCTGCCCTCGCAGCTCCTTCCCACTCAAGCAACAACAGTCCTGATTATCTCTCTTTTTGGCTCCGTGTGGATCACTGAGTTTGATTTAGAGGTAGAAAGGTTGGAAACAAGGGGAAGATTACCAAATGGTAAAAAGAAGTCCTTCTTTATTGTAGAAAAAGATAATCTACCAATTTTTATGTGTGGTGTTGGTGGGTTTTTTTGTTTAAAGTTATCTCTAGCAATTAATAGTTTGTAATCCTTGGTGTTTCAAAGGAAGCATTTTCTCTTTTGAATGAACAAGATTGTATTAAATAGTAAATTTTAAAAAAGATTTGAGAACAGGCATATCAGTATTTCTTATGATTAGCTGATCTGAAGTATGTATGGTAGGTTGCTAATATAAAAAGCAGTTGCCTGGCAAAAAAAAAGGTATATACACTTAAAAATGGTCCATATTTACAGTTGTGGGGGTTTTTATGCATTTTAGGATGAGAGATAAAGTTAGCTTTCCATAATAATATATTTTTTAATTGTAAGTCAAGTCACTAATTTCATTTTACGGTGGTTTATATTTTTAAAGAAAAAAGTGTAAAATACCTGTTCAACATAGAATTTTTGATTTGTTAGATAAATGAAAAGGAAGTTTCCAAAGCACGTTGTTCATTCCATTTAATAATAGCCACAGTGCTGTATCGTGCTGTTATCTAATTCACAGTTCAGAGAGGCGTTCTATCCTTTGTTTGAGGATAAACGACGTTCTTATTTAGAAAATTGATCTGTCAGTGCCTTTTGTTATGAAACCCATTGTGTTTCAAGACAGTTAGTTATATCAGGTGTACAGATAAATATCTGTCAAATGAGTTTTGTAGAAAATTTAATTCAGTGTATTAAATCAGAGATATCATGAGGATCATTACAATAGTACAGTCACAACATACCCTTTCAAGCTTACTAGTCAACTTTTTATCCATAGATTGCAATGTACAGTATTTCAATATTTCATTTATTGTTAATAACAATTTTCAAAACTTAATGGAGCATTTAAAGTTTCTAGGTCCAGTTTTTAATCAGTGGGAAGTGGTCCTGTGTGTATTCTAAATGACTTTATAGTTTTTAAAGCCTGGTCTTCCTAGTCTATCAATTGGTAAACAAAAGACAAAATCAAAACTTTTGACCTAGGACAAAACCACAATTTTTGAGTTCCTGTTGTGAGTTGTGGATTGGCAGCAACTTGACTGCTTGGTGTACGGAGCTATTGTTACATCAACTACGCTGGTGTACAAAAGCAAGGGTTTTTGCCTTGGTGAGGTACTGTGTAATATAGAATTATTATTCAGTCCAAAGTCTGTGTTAATTTTATCTTCTTTCACAATACAGGGAAAAATACCAAAAGGAAAACTGATAAGGAGAAAGCCATTTTCAGCAACTAAGAAAGTATTCCAATAGAGAAGAAAAGGCAATGAAAATCAATGAAATCAGTAGTGTTCTGTTAATTGTAATGGGAAACAAGTATTCAGTACTTGCTGTAAACTGTTGCAGAATGGAAACTGGGCTCGGATTGTGGGTTGTGTTACAGCTGTTCTCATTACACCCCTGCTGGGCTGGGATACCATCTGCAGGAGGATGCACTTCAAAATTGAGACAGGGCCTCCTTGTGGCTTAGAGGTCGTTACACTGCTTGCCTCTCCCCTGTCATTAAATATGGTCGTGCCAGGACAGAATTAGCCATTAGCTGTAGAAACTCATTCAGATTCCCCCTGTTTTGTCTTCCATCGTGGTTTCTAGGATGTGAGTATGCCGCTTGTCTTCACAATTGCAAACAGGAACCTGAAAATGAATTTACTTTTGTATGGTAATTGCAGCTTGAGTAAACAGGAGCTGAAAAAGATATGAACTGCTTCCCTCATCTCCATGGGTTTTTAACTGAAATGCCCTGTGGTTTTATATGTATTCTTCCAAATATTGTGTTGCTGGTGTACTATGCAAAATATATTTGAACTTCTGCTATTCGGGTAAAAAAAACTCCGATGTGGGATTGCTATTTCAGTCCCATCAGATTTTTGAATAAATTTGTTTTACTCAAAGACCAGTTGATTTTTCTTATATATAAATGTCAAAAGTGCAAGGTTAATTTTTCATGACCCTAACACTTAGATCATTGTCCTCTATTAATGTTATAATACGGATTTTTTTTTCTTACCATATTTCCTCTGCTGCATTTTATTGCTCCATTGTCAAGTGTAATTTTGCTGTATTGTTTTCTTCAAGAAAATTTCAACCTACTTCATCTCATCGGAGCAGACTGCTGCTTAATTTATTATTTTTTTTTTATATTTTCTTCCTAACCAGAGGCGTTTCTTCCCTTAACCTGTAAATATTTAATACCTTAGTCCTTGATCACTTACCAGCAACACTGTTTACCTGTATGGGTAGGTAGGGAATTTTGATTTCTTTATCTGTCTGAGAAGGGTATAGAAAAAATACATGTCAAGTTACTGTGTGATCTGCTTATCAGATTTTTACATTTATCACTTACGTGAATATATTTTAACTTCTTCTGTCATATCTATTATTTATATTTTTAACAAACCATATTGACTGTTAGGGTTTTTTTTCAGTTTATTTAACTGTTTTCTTTCCTGTTTTTCAATTAGCACTTTAACTGAAAGAAGTATATTAAAGATTTAAGCCCTCGCCATTGTAGCACATGACATTATTGGACTGTAGTTTTTCTGAGGTAGAGTTATCTCAGATGATATATGTACATGAGAGAAACAGTGCCCCATTTTTAATTCCTTTTAGATTTTAAAATATTGATAAAATATTACAACAGAAGTTGCTTTAATTCATGATTTACTTTGTCTAACTTGGATTTTTAACTTAAACAAATGCAGAAAATGGAGTATATAATACTGTGTGAAAGAACAATGTGTAGAAATGCATGATTTTTAAAATCCATTAGTTATAATGTTTTCTGACGTTCATATAAAAATAGATTTTTTTGTTAATAAGGTTAGTTTTACAACTGAGAGACTTTTAGGCTATTGGAATGGAAGAAAGTAGATCAGAAAATGCTATCTTGTCTTATTTCTTGGCCAGAAGAGATAAAGCTCTACTAAGAAATGGTTCTGAAAAAGGTGTTGTTTGTTTACCTCATGCTGTAACTCAGTTAAAACTGTGTTTATCATAATAGTTTATTATATTTTTCCTTATGTTTTAGCCACGGATGCAGATGTAAAGAATGAAAACCTTTCATCTGTGCAGCAGCTTGGTGTTGAGATGACAGTCAGGTACATAGTATTAAAATATTTCCCTCGTGGATTTCTATAATTTGTTTGATTTTCATGAAATTACTTTAATGATATTTAATCCATAAACTCAGTGCTTTATACTGGTTAAATCTAAAGATCATCTTTAAGAAAATCAATTCTAACTTTGAAAACGAAAAAGGTATTAGTACATAATTAAATGATCTTTACAGATTATATATGTTATTATCCTTTATTGTTGGAAAGGCTAATTGTAACTTGTTAGTAAGATTTGCCGTAAAATTACATTATCCTATCTTTTTTTTTTCCTCATTATTTCTCTGAATGCCTCTGTTTAGCTAAGCTTAGTTATATGCCATTTAAACTTATTTGGCTGGTAATTTGCACAGCTGTGATGAAGGAAAAGCTTATGTGTCTGTACTTACACAGATTGTTATCTTTAGCATTAATAGTTGAATTCTGATGCTAATAATTACACATACAATATACTTAGATGGAATTGTAAATAATGGATGTGAAGAAAATGAGTCATCTGTCTTACAGTACTTGCTCTTCCCCACCACAGTCTCTAAAACTTAACTAAAAGGAATTTAACTGAGGAATTGTAACACTGAGTAGCAAATGTTTGGTGTGTATCCTTCCTAGATAAAGCATAGTAGATTTTAGTAAACTATTTATGTGTGTATCTACAACATAGTATTTGTGATGACAGTTTAACTTTCACAGGCCGGTTAAATACAAGTTCTTGCTTTTTTGGAATTAAAAAAAAGAATTAACCTTTAAACAATTCTGTTTTTTAACTTTTTGTGCTAGATATGGAAAATATCTAAACTTGCTGAAGGAAAATGCGGAAAATGAGCTGTGCTTTGTGTTAATGAATTGTGAGAAATTTCTGAAACAACAGCAAAGAACTGTGGTATCCCCGCTTCGTATCCTTTCTGGATGGCATAAATTATATTGCCTAAAAATATCAATGGAATTTGAACTCTCAGTTTGGGCTTTTGATGGTGGTGTAGACGTGTCATATGTACTGGGAAAAAAAGAAAAAAAAAAAAGTGTCACTTCAACTTTGGAATTTTAAGTTAAAATGCACACCCAGTGCACGCAAGAAAATCTTTACCATTTTGTCCTCATACTTCTTTAAAATTGTAAGTCTCACTCATTTTTGTCATAAACTGTTTTGGAGTAGGATCACATCTTTATGTGATAAAGAGATTGGAGCAATGCACCTTTGAGCATTAATGAGTATTTGTGGTACTCCCACAATACCAATGTTGTTAATGGTACTGCCCACGTAAGGATATGTGGCTGTAATCTGATCAACGGGAATGTTTTGACTTCTGACTGTTTTAGATCTCCTGTGGAACTTTTTAAAAAAATAAACCAGGTATGGCTTTCCAACAGGCTTTACAAATATTCTTTAGGTATTAGACTTACGTATCACTATTAAAAAACACTTCAGGTATATTAATCAGAATATGCTTAATCTCTTTTTTTTTTAAAGCTTTTCTTTTACTTTGGGTTTTTCTTCCATAATCTTTACAACTTCTGTTTTCTTCCTCCACCATTCTCCTTTCGTGCACTATAGGCACACTTCTTTCGGCCCAAGGTTTTTTGCACTTGTTTTTTGTTTGCTTTGGTTAGTTTGGCTTGAGTGCTTATGGACTGGAAAAAAAAGGTAGGGAAAATAAATTGTTTCTCTTAAATCAGTTTGAGAGGCAGCTGTGCCTTGAGACGCTACCCTCTGTGCAGCTGTATTTCCCCTTGTCCTACCTCTAACAAACCAGCTCTTGCCTCTGTGTGCCTGGGCCTGAGGAGGAGCAGCTCCTGAGGAGGAGCAGCTCCTGAGGAGACCATCTCTGCCCAGGTTCCTTAACCCTCTCATGCAGGCTGCTTGCAGGAACCCTGTGCTGGCTACGACTGGTTTGCATCTTCTGTCTTCCTTGTCATGTCAGGGGATGCAGAGAAGACACTGATGTTTCTTCAGCGATTTTCACGTCTTCTGGTTTCAGCATTTCTCTGGCTACCAAGACTGCATCTATCTGTAAGAATTTAAAAGCTATTTCTTTTTGAAAGGCAACTTTGAAAGTTTCTAAAGGAGACGTTATCAATTTCCTTAGTTTTGGGTGGGTTTTTAAAATGCATTAAATTTTCATTAAAGGCCTCTAACTGAATACATGACCCTGAAAAATTATCTCAGAGAAATATAGATTTGACAGTTGCTCAAATGGATATTTAAAAGCAGTGAAATAACAGGTGGAATGATAGTAAAGGCAATGTTATTGATTTTTTAAAGCTGGCAGTAAAATAAACTTGTAGCATTAATTCTGTGTGAAGGCTATGATACTGTTGAATGACTTTTTTTTTCATTATTACAGTGTGCAAGTTGATATTGGGTTTTTTATTTTTTATTTTTAGTAAGGCTATCAGTTTTAAAGTTTACTAAATATGTAGGTACTGGATGCTTGGCAGTTTTAAAAGATTGGTATTCTGGATCAAGTTTGTAGTACAAGAAATTTCATGTCCATCTCTATTAGATGGGATTCCATCTATTTACAATAAACCCCTTTGAATCTGACTTTGTACATTGTCACGTTGTCTTGAACGTTTTGAAGATAAGCAACTGTAGTCTTTACTGGAGAGCTCTGGGGTATAAGAAGCATGGATTACATCCCATACATCTTCTGCATGTAAGCCTCTGTATTAATATGAATTGTTCTGTCTTGTCACCAGAAGTGACCATATTGATCCACTCATAGCACTGGGTCCAGCCCCGAGGTTGTTCCAGCACAATGATATGTTGCTCCATTGTGTGAATGTAGTTGTGCTGGACACCATCAGTGCCGAGAACTGAAGAGTTGTCTTCCATACACAAACTAGGCAGCATTGCAGGCAGGTTGCTGCAGTGCTGATGTTCATTCTCAGTACCTAAACGATTTCTCTTTCATAATATATCTTGAAAACACAAAGAGAAAATTCAACAACCTATTTGCGTAACTTCCACAATATAAATTAAAATAAAATGTCAAAACACGAATGAGGAATTATCCAGCTATTGGAATGTGAAGGATCTACCTTGACTTTCTAGTACGAAACCAAGGATTCATTACCTGGGTGTTCCAGGTAAGCAGTGACGTCAAGAGCTTTCTATACCAATAAAACCTCAGTTCCTTTTGCTGCATAAAGTAGAATTTCACTCATACCAGCCATGCGTACTGCAAAGAAATGTGCACACAGAAGACAACTTCAAATACATAGAAGTTCCGTTCTGTCTACCATTAAAAGGGGTAGAAAAAAAGTACAACAGAAGTTAGTATTTTGTTTTTTTTCCTGTTCTTTTGTTTAAAATATAACAGTGGTTTCTCCATCCCTACTTTGACAATTAAAGCTTAGATGCAGTAAAGAACTAGATTGCAAGGGAATAGTCAGGATATATTTAATAACAGCTTCTAACTTTTAATTTTCTTTAGTTTAGCTACACATTTTTCCTGGTAGCACTAGCTTTTTTACTTATTCTATTTCCTGTCTCTAAAATAACTGGGATGCCTTATCTTACAAGAAAAGGTTTATATTTTTATATACTGTTCTCAGCAAGATATTTTAAAATAACACATTTTTGTAGTGTGTAATCCTTCAATTTTGTTGTTGTTGATGATGATGTTGTTATTGTTAATCAGATGCACCTGCCTCTTACCACAGTGGAATCTGGCATCCATCCAGTCTATTTCTGCAGCGCTCACCACATTGAAACGTTGCTCAAAGCTGAGTTGCCACTTGTCTTTTCAGCCTTCCACATGTCCGGTTTTACTCCATCCCAGGTAACTGGTGAAAATGTATCAGTGTCATCAACTTTTTGACTTAAATCCACAAAAACATGGACATGCAGGACCTTTTGTGTTTTTTCTATGCAGCACCCGTGTGGTGGTTATGAAACTGGGGGTAAGAGATAATATCGAAAGCAAAGTGGCTTAGAACATCTGAAGATAGAAAGCAACTGCCCAGCAGAGTAATGAGAGTGTACTGTAGCTGATGACCTTCCATTACAAGTTCATGCAGAAAACTTGATAAAAATAATATATGCTAAACCCTTAGATTTATCATTAAAAATAAATAGCATTTCTTATTCCCTGGAATAATTTTCTGAATTTTCCATAGGAGGGAAACGTGTAATTTGGGTTAGGCGTATAATAGGAAGCAGTTCAGGTGATATTAGAGCAAAATTAATTTTAAAGGAGCTACCATAAATATTACAGTCCAGTAACACACTATTCTTCTATATTAAAGAGATATTACTAAAGAAGAATATTTATTCATATTGTTAGCTTACATTTTACCTACTTACTGCAATTCTTTGGTAACATGGAATGCTATGTATGGATCATGATGGAGCATAAGGGGCTTTGTGCAATAATGAGTTAGATGATTGCCAATGTAAAGTACCTCTCCCCACAGTGAGAAAGCTTATTGCTGTTCCAAAGCAAGAAAAATATTTTTCATCTTATGCTTTCAAAATTCCTTTTTGCCACAAGATTTGCAGTTTAAGAGGCTTCTTAATGGGGGCAGATGCCAAAAAGGTACAGACATTACTTAAAATAGTCAGCGTGGGATTTGGTCTTTGAGGAGGGAAGATTGGCAGTGAGGGACTTTATCTCAGCATAGGAGCGAGATGCTTGTAGTAACGCTCCTGTTTTGGGGTATGGGGGCAACAGTCACTCCTTCCTCACCTATTCTTGTGTAAGTTACACTGTATGCATTTTTTATTGTTTGCACTCAGTTCATAACGGACTAGTTATTGTTCTAAACTCATGGTGAGATTTTTTATTTGGGGATTATTTTTTATTTATTTAACGTGTTACTGAAATGCCACTGGTAGGTACCACTGTATCTTCTGGGTGATTTTGCAGTTCTACTGCATGATTAAAAACAAACAATCCCTGAACTGTGAAAACAACTCTGAGGAATTTAAGTGCTTGTGCGCCTCGATAAATACCTGAAAACAGATTTAATGCCAGAGTATGGCTGCTGTCATCTAATTAGAATCTTGATACTTCTGCTGCTGTGTATTTTTAAACACTTTTAAGGACTGATTAGCAGAAGATTTGTGGTCTAGAACTAAATGAAATGTGCTGTACACATCTTAATACACTGTGATTTAAAACTGGAAAAAGGAGTTGCTAAGTGTGTTCCATACACACTTCATTAAATGAAAACATGCCTTCAGGAATGGCCTAACATTCATTCATAAGGCAAAGAGCCACCTTAATTTAAAGGAAAATCCCCATTAAACACCTTCATCACCCTCATTATCCTCCACATGTTAAAAAACATCTTGAAAAAATCACTTTTACTTTCTTTGGGCTTTGAGTTTTATGTCTGAACCTCAAGAGTTGCCAGAACATACTCTGGCAACTAGTATGAACATACTCATATGTCTAGCAGAACTCACTGGAAGTCTGTTCAGAGGCTGTGATTTATAAAATGGTGATTCTTGTCGTTTTTGTATTTTACTCCTTTTATTTTCAGAAGTAAGGTGATGTTACAGGAAAAAGGGTCTATAGTGTAGAAAAGTTAAGAGATAAAGCTGATCAACTATGGCTGTCTACAGCAATTTAATTATATATACCTTCATTCTCATCTAGATTTGTCTGCAATGGATAACTCAGTGTTTCTGGAATTACATGGACTGGAGTGAGATCTGTCACTACATTGCTATATGTATTTTTCTGGGTCCCGATTATCAAATATATATGTGTATTTCTGTGTTCAGACACCTACAGCAAGACATCCTGAAGCACACTGAAGCCCAAGATCTCCAAGTTTTTCTTAAAGTAAGGGTTTCTTTTTTAATTTTTCAATTGCTGAAGGGAAGCAAAGCTCTCGGTATGGAAAATATGTATGTTACTTAATCTGAATTGATATTAAGTGAGTGAACTAGTACTTTAATTTTATTTACTTCCTGGCAGGAAATTAAGGTACAGTATTTTCCAGAGAACAGTTTTCCTGCATTTTGTCCTGATCGGTTCCCTTTGTATGCAAAGTAAATAGCCATGTTAACTCACGAGAACATTTGATTCAGTGGGTTTAAGCAGTGGTCTCCTACTGAAGCTTGAAGAGATGTGGCACAAAGTTTAGTGAGCTGTTACTTTGAACAGATGCCAATTACTATGCAACCAGCCTGACAATTTCCTGTTCTTTGCCATATTATAAATTATGTTTGGTTATTGGATTCTCTTTGCGGGGTACTGCTTAGCTAAAGATGCAGTCATGAATAGATACAAGTATTTGACTCTTCTTCCCTGAGATATTTTGCTATTTTTCTCTGGTCTTTTTTTTTTTCCTCCAGTCAAAATTCTTTCGAGAGCTATATGTCTGCATCTTAGTCTGTCCTAACAACAACAGTTTTTGGATTAGTTTGCATCCGACTTATGTATTCTTAAATATGAATAATATGCTAGCTCAGTCATTCTCCTTGAAGATGTTTGGTACACAGTTTAATGAGTGAATTGTTTTATTTTACCTGGTTTTGGTCAATATAGCTTAAAGACTACTTCATCTTGATGGCACTGTTGGGATAGTTTACGTAAATTATAGAAGTGAGAATTTATATGTTGTCACCTATGGTATAAACATAAGATTTGACATGGAACTGTTAAATTAATGAGAAATACCTTGCATTACTGGAGTATTTACAATTCATTGAGTGACTACTGCAGAACAAGAGGAGTTAATAGCATACTTAAGGTATACTCTTGTTTTTGATAGCTCTTATTTCATCTAAAAAAAATTATTCTGTCGTTGTATTAAACTGTTCTGAGAACATAATCCAAGGTAAGAAAAAAATCCAACACACGAACAAGTCCTGCTACCTATTTTGCTTCCAAGAACCGATAGTACTTTCTGTTTTGAAGCTTCTAACGTGCATTATAGCTGTTCTAGAAAGATGATGATTTGACAACAATATACCTTTGTTGGTATTCTCTAATAAGTAGTTCCAGCTAGCTATTAAAATTTTTAAAAAAAATTTTCTTCTTAAAATATAAATATACTTTCATTTGCACATGAAAAAAGAAGTTGGAGACAACATTGCTGTCAATTTATATGATATTATGCCTAGTACTTCAATTAAGTAAAACATTTACCCTTTTCAATGTGTCCTTCTAGTGATAAAAAACACATGACAATCTGTGAAAGAGATCATCTATTACTCTGTAATTTGCTTATCCTCTCTGCCAAGAGGAAAGCAGAAGTAACAAATTGTCTATGAACATTTTTTCCTTTTTTCTGGTTCTTTCTGTTGACTGAGATGGGTGGCTAACACGTAAAATCCCTTCAAGATATTTTGAAGTTTCAGCATTAACTGAATTTTAACCTTATTGCTTGGTCTTTTATTAATCCTTTCATGGAAGGACAAAGGTGCATAGCTTTGTCATTCCCACATATGAACCTGAATATACTGTAACTTGCCACCTCAGTAAACCCATCTTGACTATCTCGGTTTTCACTGGTTTCATTTGGATACAATAGAGACACTGGGGCTACAGGCTTTGTGACTTGTTGTAACAGCACCTATAGGCCAGTATGTCCGTCTCTTCTGGGAGTCATTTAGCTACTCTTCACTATTTTCTGGGAATAGGGGCCACATTACTGACTGATCAATGCTGACACATTTAATCAACGTAGGATTTGACTGCTTAAAAAAAAAAAAACAAACCCAAAAAAGAGTTAAATACCTCCTACAGTTCTCTGCTGGTGTCAAGTTTTCTTTTCCACTGGAGTCAGTTTTCTTTTCCACTGGAAGTCAACCTTCTAACAGTGCATGAAGAGCAACTTGGAAGGCAAAATTATGTCTTTACTTTCACCTTTGAGTAGGGGAGTGGAAATAAAAGGACCATCTCAAACTTCTGTTCAGATGCCACAGTGTAGCCTTCCAAGCCTGAGCAGGTGTTTTCAGGAAATTCTACTTAGTGGAGATGCACAGTCAATACACCAGCAGGTACAGCATATGTCCACAAGGACTGTCTGGCTCTGAAGAGCAGCACGTGCTGCCAGCACTGGTGATACTGCTGAGTAGATGGTGGGCGCACAAGTTGTTCCAGTTCAAAGCAGCAACAGATTCACCCATTTTACCTGGACTGTTCTTCAGGATCCTGCTTTCCACAGTGCATCCTCCCTTTCCCTCGAGAAGGAATGTGGTCTGTTCCTTTCCTTCTCCTGAGAGCACCTTCTTTTACTCTATGTTTTGGAATTAGTAAAAATTAATTGTTTGTGGTGACGCAGAAGTGTTTATTCTGTTTTTATTTAAACAGTTCATAAAGATAATACTTTATCATTAATTTTAAAAATAAGTATCTACTGTTACTCTCCTGGTTTTATTGAGAATCTAGTTGGATATAAAAGCACACTAACAAACTTTTAGAATGCAAGGTGCTGGTACAAAAATCTTTTAAAAGAATATTCCAGTACCTGGCTTTGCCTTTTTAAAACTTACCTTGTTTTCCTTAAAAATTTTCATATGGTATGTTCTCCAAAATTAGATGAACAATGTCCAGCTGAAAAAACTATTTGTTACCAAGACTGTAATTAGGAAGAAGTGTCTGGAAGCAGATAATAACAATTCTTTATTTCTAAATGAAAAGTAATAGAATGTATTTTAAACACCCAGGCTATGACAAGCAGAACAAAATGAGCTGTATTTAGCAGTTTAGATTCATTATGTTTGAGTCATGCATCTTTTTTTCCCTAGCTAATAAATGTTTTCTGTGTATATTTGTGCAGGAAGAAGCACTCCATGGATTTCGAGTGAGTGATTATTTAGACTACATGGAAGGTTTGGAGGGGATCTACAGACCTATGCTGCTGAAAGACATGAGGAACATAAGAGTTCAGAATACATAGATGAACCAAACAAGCACTTTATTTGCCAGTTTTGGTTACATCCTTTAAAAGGATGCTGATTGATTGATAGATCAATCTCACCTAAAACAAGTCAGGCTGTGTGAATGTACATACTATAAAATAAGTAAGGAGAGTTTTCAGAATACAGTTTTTGCAAAAGGACTTCATCTAAGTTTGATGACTTAAAATACCACATTTTCCCAGACAGGCCTTATGCCACAGCCTTGTTACCAGTTGGCAGGAGTCAGCTTCAGAACCCACCTGTAGGATGCTGAAGTGTCTTCCTTAGAACGTAAGTCTTCTTTATAAAGTCTTGAACCTGTACCCAAATCATTGCATTGCTGTCATCTCCTTTAGCACAATCCTAAAACCCTCATATTTTGCTGGAGTCTGACAAAGTGATTTTTTGTAGAAACAACTTTTAATGTGTATTCATATGCATGAAGAGCCAACAAATGAAGAACAAATTCCTTTTACGCAGCTGTTCTGACTTTGTGGATAAGGTTGAGAAAATGGGGTGTTCAAATACATGCAATGAAAAAAAGATTGATATTTCTTTTTTTTTAAATAAATAATTTTATGTCATAAAATATCTATTTGTAACACACACTGTCCATATGCATAAGTCAAGAGAAGTCCTTGAGTGGCCTGATTCTGGAAAATGATCATTTTTCAATATTCTGGTTTCATTCAGACACAAAAACTAATAAGAAGTGTCATTGGTGTTTGCCAGAGCAGTAGCATCCATCCATGACGTAAGACAACACTTGCCTGCTTTTTCTCCTGAGCTACAGCAGGTGCAGAACTGGTGTTTGTTGCATGCTGGCCCACAGACTTGCCCTCAGAGCAACAGTACTGACGTTTTATAATAGTCATTCATCCATAGAGGTAGATTTGACTGACGATCTCCAACTTTGGTCTGAAGGCTGGGGTTGTCTTTTTGTAATTATTTCACAGATGTTGTCTTCTGACAATTCCCTCTGCTTTAGGCATTATGCTTTATAAACAACATCATTATTTCGCGCCAGTCTACATCAATTCTCCAAGTTTTTCATGCACTGCTACTTCCTGCATCCCATTTTCTTCTTTCTGGGATTGTTGAAAGGTAACATCTGATACAGGGCATCTTCATGCTGATGGCAGATGGGAAGAAGCAGGTAAAGACAGTTTGTTCTCTTGAGGAAATTTCTTGTATAATGGCTTCTGAAGTATCCAAATCTGATATCTGACATACAGATGGCAACAAAAGGAACAAAGAGGTGAAAACTATCATAATAAAGCTAGTTGACATCAAACCAAATGTTCAAGAGTCACACCAGGTTCCAGAATATGCAGTAGTAACTGTAGAACTGGTTTTAAATGCTATGTTCACTTCAGAGCATTTAGAAATCCTTTTGCACACTTTTCTGAAACTGTCCTGGAATACAACTGGATTACTTTTTCTAGATTACCTATTAAGAATTTTATGTTGCATGATAAAGCTTTGCATAAAGAGGCCCAAGGGACCGCTGGAAATGTTCTAAAACTGACGCATAATTCCTTTTGGGTCCTGTGAAGAAATTCACCAAGGAATCCTACTCCCATATTACGAGTTGGCTCACTAAAGCTGCTTAGGCAGTGACTTGACTTGTCATCTTTTCTTCCTGTCTTAGAGGTGGGAAGCAGTCTGTTTTTAGGAGTATTGCAGTCAGTAGGCAAATCTTAGCTGAAAGTTGACTTAACAGAACAAAGGAAGTAACGGCTTTAGTGGAGATTTTGCTTAGAAGGCTTCATCTCTAGACACCCTCCCCCCTTCTCTCCCTTACACATGCCCTTTATTAATGTATTTCTTCAAACTGTGTTTAAAAAAAAAAAATCTTTCAAAAACAGACAACGCAGCCATACTTCTACCTCGCCCAGCCTTGATCAGGACTTACCCAGCACCTGGATTTACAGTGTCTTTCCATCAAACTGCTTTAACTTTTCATTTAATGTCTTAGTGAACATGCTGTCACTCACTAATGCCATGTTCAGTGGTGGCATCTAAATAGGCTTTGCAATTCGATGAACTTCTACGCCATAGAATACAGAAAATACTAGGTTAGTACTTACTTTGAGAGTATAAGAGATTCTCTAGTGACATCAGTATCAAGCTCCTAAACAGCTTTTTGAAAACTCAAGATTATTTTTGGCCTAGTCTGGGACAATAACCTTCTTCTCGCCCTAAGATACTTTATCCCTGAGTAAATTTGCATCAGTAATTCTGAAGCTTCTTGAAATTTGTGCTGGCCCCTTCAACAACCCAGAGTTTCTAAAAGACAAATACTGAATGTCTCTTTTTATTAGGAAATCTTTTCTTTCTTAGGATTTCAGTTTCATTTCAGCCAAAGTAATAGACGCACTACTTCAATTTAGAGTGAAATTCCCTGTTCCTGTAGTTACCTTTAAAGAGATTTTTTGGCTTCGGTGATTATTTTGCATAGAAAGTTGGTAAATTGCCCTCTACCCTGTAATATCAGACCCTTAGTACCCTGGTGTTTTAAATTACTTTGCTGCTTTATGAAATGAAACAAGATTCAGCTTTTCTAACAAAAAGTTACTTAGCATCTGTTTTCTTAGAGGAAGAATTCTTTTTACTGTAAAGTAAGTTGCCAGCATAATTGGTCAAGTCCCTGCTGTAGCTAGTTTAATAACTAACTAATTCCCCAGACTGCATCCTGGTTATGTAGGCAACATTACCAGGTGATGTTACATAGCAAAAGTTAAGCATTAAGTAGTTCTTTATTTGGTTAAAGAAGTAGGGAAAATATTATGTTTTATCAACACCTGCAGTCACATTTTCTTTACAGAATGTCTGGAATCTCAAAATATTTTGATTAGAATTTGTGATATAATAGATGTTGTAGAAGTCCAACAGAAACCACAAATGTTGAATTTAGACTTATCCAATATCATTGCCACATACCCATGAGACAAACTAAACTTTACTGCAAAGTTCTGGAAAAACAACTTCAGTAGATAAAATGAATGTGTGAGCACATACACAAATTCAAATTATAAAATACATTAGAACCTGCAGTGAAATTTCTGTAATTATATGCAACCTAAGAGTGAGCAGCACTGACAAAGGTTTTGCCACTAATTTCTATTTTCCTGACTCTGCATTTCATAAGTTCAGGGGTTTAGCTTTTTTCCTTGTCTAGAAAAAAAAATGTTTTAAATATATTTGGACTTTTGTGAACTGTGTTGGCTTACCTACATTAATAAAAGAGTCTGGCAAGTCTGAGGAAAGAATTATGACAACAACTGATGGAACCAAGTGTTTGCCTGACACCAGGGTCAAAGAATGCTAAGGCTCCCATAAAATCTGTTCTTTTAACCTTAATAGCAGTCTCTTTTTTTAAAATAACTTTTTTGGTATATATCTCAAAATAACCAAATGACAAATATCCAAATGGTAAATAACAGCAGAACACTAAATATATATATATGTGTTTCTAAAAATTCTATACATTTTAAAGAGACCATGGCTGATTAAGCTACCAATTATGAAGTCATTCGTTTCTTTATCAGCAGCAGATATTTGTCAGGGAAATTAGCTCTTGTGCTAGGCATCTGAGTAACCCAGGGAATCTTGCCATCTAAAGAGCTGCCACATCCCCCAGCAAAGAAGAGAGAGGCACTGCAGAGCTGACCCCTAATATCAACGGCTTTCATCAGTATAGCATCAAATCAATGCAAAGAGGTACAGTATAAGATAATCAGGAAGATGAGTCAAATATAAATATAAAACAAACAGCTCAAGTACCAAGTGCTGCTAGTGGCAAAAGCACTTTCTGCAGTTTCCCCATCTGCAAAACAGCTACAATTTCATATAGTCCATATTGGTGTTGAGATGATTAATTAGAGAATATTTGTAAAATATTTAGTGCATGAAAATTCTATGTAAATGCTAAATCT
This sequence comes from Numenius arquata, assembly GCF_964106895.1. NCBI lineage: Eukaryota > Metazoa > Chordata > Aves > Charadriiformes > Scolopacidae > Numenius > Numenius arquata. The sequence goes on along the minus strand of NC_133582.1, from coordinate 20,786,458 downwards.
TCATACCTGATAATAATACAAAATTCCTTCATGCCATATGACAGAAACAGGACATTGATATATGTAGACTGAAACAGAGCTTGAAGTGATGGTAGTCAGGGAAACCAATGGCATCTTCTTCGGGTCGACGACAGTCTAAAAAACAAAGACCATTTTAGCAACAGCTGTTGGAAGACATGCTCACGTTACCTCTGGTTTGAGCACTCCCTCACCCAGTCTTGCTGCCTGATATATAAATTTCTCTCTTTACTCAGCTCCCCATTTTCTTTCAGGAAACTAAAATCTACTGAGATGCAGACATTTTCTATGTCTAAATCTATCTGTATTTTTCTGGTTGCCTCTTCCAGCTTATCTTTCCCTGCTTTCCATCTTGATTGTATTTGCCCCCCTCAGGCTTTTTCTCTCTCTTATTTTCTGCTGTCTCATTGTTCCCAGTCTCCAACGACAGTCTGAGCACTAAAGGATAAGAAGTGTTTCCTTGCTTGTACCTGAAATGTGTAACTAAACACGATTTTAAATAAGCATAATGGGACAAAACAAAGCAAACACTAAATAAAACCGTAACATGGAAAAAATGGGAAGCCAGTTGTAGGAAGACATGACTCCCCAGATAAGCTGTCAGCAGTCCCGACCCAGTCTCCTGCTGCAGGGAGCTGAGCGCTGCTGCCTCTGCCTGTCCCTGACACCCACCCAACCATGCGCTGGGGTGCCCTGCTGAATAAAAACGTCTGTTATCCCTGTTAGAAGATGACTTGCTTGCAGTCTGCGATTGCCTATGTGGAGAGGAGATTTCTGATAACATCTTTTTAATCTAGCCACACGTCTTCCCCCCACCCCACAATCAAGAAAAGCACATTGCCAACAAAAATGTGAGAGATCTAGGAACGAGGAACTATGGAAACAAACTGAAAGAGGTTGTCATTCTACAATGAAGATAACTATCCAGTAGAACAAAGTTATTTTTAAGATAATAAATCATCAGATCAATATTTTCAGTCAAGATCTGATTTTTGAGATGCATGCTATTCCAGAACACATGCCATTCTAAAGTATATAATTTATTCCAAGTTCCAAAGCCAAGTTATCAGAGAGTTAACTCTCTGATATCTGACCCGTCTGTCCCTAAAATATATTTTAAAAAAAATAATAAATCAATTAGTATCAATGGGATATGATCTCTTCCAGTTCACTTTGATGCATTTTAGACAAATCATAACAAAAAAACCCCACCAAAACCAAACAAAATCAAGACAAGGAGTTAGGGATGGACAGATCTGAGGTAGAACAGCAAAAAATTTATATAAAGAATTTAAGAATAGATGGTAATGACAGCACACATTTTTCCTTTCAAATTATATCTATATACCACATTGAACTAGAACTGAAAATACAATTTTAACTAGTTTGAGCAGATAGAAAATCAAAATTTGTTTGAAACATAACATTCTATTTGTGTCAGAAAAAGTAGCTAGTATTTATTTCCTGTAAGGAAGTTGCTTGGAGAGCTGCAGTGTTTTTACTGTTTCTGCAAATCAGTGGAGTATATTCATGACATCTCTCCTGGCATTTTGTTTATGAGCTGATCACACAGAAGCAGATAGAGGTACGAGTCTTACTTCAAAGCTATATTATTCAACCTAGTTTCCCAATATTTAAAATGCTATTTCCGGATGCGCAGACCATGTCCTTTCAGTTTTCACTTTTGTTCAAAATCTAAGCTAAAGCAGAACAAATCTTTTAATTTCAGGTCGTAAATGAGGTACCATTTTTATTACTTCACCTAAGAAGAACTTGTTCAAAAAGTTCTGTATACTCAGCAGAGTATCAGGAAAAAAACAACCTTCCCTGTTCCTCTGATACCAAACCACCAGTAAATTAAAAAAGCCCCAAAGCTCCAGACCATAATGCTGTTTGATTCCATTTCATCACAAAAAAAAAAAAGATCTTAAAGCTTAACATACAAATGCAGTGGTGCATGGGGAGGTATCAACATGGTTTGAAAAATTAGTTTAGATGAGGTTAAATTGAGAACTGACACTTGACTAATATTTCATCAGGTCTGTTTCCTGCTCAGAAATAAAATGAGACAAGGAGAATACATGAAATTCACTTAGAATGATGAGTGGGGAAAGCAGGCATTTTTGTGGTAGATTTTTAAGGACACAAACACAACGAAACCAAAAACTCCAAGGGAAATTAACCATTTGAAAGAAATCAATGTTTACTCTCTTGAAAGATTTCATCTGCTTTTGGTATTTCCTGTGCTCTAACTCAAAGCCTATCATGGTATCAGATTCATTCATGTTGTGGGAATTAGCTGCTTTTAAAGTGGACTTAACATTTAAAATGTTCCTTTAAATTAATGCAGGCATTCATACGCTGAACGCAACAATCCATTTACACCGCAACATTCCTTTGCACCATGGCTGCAGGTAAGGTCACTGCTGAAAAAAAGCAATATTCCGAATAAAACAAAAGGCTGAGGGTCTCATCATGTTGATAAAATGAACGTTAATTGAAATAGTAACAAAATCCATTTGCCAGCTGTACTCCAGAGTAGAAGATGAAATTTCAAGCAACGCAGTAAAAGTGATGAAAAAAAGTGACTATGCCCATTTTGTCACATTTGCATTCATCTACTTGAACTTCCCTCTCTTCCAAAATGGTTTAGATAAGGTACATCTTCTGGAGTTATCAAAACTAACTCCTGCAGCACAATTTTCACTTAGAAGGCAAATTACATGTATTTTCTTCAGATCAACCTTTTCATGGTTTGTAAAACCCACTGTTGTGAACAATGCCGTATACTGTCACAACTTGTGCCAGGGAACTTCTAAGTAAACCTTTCTGGTCCAAAAGGTCCTTTTTTTTTTTTTTTTTCAGGATGGTGTTTAGTTATAATGTTATTTTTCTCTAGCTCTAAATCAATGAAGAAAAGCCTCCTGCTAGAAAATAAGAAACCAAGGTTTGGAACAAATACAGTTTTGGCAAGGAATTCTTTCTGAGGGAAATTATAGACCCATGAAGCCAGTTAGACCATCTGTCTAAATCACTTCAGAGTCGTTCAGATAGTCGTAGGAAATTCATTTTGTACAGATCCTGAAGGTGAGGGGAAACCACGGCCTCCAGATACCCCAACCCTTCCAGACTCCCATGGAAATTAAATTTAATTAATTTTCAACCAAATCACTTGGAGCCAAACAACTTTCTCCCTTAGAGAAACTAATTTTATATGCTGAATAATTGCCTTCACCTTCAACATGCAGTAGTCTTGAAGCTTCCAAAACATCCTGCACTGCAGGAGTGGGAGAATCTCAGTGTAGAACTTAACAACCACTGTTCTGAATTTATTCTGCAACACTGCTGCAGACTACCACTCTGGCTATTCTTAGTGCCAGCTGCTTTTCATCTGTGAGGCTGGAGTTTCAAACAGCTATTGACAGTATCATGCAATACTAACAGGCTATGCTGAGGAAAACAGTGTCATCTTCCAGCTGCAGGCTGCTGGCTCGTTCTGTATTGTTAATAATAATGGAATTGTTTGCCACAACAAAATTTTGACATCACATTTCATCAAGTATTTTCCAAAAGCACAGTCATTCTTTTCAAAGAGGGAGACCCTCTTAAAAGTCTCCCATAAAAATAGTCCCCCTCTCTATCAGCATTGCCCCTCAAAATAACAAGGAATTATTTAAAATATAATACTCCTTGGAGAAAAAGAGTAATAAAGAACTCCCAGCTGCTCTTACACGCAGCTAAAGGTACCTAACAACCTGATACCTTCTACAATTCCTGCTCTAATGTTAAATACTCCCATCACTTGCACCACTCTGATGCTTACCAGACCCATCCACTACCTGGTTTATATCATTAAAACAGCAGAAGGACATCTAATTTTGTGGGGGTTATTTTCTAGATGCTCAGATGGGGAGTGGGAGCCCCCCATCAGGGTTGCAAGCTGAACCTGTAACATAAGTAATAATGCACACATGGAAAAATCTTCTCTCCTCCACTCCACTCTCTCCTCTCTCCTTCTCTCTCCTGAGTAATGCAGTTACACTTTCATTTGTTACAGTGGAGACGACGAAATTGCCAAAACTCCAGTGTAAGAAGTTTGTTTCCCCCCTACATGAACATATTCCTACTATAAATTTCAGCTATTGAAGAAGTAGTTTAAAAGATTTAAAGAAATACATCAACATACTCTGTGGTATAGCATGGTCTGGACTGTAAGCAGCCAGTTTGACTTGACTTCAAAGAGCAGAACAGGTAAATTTCAGAACCTGGTCTTCCAAATGAGCCTTTCAGAAGATACGATTGGGCAATAAACTAGAAAAAGCCAAATGTTCTCTTCTATTCTAACCAAGAAAACAATCTTAGCACCTAGAACACAGACATTGTTTTCCTTTGGGAAAATCCTGGCTGAGACCCACAGTAAATTTTCTTTGGCACATAGCTTTTACTTCAGCTTGTTGATTGAACTGTCCTTTTCCTCCACTACCTACCACAGTTGCCAGTGTCTATCCCTAAGGTCCTTGTATACCCACCACTTACTTTAAAAAACCACTTTTTTAAAAAACAGTGAATGCTCTAAATACAGTCTCTACTTGAGTGTTAGTTACTTAAAAGTACAAGCAATATGGGAAACTTCACATATACATCTTTAAAGGTCTTTCGTTGGACAACACTCAAGACAAAGAGTTACATTTAGTTCCTGGCTCCATATCCCTCCTCATGGGCAATGGTAAGCAAATCACAAGTTCTCCACGTGGAGCTGCAGCTCCACAACTGGACAACATGGAGAATAATACTTGGTCCCTCTCCACCTTAGCCCCTGCAAGATTTTCAGGAAAGAACTTCGTCCCTAGTATTTGTATTAGCAGTTTCCATTGCAATTTCAAAACATTTCAGGACACTGGACAGGAAGGTATCAAGAATTCCTTGAATTATAGCAACAGTGTCATGGTTTATGTTTACAAAAAGGTCAGTCACAGAAGGAACGTGCTGCTCACAAAGGCCAAAGGACCTAGCTGCACTTCGACGTTTTAGAAAAACATTCCACTCTGCCATGTAGTAAAGGCTGATGTTGACATCTCTTTGTTTTGTTTAATCCTAGTGATAACTTCACTGAGGTTAGATTAGGCTATTTGTAAATTCAACTTCAAAATTTTCATCTGTGAATACAGAAAGCCATGCTAAGACTTGCTAAAACTTTTTTCTTCTGAAAGGTACCTTGAGGAATTTAGGTTAGATGTGATGGTTAATACATAACTTTAGAGGTATTTAATCCGGCCGACAAAATTAAAGCTTTAGGTGTTCTGCTTGCGAAGAAAATCTTAGAATTCTAAGACCAGTGAACAAGTCAAGGCAGTCCTTTTAAAATTGTAGTTTGGAAAAGTACATACTTTTTTTTCTGTTGGCCTCAAGATAACATTAGATTAAGATACATCATTACCTTTAACAAAGAACAGGGCTGAAGAGACTTTAAGAGTTCTCCTGCTTTTATTAACTCCAGAGCAACTGACCAGTTAAGATCCCAGGCTTTCTTCTGATAGAGCTGAATGTTAGGTAAAGTTTCTAGCCAGGTGTCAATAGGGAGAGTGAGAGCTCATAAAATTCAGCAGAAGTTTTAGCAAACATACTGTGATCATTTGTGAGGTGACTGTGCAGTTTGATAGATTGCAATTATTATCAGTTAAATGTTCAATTCTTTCCACAAAGTAATCAGCCAACAAAGATTAGCTCATTATGCAAATGCAGACAGTGAACACTCTGTGCACAGTGGTGTAGCAAAGATCCTGCACTGGCAGCAAGCTACTGAAGGTACAGACAGAAACCAGAATTTAAAACAGTAAATGTAATAATAAAAAACAATTAGAGGCAATGTAAACATTAGGTCTGAGACGAAGAAATTAGAAAAGAAATAACTAACAAATTAGTATGCCAGCATGGAGTTGGAAAGCAAGGCCCTCCATAAAATAATCAGAGCACAACAGAGACCATCTGAATTTAAAATTGCAGTTCCATTAGATATGAAAGTATCATCCGCTTGCGGCAAAAATGAGCCCCCAGGGGTACATGAAATAAACAGAGCTCTCGCCCTACTGTAGGATGGTGTCTTCTCTGCAATGCTGTCCTGTGTTTACACTGCTGACAATTTCTTGACAGAATCATTTTGTTATAAATACCAGTGTATTGGCTTCAGGCAGCTCTTTTGAAACATCTTACAGTGAAGAGTTTTCCATAAACCCACACCAGGTATTTAAAAAACCCTGCTTGCCTTATCTGACATCAAGCTCTTCCCACCTGAGATCAAGCTCTTCCCACCCTCCCAACCTGGCTTCTCTGGATGTGCTGGCAACCTCATCAGAAGCAAACAAGAAAGTTCTCATCTTGTAACACCAGACAGGTTGCCCAGGCTGTAAGCTAACAAGGAACAGCCCATTCCATGTTGGGAAGCCTTTCAGGGACATGAATGCACATGTGCTGATGCCACGTGTGCCCATGCCATCAAACAACAATTAAAAAATAGCAACTGTACACATTTGTTTAAGTAAAGGCATTCCACCATCACTACAACCGATAACAAATCCTAGAAACTAGTTTAAATAAACATACTTGTTTCAAAGTTTGGGGCACGTAATACTTGGCATCCAATTATTTGTAAACGCATTCAAATTGTCATATGTACTTAAATCCTTCTAAAGATGTTTTTCACTTTTTTAGTAGGATCTAAGGTTTTAAAACTGGTGTTTGGATGTTCTACTGCAAACTATGGGGGCGCGTCCTAAGAATTTGCTCAGTTTCTTTCAAATATTTTAATAATTCACAGTCAGTCTCAGACACACATCACTGATACATTACCATCCAACATCTAGCAGGAAATAGTTCACTGCTTTTCAGAATGATCTTCTTTGGGCTTTATTCACAAGGAACCAATAATCTATCTCAACTGCTTTTTGCAGAGCAGAAAGCAGTAATGGATTTTAATTAGCCCAATACAGTAGGAAAGTGTTCATTCAGGAGACCACTTTCTTTCTGACTATTTTCAAATTATGACTAACCCCATCTCCCCACTCTGCTTTGCTGTGACTCTGCAAGAGCCATTTATTTCTTTGTGAATAGGGAGCACTGTTAGAGAAAATCTGTTCTGAAATGCAGCAATGCAGCACTCCACCTGCTCTAGAGATGAAAGGTACAATAAGCAGCACAGGCCATCAATCAAAGAGAAGGATTTCAAACTGGAAAAAAATTTAACCCTTCCCACCCACAAAAAAGTAGGGCTTAAGCCCATGCCCAATTTGATAGGGAACATTTTCCTTGCTGTATGTTAGAATAAAAGCAAAACACCAGTCTTAGAACCTGGAATAGATGAGGTATTTGCAAAACAGGAATTAAGGAGGAATTAATTACAAATTATCTTGGTTTCTCAATTTTCCCAGTAAACATTAAAAGTTAATTGGAAAGTGAAGGAGTGAAAGAAAACAATCAAAAAAGCCCTCAAACCACGAAGAATAAATAAAAATTAGGATAGAGCATGATTTTTTTTTCATTCTCTTCTGATATGACTTTAATTTTCTGTTCCACACCTCAGTCTAATGCCAATAGGACAAAGGTATTTATACTTTACCATTGAGATGATATTATAATACATGCCATTTGGTATTGTGGCAATACAGGCCGCATACCAAAAGAATTAGGACCCAACTACCTATGAATCTTTGGGTTATTCTGCCTTTGATATTGTAAAAATCACTGCTGATCTATGGTCTCACCCTGTAGACACTTCAGCCTCTAAACTCTCAGATAGGGACATCTCCAAACTGAATCCAACCAACCCTTTTTTACTAAAACTCTAAAATTTACACCTGGCTGTTCCATAATTCCAAAATCCATACCATATAAGAGTTAGTTCTTGGGTGTCATCTCAGCCTGTCTGCCTGTGCACAAAAGAGCTCAATAAAAGAAATTTACACCAGCTACTACCGCTACATGTATAACATTACTAAAGAAACTCTAAGGGCCTGTTTTTTCACAACCTAAGGCCGCTGATAACACTCCTCCTGTGTTTACTATGATTACTCTTTCAAGTTTACCTCTTTTCCCGTACTGCTTGTGAACATGACACTGATCCTCATTTGGATTTCTTTCGTTTCTCTCAAGCTCACTTTGCCCGTAACACCAGGGATGCAGTAAGCTGATGAGTACCTGTAGTTTAAAGCAGCAGAGATTAATTCATTACAGGCCAGAGTTCTCTGACATAACCTTTATAACTAATGACCCACCCAAAATTGTATTAGCGCTTAGTTAAACACTTATTTGAGTAGCATTTCTACTCATTCTTTTTCTACCTCATCTCCAGCAGCCAGGCGGGAGCGCGCAGAGCTGCAGGCTGTGTGAGGCCCCGATTTGTACGGGGCTCTGTGACAGCACACGCCGCTTCCAACATGGATTCAACCCTGCTGAGTTTCCAGCAGACCATCTGAAATGTTGAAGTCCTTAGTTTTTAAATAAAATGTCCTTCTGAGCTTTTGCCAAAACTGAACTCGGCATTTTGCGTTCAAAGCTAATATTTTAAAAGCTGGAAAGCAGCTCGGCAGGCACCCCAGCAGCCTGCTGTGGAAACCACACCAAGAACAAAGCAGTGAGAATATTCTGGCCATCCCTTCCAGATACCTGTATAAACAAACACTACACTTTCCTTCTGCCTGCTTTTCCCTCCCCGCTTCTACAGCATATGGTAAAAGTTCTTGTTTTCTTTTTTTTTTTTTTTCTTCTTTTTCTTCCTTCCAACATCCCTTTTGTCTGTGTACCAGGTGCCGGTGCGCAGGCACTGGGGGGGGCGCTGCAGGGAGACCCCTGTGAGGAGCGGCAGGGGCTGCCCCGAGCCAGACACAGCCATTTCCGGCCGGCTCCAACCGCAGGGCACGGCCCAGCCCCACTGACAAGATGGCGGCGCCTCAGGGAAAGCCTGTGCAAGGAAGGGCACAACACTGCCCGAGAGTGACGAGTGAAGGGAAACTCATCAGTCAGGGTGGGAGGAGGTAGAGGAGTCGGGAACGAAGGAGCGAAGCCGAGCCGGGGAAGAAGGGAGGCAGGGGGTGAAGGTGTTTTGGTTTTGTCTTTTTTTTTTTTTTTTTTCCTCACCGTCCTGCTCTATTTTCAACTGGCAATAAATCAGATGAATTTTCCTCAAGTCGAGTCTATTTTGCCCATGACAGTAATTGGTGAGCGATCTCCCTGCCTTTTTCTCTACCCATGAGCTTTTTCATCATATTTTCCCCCCCTGTCCTGTTGAGGCGGTGGGGGTCTGACCGCTGGCCAAGGTCAACCCACCACAGTGTAGTTTTTTCTGATATTCTAATACCTTTCCCCATACTCAATTCAAATACCAACTTTGTCCTTAATTGTTACAGCTTCTTTGCTCTTCTTGCACCCAGGAAAATGCACAAGTATTTCAGGTATTTTGCCCATTTTTGTAACATTGGAGTAAATAATATAACTGGGTTGGGTTTTGTTTTTTTTTTTTTTTTAAACAGATAACATTTAACTCATTCCCATCTTTTCAGATGGTACTTTCCCGGTATACTGACGAATAGTGTGAAGCAACTTTCACCATTTTTGTGGCATCGTCAATGGACATACTATAGTTAGCTCAGCTTATGACAATATAAGAATTCAACTGTGGAATATCTCTTTTATTCTACCACACTTGAAAGGATAAACCAAATTGTAATAAGTGATCAACCCAACATATAACTATCAGGATTTGCCACAGTGGCTATATTAAGAGGACATTACTTCCAGATAGAGAGAAAAAAATGCCTAGGACAGTGTATACAGACTGAAATTTTGAACCCTGAAGCCCTTCCCAAAGTCCTGTTGCATTCAGATTTAATACCCAGTCCTCAAAGGCATATATTGATATAATTGATCTAAACATAATCAGCCAAACCTCAACTGAATACCCTGATAGAATTTTCTTTAGTGATAATACTTGCATGTATATTAGTAAAGTAGAGGTTATCAGACAGATCAATTCTGTATGTCCATTGCTGAAGTATGGTAGCAATGAACCCAGTGATTCCTCTTGCAGACTTGCAAAAACATTCTAAAGTCATCTATATAATGAGTTATAGTCAATTTTCACGGGCTGATACACAATCTCATTCACGATTAAGCTACCTGAACCCTGCACACAGTGACTCATAAAAGATTTAACAGAAATTTGCTGTATTACCTTACCATTTTTCACAATACACAGTTTCTTTCAGCAGGAGATTCCTGTTTTCAACACTCTTCAGGATACACACTTTGGCCTCACTAGTGCCTTTAATCAGCACAAGTAAGCCAAACAATATGTTTTTTGTTATCTAAAACCAGTTTCTCTCCATGTTGCATCCAGACTGATCAATAAGTAGTCTTCTGTGTTTATAGTCTGAGGGCCTCTCTGTGGTCCCTGTGCCTATACTTTCAAGGCTTTTGTTATTATCCCAGGATTGTCATTTGACATCCTTAATGATTCTAAATTATGTTTCCTCTGAGGTGGCTTCTGACAAGCTCAGCACACCTTATTGATGACTGGTCCACATGTTTGTTACAGGGCAGCTGAAAATTCATTCTGTATAGCAGTGATTCAACTACTCATTATAAATATCTATGTCAACTATGTCAGTATATGTTTTAATTTGGTTCTTTTCAGGTTATAACATTCCTCTCTTCCTGAAGTGCCTCTCCATACACATGTACTATGCTGTTTGGACAAGTAAAACTAGGTTTGGGACTTTTCTGTTAGCAATGTTTGCTGCTACATCAGCAGAATACACTAAAGCGTACTTCTGCCTCCAGCCCAAACCCTCTCTTTCTCACCATGTGTGGCTGTAAACAGGAACTTACACGGTTTCTTCACACATTCTGGAGGTTGCTTTCCTTTGTGCATTTTTTAAAACAGATTAATAGTTCACCATAACATCTATCAGTACTAAGCATGTACTTATTGTCATTTATATTGTCATGGAAGAATGTAGATTCCCAAAGATAAAGACTTTCCTAGACCGTGAGCAGTTAATGACATTCAGCAACATTTGATTTCCCTGACCAAAGAGTACCTGGAAAGCAGATACGCCATCGGTATTTCTGTTTCATGAAACACTCAGCAAGCAATAAAATTTAATCCTAACCAAACAGCTATTTCAGAGGTGGGTACACTGTGTCAGGGAGGTTGGTTGGCACTAATATCTGGTCTGGAAAAAAACAGAAGCATCTTACAAATGGTATCTTATTGGATACCAATTCTGTTTTAAAGGTATCTTACTGGTACAAACTCTTCTGTCTTACGCAAAGCAACACTGGGTACACCTCAGCAGACGTTAATGCTGTTGGCAAACACAGCCCCAGGGGAGTCATTACCACCACCCGTTGCCATAGCCCAGTAATTACTGTTCAGGAGGATTCTTTCCCTGCTGATGCATCATGTCAGGTATTGAAATAACACTGAGTAGCAGCAGATCGTGCTATATGCCAGCATGGGGGGGGACTTTAATGAGATCAGAAGCTCCTTTGTGTTAGCAATGGTCCTAGCAATTTTTTCTGTTTTTGCACAGATATCAGAGCAGTGGAAAAACTTCCTCAGTTATATTCTTGAATAGAAACAGATAAGCTCTTCTCTTAGACCCCATAAGGAGTCTACCATCACTGATTAAGGACTACATACCTTCTTCCCCCTTAGAAAAAGAAAATTCAGAAGAAGGTTTCAATTCCTCCCTTTTTTCTTCTGCTTTACATTCCTCACTTTCACCACACAAATAGCAAATGAGGACGATATCCCTCCTCTGGAGCAGATCGTACCCAAGCTCATTACCCTACCACTATTGTTATTTAAGCTGTGACTGTAACAGGCAAGTGAATAGGTACTAGTGGGATGCTGAGGTGTATCAGCCATCCAGTTGTGCTTTCAGTATCTACTGCCAGAAGGGAACTTTAGCCATTCAGAGTTCATTCTGAGTTCACGCTGGCCTCTGATAAAGCCAGGGTAGTTTTCCCATCAACTTAAAAAGCATCAATAATTCACGTTTTGTTTTTCCACGTTTATTTGTATGTAGAAGGTAAGATTTAGTGGCATGTCATTCACATGCTCAACCATAAAGTGGGAAGAGCAAAGATGCTTTTGGTTTCCCTTTGTCAACTTTTTTTCCTTTTTTTTTTTTTTTCAAATTTCTTTCATACAACTGGCAGTACTTGCTGTAGGGAAGGCACTGAGAAAATTAACAAAAAGGAATAATCATCTTACTGTTATCACTCTCCTATTTCAGAAGCCTGCTAAAAGGTACACATGTAAAAAGATTACAGAGAACATTTCAAAGCTCTAACATTACATTTTGCTTCAAACTATCCAAGCAACTTTCACTAATTGCTTTGATTGTTACAAAAATGCAATCCCTAAATTAGCAATGGATCATTATCAACATTTTTTCACCTTTCCAAGAAAAGCAAAGCACTTGTTCCAACAAATTTAATTAAAAGTGCATTAAGCCTGCATCATCAGAAAGAAATACTTAGGTTATTAACATTCCAGTTCCACTTTACCACTACTGGCTTTAGCAATAGGTCAGTAACAAAACCAAATTTTTCATTAAAAAATAATAAAAAAAGAGCCACTCATTCAATTATTCCTTATTTAGCACAAGTTTCTTTAGCTTTATTTGAATTGCTGTTTGTTCTCTCTGCCTGGCAATGCTGCCTGCAATGATTAGTTCTAATTCAATCCTAAACTCTGAATGAGACATTAGCATGCCATACCTGCACCCAGACCAAGGTCATCTCTGCCCGGGGTTGAATTTTTGAAAGTCCCAGATGGTTAGTCCATCCAAGGCTTTTAAATGTCATCCTTCCCGAGTTTGTTCATACCATGATGTGGAACAAAATGGTCTACTCTTCTGTAAGGATGTCTGGTAATCTAATAGCAGCAGTGAGAAAGAAGAGGGACTTCATGAGCAATAAATCAATGTTGGATATGCAGTGTGTCACGGAAAATTGACATTTGGTTCTTGTTGATTACAAGAATTGATCATTCTCCAACTGATAAAGAGTGACTTGGTGCCTTAGCCTCTTTGAGGTACTTGAGATGATTCTGTGCTCTCAGGAATATTTGAAACACAACCCCTTTTAAGGAAGTAACAGTCATCATCAGAAGCTCAGCCGTTAAGATAGGAGTAAAATAGAATATGTCCATTTTTCCTGACACTGTGGTCTTGAACAATAGTTTTTTTAGTGCATGACTGATAGGCAATGAGACTCTTCTTACAGAATGTCACTGCTGATGAATTGATTTGGTATTGCAAAACTAACACAGACAGCTAAAAAGACAGGTGAGGAAAATAAGGAAGCGTTCATATTGCTTTCCCAGTCCATCTAAAAACTGATGCCACTCTTCAGGGAGCTTTCATTTACAAGCTGTCTATTATTTGCTGTGAACATAACTGGCTCTCATTAGATCAACCCTCCTTATCCTCACTCAGAATCAAACTGGTCTTTACCAAATATATAGAAAGATTACTTTTCTGTAAATAAAAGTTATGATTCTGAACATCATCAGTGCATGCAGAAACCTTTAAAATACATGGATAAAAGTCTCTATAATTTAAAAATTTCCCCTCCTCCTCAATTCTAACAGAAGTTAAAAGTGAAAATTTCTATACAGTTCTAGCATCTTAGGAAGAATAAGAAATCATGCCTTTTTCCATTATTGTTACATAAGTTCTGATTTATTTTTGTAGTAACAATGAAGCTAAATTATGGCTGTTTATCTCATTATAAGAGCTGTTTCTATGCAAAACTAGAAAGACTCCCAGACATTTAAAAATCTTTATGAATCACCATTTCAAGATCCAAATTTCATACCTGAGACCTTTCCTGACTTTTGCAATGCTTGAGCAATGCTTGCCTCAGTCTACGTCACCCATGCAAGTGATATTCCACAGTAGCACAGCTTTATGAGGTTTCAAATGTTAGACTGCTGTACTCTTAAAAGCTAGTCAGAGGTAAAAAACAGACCTAATGAGTAGCTTCCTGGCCTATGCTTCTCCTTCCAGGATACTTTGCAGATTTCTATATGCCTCACATAATTCTGTTAACTTTAATGATTCCCAACTAAACTACAGAAAACTGTTTCTCTTTCACATTTTGTTATTTATTTCTGTATGCATCACAGCTGACAGTATTGATTCCCTTGCTACTCATTCAGCAGAGACTGGAGAGTAAGACATTTACAGAGTCAACTCAGAAAGACCTTTGCTGGGAAAATATTTCCTTTCATTCTTTTCTTCAGTAAAATCAAGAGCAACCCTCAAAACGGAGCCTATTGGGTATCCTGGAGCCCATTTAAAAGCCTTCCCTGAGGCTGTTTAAGTTGTTGCTTCCTGCTCTAGGCATTACAGTATGCTGACACCTTCAACAACTCCTGTTAGCAAATATCGCTATAGTAAAACTTTTCCCACTTACTCAGATAGGTATGAAAAAAAAAAAAAAAAAAAGAAACGAAAGGAAAAGAAACTTTTGGTTCAGCATTCTCCAAGTATCACAACTTTTTATAAAGCACAAAGCACATATATGAAGTTCTATTTCAATACAGCCTTTTGGGACAATGTAATTTCTATTCTACAGCAGCAGACAAGGAATGATTCGCCTATGCCGTCTCCTGGCAGTGGTAGTTATACTACATCCTTTAAATCTGTTATCAGCTCATACTGAATACTGATGCCTTTCTGTTTGGGCTAGCACACTTTGATGAGGATATCATCAACCTTTCCTGATCTTAATTCAGCTCACTAGCATTTTCTAGTGCATTGAGGTCCCACTGTCCTCACAGGGACAAATTTGTGGGCAGAATACAAGCAGGTGGGAGGGCTAACTGCAATTGCTCCCCAGAGTTTCCTCACCCACTGCTGTACAAGCAGGCTGGACACATTACATGCTATTATAGATGCCACCTTTGTGTGAGAAAGATCTTTCCTGAAATAAGGAATATATTGTACTGCACTGCAATGAATGCCTATTTCGTCTGTTTATTATGGCCAGATACCTTAACTCTTATAAACCATTATACCTTTATCTCCCCATCTCCTCCTCCTTCCAAAATCAATCTTACAATGATTTACAGTTACAGAGGATATTGTCTCTTTCTTATAACTCCATTTTTCCTTGAAGAAGAGATGAGAAAACTCCTGGCAAGATGGATGGAACATTACATCTGAGCAGAGACAATGCTCTGTTGACTAAAGTGGTCAGTGCTTTACCAAAATTTCTGGCAACTACTGAAATTAACCCATAACAAGGATTGTCTCCTAGGACTGCAATAATGGTTAAACATGAACACTGATTTTAGAAATAAACAATGTAATATACGCCAGCAAGTAAATGCCTTGCTATTCTAAGAAAAGATGTGAAGCCTTAGTAAGGCAAAAAACAAAGCAAAACAATAATTCCATCTGCCTTCCTCTGAAACACAGATATATAATGCAGACGGTCTCTGGCTATCACAACAAGAGCTAGTGTGGAGTAAAGGTAGAAGTGCTAGATAAAAGCTGAAATAGGCTACAATTTGAAAAACACTCAGAACAGGATTTTTAAAAGCCTATTAAGAAGAACAGGCCATTCAAGAAATCCTAAAGTGCAGTTCTGCACCTTTGCAAAAGTTCAGACTTCCCATTTCAGTCCCAGAAATGAGTCGCAAAAAGAGCAAAGGGCTTATCTTTTCTGTTCTCAGCCCCACTACAAGCTTTATTAGTAAATGCCTAGTCTCCATTCTAGAATCACAAATTGAATTCAGCTGAAAAGAAGTAGTGCATTTGGCCTCTAGTTCCCTTACAGACAATAAATACAGGAGATTTCAACCGCTGTGAAAATTGTTTCAAGCCACATCTAGAAAGTACAGTCCATGTGGCAACTCATGTTTCATTATAAAAGCAAGTGATTTCCTCCTTTTTTTAGGGGAAGAGATGTTGTAACTTTAGACTTATGCGACATTTCTGATTTAGCTAACAAGGGCACTATAAACCCAAATGATGATAAAATTGTAAAGAAATTATTTCCTTTGGAAACGCTACTCAGCCTCTGGATGTGCAACGCATAGATCTGCAAGAAATTAATCTTACTAGGGTGAGTAAAAATGGCACAGACTGTTTTGTTCTTACCACTTCGAAAATTATTGTTCCCTGGTGAGTTTTCTGTCAGAAACAAAGTGAGTAACTCTCTTCTATTCGAAGTGCAGTTAAAGGATTTTCATCTTGGAATGAAAGGAAAACTGGCTGAATCTCATCAATCTGAAGTTAAGTTAAATGATGATGGAGACCATGTCTTTTAGCTGTCACTTAATCTGTGAACTGCAAGGTCCCCACTGACTCCATTGATGGACAGACACATACTGGCTGCGTATAGTAGTGCGGCAAAGTCCTTGCTAAGATGAAACCCTAGATACTAGGTATGACACAAACCCCACTTTAACAGAAAACTTTGTCTGCAGTCACCTGGTCTCCGTTTTTATTGCTGCAGTTGAATAATAAATACGTCGATCAAAGGATATGGTCTTGTCCTGTTTCATCACTGACACATAATTGTATCTGTAGGGACAAAATGTGGAATAAGAGGAAAACAGCTCCTGTGTTAGCATTGCTTGTCAGTCCATATGCTCTGCATAGTGATTACAGAGTCCTACCATCCACAATGTTCCCATTCTGTTCCATGGTGATAGCAAAGAACTGGACTATGATACATTTACTTTCACATCTGGCCAATAAAAGTTAATATGCAAAGTAAGAAAAGATCTGCTTACTGCTACCCAAGATCAAAGTAAGAGATGTGACATCAAAACCCTGACTGCAGACATCTGGTCAGGGAAAATACACTGTTTCTGGACATTCAGACAACTGTTTACTTGTCTCTTTACTGCTCTGTGGGGGTCTTTCCTCATCTCTGCCCCAAAATGCAAACTGCTGC
Source organism: Numenius arquata (assembly GCF_964106895.1). Lineage (NCBI taxonomy): Eukaryota > Metazoa > Chordata > Aves > Charadriiformes > Scolopacidae > Numenius > Numenius arquata. Next base: position 20,769,466 of record NC_133582.1, on the reverse strand, counting down.
ATAGTCAAAGAGCCGTGCAACTTGATCCCCACTCCATTCCAAATCCATCTAGTGATACACATAATACAGTCCTGCCTTCAAAAGTGCTAATGAGATGGACACATGATTTTGAGGGAATTGGGACGTAAGTGTTCAATCAGGAGCATTCCAAAAAAGACGTTAGTGCTCTGAACAAAGCTACATATAGGTTAATTGAGGATTAAAGGGGAGAGCTGTTTTACTTGGAAATACGGATTAAAACACTAATAAGAAAACTACTGTTACAGAAAAGTCACGAATCTTCAGGCCGAACAAATAATTCATGATGAAGTACTGACTTTCTCCATAACATAGACCGCACACCTCACCCAGCCAATAACTTCTATTTGTTCTATATCAATGTGCTCAATTGTGGACATCTCACTATCTTCATTGGTTGATTCCTGCTCTTGCATCCATGGACCATTCCCGTTCTAGCACAGGAGGGAACCACTAGTTCCAGTGAGCCTGCCATAGCTCATTCTCATCCCAGGAAGCATTTTGCAGGTGTGAACTGTATTTTTAAAATTTATTTACAGATGCATGAACTCGCAAGAGGAGAGCTTCAACATGCAACTGTTAAAAGCATTAGCATAAAATGGAAATCCTTGCCCAAATTGCAACCCCTTTTTTTAACCCAAACACTAACAGAAATTCTCTATGAGAAGAGTACTCATTTTACACATATCGTATTCTTATTCTTACTCATGTATCAGAAAGGTTGGAATATGCTTCTAAGTTTGTTCTTTCATTCTTCCATTCTTTTGTTACTTTCTTTCTGTGGAGGGGGGTGTGTGTGTGACCAGGGTCTCCCCTTGAGTGGGAACGCTCACGTAAGGTTCCACTCCTCAAGGCTGAGAGATTCCTTGCTGCAACAGATTCTCAGTAAGTGACTAATAACATGCTAAACTTTGAAATCTTAGTTAAGTAATATAAAGGATTGATTGTGCATATATAGGCCTTTAGATATAAACTGTTGACCAAGCCTGGGACTAGGATTGGATCCTAGGATTGGATCCAGCCGCACTTGGACTCTTCTCTGAGAAGGAGTTTAGAAAGCAAGGGGGTCCTTTCTGAACCTTGTGACTCAACGGGAGGGTTTCCCTGACAGCTTGTCTGACCCTATCCTCTGTGCAGAAAATAATCAAGTATGCCTTGCCATCAAATCTCGTAAAACACTGTCGCATTTACTACTAACTTTGTTAAATCACTGTTTTACATTAATAAATATTTCACTACTTCACTCTTATGAGTGAAGTCAATCACTATGCCCGTGACACTTTCTTGAAAAGAGAACTGTCTTATATGAATGATCACTGGTTTTAATTAGTCATAGGATTCCTGCTATGCCAAACGTGTTGTTTGGTTGCTCTAAAGGGCAGAAATATCATCTTCCTCCTTTCGACCTTCACAGTGAAGCAAAACGCCCCATTTAATACATATTTTTTCAAAGTTTTATCTACTGCTTATTAGAAGACAAAGCTTCCCACTGATATATCTGTCTCCATGCTCCTGGAAGAAATATGGTCTGTATGTGCAAATAGGCCCAATAGATGAAGAGAAAAGAATATGTTCAGCAATCTTGCATCATGGTGACTCTGCAAAGACTCCATGTATGACCTGATAGAAGTTACTTAAAACACATTGTATCCCACTTCTCACATCTATGACAGAAGGCTAATACTTTCCTGTCTTGTAAAAGAGTTATGAAACTAAATTAATGTTAAGGCCCTTCAGATAAATGCAAAGGTGTTATTTCCAGAAAAAAAAAAAAAAAAGAAAGAAAGAAAAAAAAAAGAGGTATTAGAAAACTTTGAGAAAAAAAAAAGAACCATTCTTGTTATCTGACATTGCAAATGACAGCATATTCTTTTTCTTTTTTTTGTAAATAATAAGTATTTCCCAGCAGCTTACCAGAAAGAGGCATTTTATGTAGTGCAGTTAAGGAATCTTCTGATAAAACTTTGCAAGAAACATTCTTCCCTAATATTTTGGTCTATTAAACAACATATAGGAATTCTCCCTAGAACATTTCTCGCACCAAGGAAAGAGGAGTAATAGCTAATATTTCACTTCTCTCTTAGAGATCAGCTGAGACCTTCCCCTCCATTTGCAAGAGGTGGAGAACAGATAGACAGCTAGTTGGACTGAAGAAATAAGAGGCAAGCATAAGAGTATTTTATAATCTTTACTTATTAAAAGCTTGAACTTTCTGCACAGTAGTCCCAAAATTATCTTCAACTGTAAGAGGTAAGTCCAAGGCTCTGGCACAAAACACACTACCAGCATTCAAATGAAATATAAATGTCTATGTTCAGATTCATTTTGCATCCTTGCATAGTTATTGGATCAGGCTAAAATATACAAGGCTAAAAGAATAATCTCTTTTTTGCATTTCCAACCCAAGAAAGCCCACAACATTCCGATTCAGCCAATCTCTGGACACAATAATAGTCTTAATTTTGTTCTACACCATTTTGACTTGTTTAACAAAATTTGTAGAGGGGGGAAAAATGAACAAAAACCTCTTCAGAAAAAAGACCAAACCACAAGAAAGGTCATAAACATTTCACCCAGAATATTAGTGAAAGTTTGTCATACCTATCCTTAAAAACCTGAGATATTTAAGAAACTAGAACTTTTTTCCCTAGGTGATCTATTCTCTGTAACCTACTGAAATGCATCGTTTCTCAGCAGATAATGAAATTTCTTTCATATCATTCTATACCCTCAGACTTTGCTGGTTAGAATGTAAATCTTCAGGTATGGGAATGGAGAAGTTCCATATATCAGTTTGAATCTGCATAGATTCTTAAGCCTATGCTGAACCAAATCTCCTCCATGGACCTGTAGAAACACACTTTACTGTAGCATCCAAGTGTTTTTCACAGTCCCTGAATTTATAAGACCATCAGCTGCACAAACAGTGTCCACTCTTTCATCCACTTTCCAGAGGAATGGCTGCACAATGTTTTATTTTAGTGGGGCCTGGATTTTGGGTTTTCGCTAGTGAATGGTGCTGAACATTGAGCCCTGCCCATGGCCAGTTTAGAATGTTCCTGCCCTGCCTTGGCGCAGCAGTCAGTGAGCTCTGACTTCCTCATGGCCAAGCTCTACTCACCCGTAGAAACCGCTATTTTGATTGAGCCAACTTTTAGAACAAGGTTTCCATCTTGAAACTCCAGGTGTCAAGGAATGGCTTTGAAAACACAGTCTGGATGATGCTGAATCCTTGACTTCGTCTTGATATTCTGTGGAAAGCCAATATGCACATAAAAAAACCTGATCTGATGTGCACTTTAAGGGCTGACTCCTTAATAGATACAAAAGCTATTACCTCAGCCGGTATTATTCTTGGTGGGAAGAGGAGGGAGCCATTGCAGGAGACTAAAGACAGAAAACAATGAATGCTATTTTACAACATTGCTATAGTTCTGCAAAGTGACGGACATGTCTACTGCCAGCTTCAATTACTATAATCGTTCTGGAACATCCCATACTGGAAAAACAAAACACACTGTCTCTGTTGTTCAAATGAGGTAGAGAAGAGAGAGACGCTACTGCCGCTGTGCCTTTTGTCTGCCCAGCCTTTTCATAAGTAATTTATCAAGAGGTTTTTATGTGTCCCAGGGTAAGGGCCAAGCACTATGAATGTCAGGATCTACTGACAAGGTAGATAATGCAATACCTTTTACTGGGCCAACAAATAAATTATTATGCACTAGCTTTCAGACCAAAAAGACTCTGTCTTTTGGATGTTGTCAGAACTTCAAGAGTATGGCATTTAAATGAGGCAGTTGATTTAAACCCCTTCAGCTGTCCAACTTAAATCACATCTTAGGGCTAAATCAAAAAGAGAAGCTTCTGGGAGAAAAAGACATGTAAGATGTCCATAAGCCCTGTTTCTTCTGTTTTAGAGAACCCGTCCTGATATGTCAGACTATAAAATTATTCTGTGCTTTTTTTCAAAGGTATTTGAAGAACAACATAGGTTCTCTAAAAATCATCGAAATAAGAATCAGGGATACACAAAGAGAAATTACACTGCCTAATTAATTTGCAAGTGGCTCAGGAAGCAGAAAGCAGAAGTTTCTTAGAACACCTTCTCACCTTCTAATTAAGCTGATGAACATTAAGAGAAACAAAGTAGAGACAAAAGGAAGCATTAGAGCTCTGCTTAACTTAATAGAAACTAAGCTATTCCAGAGGAAAAAAAAAACAAACAAACAAACAGCAAATTCCAGCAGAAAAAAAAAAAAAAAAGACAGCTAAAAAATCCTGCAGTTCAACTGCTGTAATCTAAGTAATCAGTTATTTGAGTGTCCTGGTTTGAGACCATGACACCGAGTAACATGACAACTTCCTGTATTGCTTGATGAGCTTTTTTGCTCAAGGCTGTTGGAAGACCAAATCAAGTTGTCAGTAAAGGCTCAAGGATCAGAAATGCAAGAGTAAAATTTTAAAATTTCTGAAATGGTTCTAAGGCATCTCACTGCCTTTGATTTTAACTTTGAAAACTACAATCATCACAAGTGCAGATGAAGTTTTTACTTGTCTTATTTGGATGAGTAATATAAAACATTAAACTATCTCCTGAAATTGTATATGAGAACTGCAGAACCCGAAAATAGACACCACCTCAGCTCTAAGCCTCTGTCAAGAGGGAGACAGAGGAAAGAAGTTAGAGACGGGGAAAGCAGTCTAGACAAAAAGCTGACAAGGGCCCTTCTGTAACCTGTCAGCAAAGAAGCTGTAGCCAGCCAGGGAAGCTAGTGCAAGGGCACACATTTCTCCTTCATCTGAAATTACTCGGCTTGTGAAAAAACAGATCTCCTTAGAAGAGGTTTGCTCTTAGACCTTCAGCTAACAATGTATCTCAGGTCTCTTTTCCAGCTATTTTCTTGCACTGATGCATCGCTGAGGAGTACCATTTCATTATTAGTAACTCCTGATGCTACATGTGCTATGCCTCTTTCAGAAGTGTCCCCAAATCTCTTTCTCTTCTCACAAGCATTAATTTCACTGCAGACCCCAAGACGTGAAGAATCACTCTACTTTTGAATCCTTTAACAATGGCAAATTAGCACTCTCTCTGCTGAAAGACAGCAGTAAGCATTCTTTAAACAAGCTTCCTTAATCTTTAATTCCCAGTGTAATGGAAGAACTACAGCTAGCAATAGGCAGTCACTTTAAAACAATCAGCACCTTGGCTTATAAGATTTATGGAACCCTCAAACCCATGAAACTGCTTAACCTACACTATACAAAGGGCAATTTTATTGCCTGAACACATGAGAAGAACGTTCTGTTTCTTAACAGAAACAGTAAAAGCAGGAGATGTAGATCTCTGACTCAAAAACCTGTCACTAAACTAGGACAAATTAAAAAATGTAGTGCACCTGAGCAATAGTCAGTACCTTAAATTTTGTAATTTTTAGATTTACCTTTTATATTATTTGCAATAAGTTATCAAGTCCTTTCCAGCTAGTGACCTACCAGTCATTTTTGTCTTTTTTTGTTATTTGGTATTATCTAAACATTCTCTAATATATTACTCATGTGGTCAAAATGTTGATAATAACTAACAAACTAGCATACTAAGAAGCACAGCTGTCTCTCTAGATTAGGAATGAAATGCCATCTGTGGATTTATACAGAATTTTACATTTCCAGAACTCTGTGTACACTCTGGATATTATTTCTCCAAGCAACACTATTAAGAGAGCAAGTATGTCATGTATTACTCTCATTCTAAGCATGGATGCAGTGACAGAGAGGCAAAATGATTAGCCTAGGGTCACAAAAAAACAAGGTGAGCAGAGGCAGGAATACCCACTGATGCCTTCTACTATAAAGATATGCTACTGCTATACAGACCCATCTCTCAAAATTTCCCATCTCCATCCAAATATCCTGTTCTCTCTTTCCTAGTGATGACTTTGAGAAAGATCATCCTTTACTTCCTCTGTGCTCTGAGCATTCAATGTAGTTGTAGTCTACAAGAACTTACCAAAGTATTCCAATTAAAAAGCAAGCATATTTTAAATCACAAGATGGGTAGTTCTTGAAAAAAGCTAACCAAAGAAGTGGTAAATGTTGATTACTTAACATCTTCACATCAATAATTTATACCTTCTTGATCAGACAGGCCTATCAAATACTGGTTACTGAGCTTAGTGAATTTCTGTCAGTCAGTGACCCGTCATACGTGAATGAACAGACAGGATCCTGTCGTCTGATGTTGCACACCATGAATCTCATTATCACTTATGTTTGAAGTTCTAACTTTACATGTCTAAAAAAATGGGTTTAAGGCTTACTTTCAGGGTCCATGCTTGAATCTTTTTCTGTGTACATAAAAATATCAACTGTATTCAGTTACTCTTTCTGAAAGTCTAAAATACGTTTCATGGTTAAGAGTGAAACACTGAAGATTAGAAAAATGTAGAGACTTAAAACGAGAAAGAAAGTCTTCTAGGAACAAGATGCTGTACTTGCTTAAGTTCAAGCACATTATACTTTGGAGAGTAAAGGTTTTAATATTCACTGGTTTAGATTCAGATTATACCAATCTGTAACATTCAACAGATGTTACTATTTCCTGGTAAGTTATTTTAAAAGCACTGTTTGATTCAATCTACTCCAAATATTAAGTGCCAAAAGTTTGCATTTCTTAAAATAAATTTTACAAAGACTCAGCTTCACTGAAAGCCTTATCTATCATAATGGCAACACAGTTTTCTATAAAGTATTTGGTAGTTTATTAAATTACTGAAAGTCCCCTAGAGAACATAAACATTGTTATTTTTATATGGCTGTTCAGTCCTCGTCTAGTAAAACACTTTAGAAAGGGAAAAAATAATAGATGTTCCAATCTGCTGAAGGTCTTCAGATTTGGCCAAGGACCTGATCTCAGACCTCCTGGCACTGTCTTGTTCTGTGCAGCCTTTCCCTAGTTATAAATGAAGTTATATGCTTCCACGCACAGATCCAAAAGGTTGTGAAAAACTTCTTTTGCCTGTGCAATTCTCTAAATCCTCTATGCTTAACATCTGTAGCATGTGCTTGTCACTCACACTTCTGAACTTCACTTAACTTCAGCACCTGTTGAACATTACAAACTATTTAATGAAGGTAGAGACACAGCTCTTGACTTTCATGAATATGTGACAGCAGCTTTCAGGCAATGGAACACGGCTCATTTGACAGACATTAGAGTTGCAGTACTCACTTTCAAAAGTGAATTAGTTTCCACATCTTCAAAGAGCAAACATAGGCTTCCAGTCTGAACAAAATTATGTTTACAGTAACAGAAAAGTTTAACAAGAGTGAAGATTCTAGCAGCTTTATCCAAATCCTCTTACAGCAAGGGGGGGGATGCTGAAAAGAGAGAGAGAGGAGAGAAACATTCCGCCCTGTAGTATCAGCTGTGCCTCTTGGTTCTTGAGACAAGAAATGTCTTCAATGTTTCAGAGATACAGTTGTACATAAAGCTGTCTCTCTTACAAATAACCAGGGGTGCCATGTCTTTCAAGGTACTTAAAATGGTTTGTCACTACTGACTGAATAAGAAAAAAATCAAAATAGCTATGGAAAATATTTATCTGCATAGCTAATAGTCTGCATCTCCACAGAGATAATTTCTGGTTGCCTAAACCAATAGACTAGTGAAGCCACATTTTTTTCTATAGAGATTTCTGGTAAAGGAACTTGTGTACCAAGTCCACTTCATCATTTTTTGTCATGGCTATTTTAAAAGACACATTATGTATGTGTTCCAGAATTGTTCCTCAAAACAACACTGTAGTCACAAGTCATATAACACACTATCTCTGCTTAGACTAGGTTACTCATAGGTCAGAAGTGTACTCTTGTACAACATGTTAAAAGTTATTTTTAGTATTAACAAATAGAATATACAAACACCATACTTACCAATATTTGCTTTATAAATGTCCAAATACACCGTGTTATTTGCTTTATCTGTTAGGTACATTTCTGTACTGTCTTTCTCATACATTTTGTTGCATTTACATTCTCAAAGTTAATTTAAGCAGCACTCAGAACTGACAGTGCAAAAGCAGTAAGATTAATGAACATGCAATACAAACAGAATGAGCATGCCAGGAAGTTTATTGTATGCTTCGGACACTTGTTTATTGTTAAATACACTCAGCAGCAGCGCTTTTTTTCAGCTGTGTCATATAAAAACAGTCTTGATTACTCTGTTCTACTGGTAATGGATGAAAGATGCAATAATGGTTAAATTTAACTGACATTTTCTAATACTTGGCTACCCAGTGACCAGGTCAACAAGTTAAATACGTTCGGAAAAAAGCTGCCATGCTATAAATACCCAGAATTACATATTCTAAGCTGCCACATGCTTACATAAAAGGATGTACTGCTGTATAACTTTTCTGTTTCTGTAATTTGAATGCATTTGCCTTTTTTACCTTTGACTGAGGAGAATTTCTAAAATCTGTTGTTTCCTAACAGGATGGCACCTTAACTAAATGCTGAAACAGAGATGTGTGCTCTGTATACTCCAGATGTAAGGTGGGCAAGAAGTATCAGGAGTTAGAATCTCTCAGTGACAAATTACAGATTTAAGAAAGATTCCAACCACTTAGACATACATTTGGAAATGCATGAAAACTAAGTTTACACATAAAAGGGATCCTTTCTCTTGCAGAAGTCATGAAAGGATTCAACTGATCTTGTTTTTTATAGGTTGATTGGAAAGACGACAAAACTAAGCCCTGGTCTTGTTTCAGCTCAAGGCAACATGCTTGGTAATAAGAACTTGTCAGGTGCCTAAGTTGTGATTGTCAGTTTCTGAATGGGAACTCTTGATATATTAGACCTGGTTCAGTCATTTAAACCCAGCCTCTAGTGATGCTGGTGATCAGCTTTCTTATCCTATGTTACAGTGGCTTTTCAACTGAAATAGTCCTATGCCATTGCCTTGAGTCCGTGCAGAACTACATACTCACAGTGATTAGGTAGAAGTCATTAAATATTTTAGTCAACTACAAAGTATTCCGTAAGATCATACTAAATAAGACTGGAAGGGAATTTCAAAAGTTCATTTTTCAAACACAGCCTGAAATCCTTCTGTTAATATTTTTTGAGATAAAAAGCTTTGCACATATTTGTTATTCTGTTAAGAGTTTCTGGAATGGAGAAAAGTTGGCTGCAGGTATCAAATTTCTTCAAGGATGCAACTTTTAATCAATTTGAACACAGGCCAAGAATATACAGAAGCTTGTGAATTATTATACAGAGGCTCAAAAGAATTATACATTCAGAGATGAACTCCATAATTTTTGTACAGAAATAAAAGCACAGAAAGATTGTGTACCTGTTTCAACTGCAAAATTGAATTATTTAAATACGGGATGGAAACTGGAATTTCTGTGTGTCTAGTCTATTTGATACCACAAGAGAAATTCTGGCTATTAATTAAAGGAAATGTGTTCCTTTAATTACAACATGCAGAAGTTTAAAACTTTTCAGATTGTTTTCACACTAAAAATAAAGAGTACTGCATTCATATACAGCACAAGTACTTTCGAAATGTCTTTAGAGCAGACAAATAATATTAATTTACACCTAATGAGCCAACAGTACAGCTTCCACTTAGAGCACTATAAACCAAGAAGCTCAAAAGCATAGTTCCATTCTAGCCAATGAAGAGGCCACCCCTTTCTGCCTTTTTCAAAGGGAGAAACACTATTTAATCTTATTGTGGCTAGGAAGTATATTTTCAATCAAAAATAAAATAGAGTTGGTTCTGTAGCATTATGAATTATTGCAATGCTTAAGATGCAAACACCCTTAACATGAAAAGTATTTTACACATATAGACTGGTTGCAAAATACATGACAAAATAATAATTTACTTATTTTGAATTAAGACAATCACAGTAAAATTTGAACTCTCATCCTCATAAACATACAGTAGCGTTACATTAACCAACAGGGTATTTTTCCATCAGTTAAAAGTTACGAGAGCTCACAGATACTAGATAACCTCTCGGGAAATATATTCTTTTTCCATGACTTCAGTAGAAATGGATTAAGAATTACAAACAATTTCTTACACATTTTAAAGCCAGTACATTCGCTAGTTCATTTCATTAACTACATTTTTAGGTGTTACAGAGATTTGTTATGAGTTACTGTGTACTCCTCAAAAATAGGAAGAGGAAATTATGATTTAAAAGTTAGCTTTATAAACATGGGGGTTTTTTGCATAAGTCAGATGTGTTAGGCTTCTGTAAAAAGAAAAGTTAAAAAGATCCATCCAGCTGTTAATATTGTGTGGGTAGTGCTGCAGCTTTCCTCACTTTACCTGATAACAATTACCCCAAAGGTAAATATTAAAATTCACGTTGACTTCAAGGAAAAGATGAAAAATAACAACTGATTTTGCAATTTGGCATGGAATTATCATTGAAACATCGGATACACACATGGAAACGTAAGAAGTCTAACAAGATCCTTGAGTTACAAGTCAGTGTATGGTGGCAGCAACTAGTTCAAACCAAAAACCCCAGGAATTAAGAAACAATCAACGGGGTTGAAACTCTGTTTCTTTTAATAAGAATGTGGTCTCTTCCCAGTCATTGCAGTATTTCAAACCTCCCATTTCAAGATAGCAGTGTAGGAAGGACTACTTAAACCACAGTGTCTACAACTAAAGGAGAAGAACAGATGAAAGCGAGTCTTAGATCCTCCCAGAAATTAAAAGGAAATAGGTACCTTTTCCAATCTGTGCCCAGGCATTCACAGTGAGTTCTTAAGCACCAGTCTAATAAAATGCAAACATTGGTAACAGCTTGAACAATGCTAAACTGATAGAACACTGAAAATACAACCGGGTGTTTTTTTTGTTTTATTAAGTTTGTATTAGTTTCTAACTCTGAAAGAAGCTCTTTAAAATACCCAAGCAGAATATTAATGAGCATAGAAGACTTATTTCAAAATAAACACTTGAAATTGGTGTGTCAACAACTGGAGTGGTATCATAATCACCAGCTGTGTCACAGATCCTTCCTTCCCTCTTAAGCTTTCTGACAAGGAAAAAACCAAGCTATTAAAATTCACTGCCACATCAGAACACTGTCACCGCACCAAAACAAAAACCGATCATCTCTTAACTTTAAAACCTTTGCCTTCTAGCAAATGCTGAAAGAAAATACAGTTCCTATTCTTTAGTTGCACACAGTCCTAAATCTCAAAATCACATTGTATATTTTTGTCTGAGTGGTATCTAAGTCAAAATGGCTTCCTATCTCTATCTCCTTCCAGCGTCTGGAATCTCTCCCACTCAGGCATTTCATTAGTCCTAAGATCTAAATTTCCAATCTCAGTTGTATCCCTTGGGACTGACAGGAGTTTGTCAGAAGCACAAGGTTTCATGTTCCAGCTGCCTTGCAGTTTTAAAATTTCAATTTCCCGTCTGAGGACTGTCATCAGAGATTGCACCAGCAAATGAAGTTTAACAGAGTTTAAAACTTTAACATTACTTTAAGCTAATCCCTTCTTCAACACTAACAAGAGCACATGGGCAGGATTGTTTTTCTTCCCTCACTTTTGATATACATATTAAAAAGAGGATCTCTTTCATATACTTGTGTGAGCAATGCTGTCTGAATGTAAAAGAAGGCCTTTTGTTTGTAACTGCTTTTATCTTCTAATTCATAGTTGTTTTTTGCAAAGCAACAGAACACACTGATTCCTTTTCAAAGAAATCTTTTTGACAAAACGGCTCGTGCACCTGTCAGAGTAATAAAGATGTTTTTATGTTAAACAGAAACACAAACCCCCCCAGCAATACCAGTGTTAATTGCTGTATTGTTTCAAGAAACAAAAACTCACACAAAAAATAGCAACTGCCTACATAACACTGCATATCTAGAAATGGTTGGAAGCTAATTGCAACAAGCTTGAGACAGTTGTTCCAGCACTCCTATTTCACACTGCAGAGGCTTCAGGAAAAAAAAATAAAATGCTTTCATCTTTCTGGCTTTTGAATCTTTGGGTTTCTTATCAGTTTAGTTCGCATGTAGTGACTGTTGCTTTTAAGTAGCCACTGCAGAACGAACTGCTCTCTGAATTATAAGTCACTGCTTCAGGCAGAAACACATTTCTTGGGGAGATGAAATATGCAACAGCAGCCGCACAGCTGTGGCTTGGCATCTTGGTTCAGATGACAACGCCTCTCAGCTGTGGTTTCTACAAGCAACTAAGGGGAGGTGGGACATTGTCCTGGTTTGAGGTAAAATAGAACCAACTTTCTGTTCAGTAATTTTACTTCTTAGCTAGGCCTCTTCTAACATGACAGACGTCAGACAGAACACTGATGTGCAACCAAACCAAAAAACCAAAATAAGTCCTCAAGTTACTATTGTGGGAGACCACACAAATTAGCAGAAAGGCAGAGTGTTAGCATTTCTTTTATTTGCAAATAATGTTATCACTGCAAATTAATAATTATCGCCATAAAAAGTGAAATACCACTGTAATTTTATAATCTGTTTAATTTAAAATCCTGCATTTTCAAATCAAGAAACTCAGACTGAACTGGGAATGAAAAGAAACTCCTTCAGGTCAAAGACATCTCTAGTTTGCCTCAAATGTCACAGAAAACAGGATTTTATATATTTTTTTTAATAACTGGTTTTCTCATATAATTTGGTTTTATAAAACCACAGATCTAAACAGTCAAGTAGAATTTTCACAATGACACATTCCTCAATCTTGATAGTTGAGTGTGGGCGCTCTAAGCAGCAGGAAATATGGAACAAGAGACACTGTAAAGTCCCTTCTCACCTTTCAGAGTGTTTTGAAAGCCTAAGACAGAAAACTGAATTAGACAATTAGAGAAGCGCCATACACAGTAAAAGGATTTTAAACTTTCTACCCAAGGATGGGAAAGGCAGACTAACCACCAATGCTGCCCCACCAACCTGAACTGGAAAGGACTGCCAAGCATCATGCAACCCTAAGACAATCAAAGAGCTCACAGCTGCACTACCCATTCCACATGAATTCCTCCCTACAAAAATATCTCCAGTAAAATCCCATCAGCTTAAACAGGCCCAAAACTTCACTTCCAGATCCATTCTCAAACAATGCCCCAACTATATCTCCCAAATTCAGAACTCAGCTTTGGCTTTAACTGCAAGAGATGTGTTACACAAAATTTTCTGGATCAAGCCTAAAGGGATGAGGTTGGGTGGGAATTATTTTTTTCTTTTTTAAAAAGAAACAACAGATGATAGATGGATGTGAATGGATTTGTTTGACTAAATGTTGGTACCTGAATCATCCAACATAGACCCCCGAGGAGGAGAGCTCGTCAGACTTAATTCCATCCCAAAGAAAATGTTCAGCGACATGAAAAACAGCTGCATTGAAGTTCCTCCTAAATCACCCAATTCTCTCCACTTGATAATGAACAGAAAACTTACACTGAGTTCCATACAGGTAGGATTTTACCTTAGGAATTCTTAACCTGTATTTAAAGTGATGCCCTTAAAACTGTGTTTCAGAACCAGCTGTCTTCTCGATTTGTTTATTTTACAGAGCATATCAGATTTTAGTGAGCTTTCCAAAAAAATAAAACTCAAGTGATTATACTGTCTGTCACCATCCCCTCAACAGGTTAATTTCATTCGTATCTGAAGTGGACAAGGTTTTAAGGATATGAAAGTATTTTTTTTCTTTTTTTTTCTATTTTTTTTGTGGTAGAAATTTTCTTCTAGGGAGAAGAGAAAAATGTTATTTATCCCCTCAGTAATGGAAAAATCAGAAAGAGCTTAGTCCAAATCTGTGCCAAGAGGCAGCAGCCAACATACAGGGCAGGGGGGGAAAAAAAAAATCATTTATCCATTAAACAGGTGCACAGCTCCAGACAAACTACACTGACTGCTGTGGTGGTTGCATGACAAAATATACAAACGTGGGCTGGTGTGCAAGGACGGATGACAATAGGAAAGCAATTTTCATTAGTTCTGCTACTAATGGAACAGTTTGTTTTAGCTTATAAATGTTCTAGAAAAAATTAACGGTTATTAGAAACTTTGAAGATTACATTTGATCATTAAAGTGTGAAATAGAGAAATTTATGTCTGTTTTAATTGAAAAGCTTAATACAACCTTTTCGGCAGAGTTGCCTCCTGATATATCTGCAAATGTCTGCAGAATTTTTTTTTACCGTGCATATTTTACATAGGCCAGAAGACTCTAACTATGAGAATTAGATGGTGAGGACAGAGACAAATTAATGTAGATTCAATTAAGATGTTCATAATTAAAATCTGCATACTTAAGACTGATGTATTTGTCCTTTCTACCTTTTCTAGTTGTATAAAACAAGGGAAAAAATTAGTGCAATCCTAAAGGAGTCATTTAGGTTCTTCTCAAGGGAATACCTCTCCACACAATACATGCTCAAACTGTAGATTTGATGGTGAGGAGGTCAGCACCTCGAATCCCCACGTGCAGCACTCTAAAGAGTTGAATTGTAAGTTTTGCGAATGAATGATGAGAGAAGAAGAGATCTGTGTGAATTGACACAAGATCTGACCAGGAAAGTGCCATAAGAGGATGTGAGGGGAAGAAATCCCCCTAAAACAACTCCATTGTAGTATAAGTGAATTTTTCAAATGCCCTCCTTCATTACCTGTAGTAAGTGTACACAATTATTGCCCCATATTTGCAGAGACAGTTTCTGGTATGAGATAACAGGTTTGCTCCTCATGCAGATTTGGCAGAGGAGGAGTGAGGGAAGAACTCTCCACTGTTTAGCAGAAGGTTTAGAAAAATCTGAGACATCCTGACCACTGTAAAAATGTCTAAGTTTGCATGTGACTTCTATTAGGAGATATAGGAATATATGGCTCTATCTCTTTATTTATGCTAAAGTTAAAAAGTGTACTAAAATAACCTTTCACAACATTCTGGCTCTAAATCTCTGAATCTGTGCACAGGCTGCAGTCATAGACGTATTCAGAACTTAAATCAAGGTCTGAAACACAGGGCAGAAAACCTGCGGTTCATCTGTGTCCTGTGAAGGTGTGTTCATGCAGAAGAGGTTTGTTCCTGGTTAAATATACACTGATGAGAACACCTTGTATGTTGGACACTTTCTCTTTCCCTTTTCTTCCTTTAAAGCCTGCAAGTTCATTCATACAGGCTCTGCTAGTAGAGTAAGCTCATTTGGGAAGGCATTTTCTAGGCTACTCTCATCATCCACAAGGTATGAATAATAAATTGAGAATAACCTTTCCTGGAGTAAAGCTTTCATCAATCAAAACAAGGATGAAACACATCCACTCATTTATGAACACAGAGCATATAATCTATTTTTGCTTCTATGCACCTGTTCACTTTTCCATCTGTCATAAAACAGGAAGGAATGTGGTCAAGATCAGGAATTAAGATTACAGATCTCATGCTGTTGAATATCCTCAATGGGCTTCTCCACCTCCAAAAAATTGCATTAATTAATAACATGAATGCTCAATTTGTCTGACACAAGATTATGCTTGTCCGTGCTAGCTATCCATATATCAAGACCATCGATGACTAATTTGAGTGTTCACAATCATACTTAAACATGCTGACAAGCCTAGCTGAAATCATACAAACAACACCCCCAACAGCCTCTAGAATTCCTCCTAGGACCATATTTTCAAGATGTAATCCCTATTTTCAGAGAAAAATTATGCCCTTTAAAAATACCAGCTCTTGAAGATAAGTAAGAAGATGATCTCTTCACATAACTTATGAAAAGAAAATAATAAAAAAAAATGAAGCCAAGGGCAAGAGAGAGTGTTGAAGAGGAAACAGCAAGATACAAATGAATCAGAGGAGCTGCCTGAGAAAGACGACCGATGAATTCAAACTGCTGATAATTCATAAATTTAGCTCGTGACAGCTTTCTGTCTTACGTTATTTTAGACAGATGACCAGAAGTCATTTCATATGCTTGAAACAGTAAACATTTCCAAAATACCTGCCCTTTTTTCTAAACACTCCATTTGCATTTTGACCATAGGGAAAGAGCATTTTCTTTAGGAAAGATGAATTTTAAAAAGAAAACTAATCAAAATAAGAGTGTTGATCCTGAATGGATCCTGTGATTCATATGCTTCCATTCTCCCTCTAAGCTCAATTAGATATCTCAAGATGCATTACTCGGTAACAAGATTCAATGTGGTGAAATATATCATAGGGAGATTAAGACAATTTTCATCACTTTAGTTGTTACAGTAAAAATTCTGGTGATTTCCACAGACAGAAAACAATAGGCATGAAATCATTCATTTAGTCAAAACCTCATTTTCCATTACAATCAGTTTTGACAGAAGATCACAGTAGAGCCCAAATTAAAAAGCAGAAGAGCAAAATCATACTTATTTGTGCACTGAAACATCATAAAACAACCACTTGGCATCTCCTCCTGGAATATAAAACACTGCTAACAGTCAAAAAACCAAATTCTTGCAACAACTATCAAATAGTTGCTACCAGAAAGGAGGTTTTATAAACCAGGATTTTTTTCTAATTTTTAATTTTTTTTTTTTTAAGATAAGAATTTATATGTCTTCTCTATCGAAAGAAGCTCACAGGTGAGTTTCTTGGAAAAAAGATCTTTTCTGCTCTGGCCACACAGCACTAAGCTGCCACATTCCTTCTCTCCCAAAGACGACATAATTATATTATTAAATTATACATTATATATTATGTATAATTTGTATAATATGTATTAAATTATACAATATATTAGGGAGTAAAAACAAATGAACAACAAATGAACAGCAAATGATGAAGAAGAGATTTTAAATTAGCAGAGGAAAAAAAGCAAGATGTCATGTCCCTTAGACCTAACATGAAGTCAACTTTTACAAAACATATTTCAATATTGCTTTAATTAACAGCTATAGTAATGAGTTATACCCTTCTGTGAATCAAAA
This sequence comes from Numenius arquata, assembly GCF_964106895.1. NCBI lineage: Eukaryota > Metazoa > Chordata > Aves > Charadriiformes > Scolopacidae > Numenius > Numenius arquata. The sequence goes on along the minus strand of NC_133582.1, from coordinate 20,752,457 downwards.
CACACCACTTTATTTCCATTACATTATTTGAAGACTATTTCTTACTGCAACATTCATAGATGGAGCATTGCATCCTCCTGATTCAGAGAATGAATGGTTAAAGTTTGTTAGTGTGGATTTAGTACAGCCTGGCAAAGAACAAAGCTCGGAGCCCAGGAGCCCAGCATTCCAAGATAAAGAAATGGCCTTGTGTATAAGATAGCGGGAACAGCCTGCATGCTAAGGAGGAACCTAACTGTCTGGGTAAAGTGTCCATCTGGTCAGGACCAGTTTCACGGTTTGGGGTCCAGCCAGCCCAGCATTCTAAGCCAAAGGTAAAAGTACACGGTGAAGAAGACTGCGAGCCTTCCTCCAGAAGACCCCAGCCCACGACCACCAGGCGACAGTACGCACGCGGCAAGGGGAGGAGACTTATGATAATGAGTTCCTAGAAATAATTAGAATAGTAACGCCTTTTCTTAGAATCAATTATAATAACCCAGCCCACATTAATGAATATGTATGCTTTTCATCATAAATAGACGCTTGTTTTACAAACCGGTGTGCAAGTTTGGAGGAGCGATCCCCCTTGCACCCGGCGCCGCAATAAACATACCTGCTTTATAACTCTCTGCGAGTTGTAAGGTTTGTTTCCGCGCGTCACTCCCATACTGTAAACTCAACAAAATCTTCACACGTGTGTGAAAACAAGAAAATAACGACAAAAAACTGATTGCTAATCTAACAGAGAACACTTTTGGAAGAGACAGTTCATTACCACTCAGGTCAAACTAACTAAGTGACCAAACTGCTTCGAACTTGGCATTTTACTCTTTGAAGAAGTCATGAAGCATGTAAACAAAAATTTAAAATATTATTAACAGTGAACATGCAAAAGCTATTCAGCCTGCTGGTAGGGAGACAGTAATCAAGAAAGCTGTGCTACTGAATGAAAACAATCTTTCAGAGTTTGAACAAGCAGACAAGTGCAACTGTACATGTTTGGTTGGACGTGACTGCGGTCAACCAGTGTCCTAAAAATGCATGAATCTCACAGAAAACAGTCATTCAGTCCAAATGCATGCAGCCTGGGGTGTTTAATACATTAACAAATAACTTATTAAATTTAGCCGTAAACATAACCAGCTGTTTCTCAGTATAAGCTTTGTTACTCTGTTTTATGGCTGAAAACACATTTGTTTGCATTTATAATATATTATTGCCAAGGGTGCTCTTCTGCAATGAACTGTACTGTTCTGAAGCTAAGAAATTTTGGAAGACAACTACAAGAAATCACCAGTTAATGAAGAACATGTTACCAAACTAAACATCTTCAAGATCTCTTAGATGAAGGACTAATGCTAAGTCAAAGGAACCATACTTCCAACTATTTTATCCCACATTGCGGAGGACTATGCAATCATTTTAAAGCAGAAACTGACCTAAAATTAACTCCTATATGGTCTCACTCCCTCTTTTCAAACGACTGCTGAGAAGGGTTTGAACAAATGTTTGTCTTACAGACAGAAGTCCCAAAGAGGTCTAATGTTTCAACTTTCTTAAAGTCACTTGGAAGAACTATAAGATAACAGGCTGGTGACGGTGAAGCCTGTAAAATGATACTTCTGGTATGGCTTCTTTTCAGTCCAGTACTGCTTGAAAATCTAATTTCTTTTTTCCAGTTTGGCTCAGGATTAAGATCGATTAAATCAACTTTGTTCATTCCAAATGAAGTAGGAGTGACATTTATTGTCATGGGAAGTAGTAGAGTGATGTCTCTGAAAAATCTTTTGGTAGATGACACAATTTATTGCTAAAATAGTTTGGAGGCATTACAGGTCCTTGGGTTTTGAAAAAAAGGGTTTGGTTTCTCAAAGAGCAGCACAGACTTGAATCACTTTTTCCTCATGGCTGATCAGACAGAAAAAATAATGAAATTTCTATGTTATGTTTGACCAGATCACTTAAGGTTGCAATAAGAATTGTCTTACCACGCAGTGGAGTAAACTGAGCTAGTACAAGTGGGCACACTTGCTCCATCTGTAAGCAGATTTATTCATGCAAACTTTTGATACACTTGTGAGTGCAAGCATGCTGAACAAGACCTTGCTGCAGGCAATATTTGGCCTCGCTATCTGGTATACAACACGTTAATATCTCTAGAAAATGACAGTGTTAATATTTACAGTTATAATAAGTCACTAGGGAATTGAAAATGTATGGACCAGTTTTCAGAAACCTAATTATACTTTAGGAAGCCAAATGCGGTACTTCAGACTTGATGTTCCTCTTTTCTACATCTTCTGGATGCTTAAGACGAAATATGACCTCTCGAGAAAACAAAGTAAAAAAATTAAAGATGATGCTTAGACCTAAACAGTATGCCTTTCCTTATTCAGTAGCAGCTCAGCATTTTCTATCAGTCATGCAGAGCTTTACTTTGAGAACCTGTGTGGCAACAACCTCACACAGTGCTTTGAAAAACCTAAAAGCTAACATTGAAAGCTGTACATGCAACCTATTATTCTGTATTTACTTGATCCATTTTCTTCCACAGATACTGTGTTTCTCTTCATCTGTCTCATTCATGAAGTACTTTGAAATGCCTGCCTCATAAAATCTCAAGAAGAAAAGAACTTTTAAAGGAACAGACTAGCAACAGAATAAAATCTGAATGGAAGACACAGCTTTACTTTTTTGCTGTTTAGAAGAGAGCAAGAACCCCAGGGGAGGGGGCAAAAGAACATGAAATGCACAGCCAACACGATAAAAATCAATCCTATGAAAGGGGGATGGACCTCTTAAAATGTTATTTAATAATAAGATGACCATCAGCATATCCTGTCTAACACTCAGTAAATATTTGAAGGCATATCTTCCATGAATGCATTTTATTCTGCCATGTCTAGTCAGACAACTGAATGATTAAGTGTGTACTTGTCCCAGAACACCTTAAATGATCATAAACCAGCTCCTCTATGTATTATCAACTAGCATCCCTGAGGTAAGAAAAATGAGGAGAAGAACAAATATTCATTGCTCATTCTGTATATTGAAAAATGGGTCGCCACATTAAGAAAGCACTCTGTTTTCCAGTAGGGATATGACTTTTCAAGACAAACTAGGAAAGATTTCATTTCTCCTGCTTTTCACCAATAAAATCAAATAAATTTTTATTTGCAGTGATTTCTGAAATGTAGGCCTGGATTTAGATTTTTAAAAAAATCAGGTCATTTCAAAACAAAAATGCCACCCTTTTCCCTCTCCTCAAAAGCTCTAAGGAATATAAATTTAGGTTTCAGATTAAGGATATGAAGCTTAATGAAGAACTCTAGGGAAGGGCTGCTTTCTAACAGCTACCCTGGGGAAAGTATGACAGAATACTGAAGAGGGACTGATTTCTGTGTGTATGAAGCAAGCAGATTTTTAAGCTTCCCCTTTTCTTCTTGATATAACTCAGGCATTCTTGCATTAACTACCAAGCAAAAATATCCACTCTTTTCTGCTTCTCCTGACCTCATTAGCATCCTGTCAATTGTTTAAGAGAAAATTCTTTTTCATTGTAAATTCTCTTTCAAACGGTACTCCCCACCCCACCCCTGCTTCCCCCTAAGGGCCTTTAATTGTGCAGACTACAGACATTTGACAAGTATGACAACTACTTTGAATTAATGCCGCAAGATTATTTATGTGCTGCCTTAATTTTAAAGAGCAAACCTGATTAAAACCAAAACCTTGAGTTCCAGGATTCTATAGATGAGCTGCAGAATCAGCAGCACAAGATGGGCATTTCCAGCAAAGGGCCATTTTACTAAGGCATTTCAAAGAAAAATGGCAATAAATCATTGCTCATATCAATTACAAATACGCACATGCACTCTCCAGTCATAAAGTAAGATCTTCTCGAAGTCTGGAGCCCTGAAATGCACCTGTTCAATATAGTCAAGTGAAAGGAAATCATTTTAGTTAAAAGAAACCTTCTCTCTGCTCTGCACCTGTGCCTAATTTACACTGGCACTGATTATGAAGTTAACACAATTAAATTTCAAATGGAAATCACAGTCTTTTGCTTTTTTTTTTGAGTGCAATTATATGCTTATCAGAATACAATCTAGAAAAAGGAAAATTCTTGAAGTCATTTAAGAGAGGTTGCCATATTACAGTGACGAGTGTGGAAAAAACCACAAGGAAAGCTGAAAGCTAGGAGTTAGGGAAAGAGGGTTTCCTTCAGTGCTAATGACTGCAGTCTTGTTTTATTTCCATAATGCTGTTGTTGAAGTGTATAAGCACTTGACCTGAAGCTTGTGAACATGAAATCCCTCATCTTCCTTACTGAATTTAAACACAAAATAGCAGTTGTTCATTTTTTCTTAAGTTTAAGTAGTGGACTCTGAACATCTGAAGAAGAAATGCTGTAGTGGTGAGTTATACAGCACTTTTAGCGTTCCAAAGTTTTTTACAAGCACATGCAAATTACTATGCTACCACAGATATGTAGCCACATCTTGGAGGAAGCAAAGCAATTAGTTAATAGCACACTGCAGCTCAGTATGTTTGCTTAGTCATTAAAAGTTGTTGAATTAAAATTATAAAATAGGAAACTATTAAGAGACAAAATATAATTTTAACTGAAAACTGCTCAGGAAACTTCTTAACCTTGCTAGTAGGCAGTGAATCAGCACCTGAGCGGCAGCCCTGTTTGTATGTGTGATGAGAAGCTGGTTTCTCCAGGCATGAAGGAGCAGAGCATCCCAGTGCTATGGCGGGAACCCTGCATACAGAGTCAGGGATGTAAGTCCCTGCCCTGGCTCACCTTGGGCATCCCAGGAGGGCTTCAGCCCAGCTGGCTGGAGGTGACACCCACCTGTGTGAATCAGCAGGAGACCCTGCCCTGAAGTCACCTACAGACTGAGGGGCCACTGCTGTGTCATATGGGCTCATTATGGGGGAAGAGCACTTGGGGATGGCACAAAGCTGATTATGAGATCTTTAGGGGCAGAACTAAATAGAAAAAGAAGGAACCTGGGGGTGCAAGGAGCCAGGGAGCTCCTGGATGGACTCATGTCTGAGGGCAATTACTGAAGGGATCCAGTGAATGTGTGTGTGTACACATGCACATGTCTGTGTCTGTTGATGTGTGTAAGGGTGTTTGCACCAGCAACTGGAGTGTACCTGTGGGGATCAGGGGCTCCTGTGCCCTGGTACAAGCAATGGGGGAGTCCTGGGATCCAGGGAAAGCTACTGGGCAGAGTTAGCATCTAAGCTAGATACTGAAGAAATCTGTATCGTGCATATTTAAACAATTTTTTTTTCTGGAAATGCACACACACACACAAATGTGTATACACATACACACATTCAAATATACATATGCATGTATAACATACACATATATGTATCTACATATAAAAGAAAGGTAAGTAAGAAAGAAGAGGCAATGCCATTAGACTGGTGGCTGACTGCATGTCCTCACCAAGGATAGGGAGTTTTCAGGTTTTGGATCAAGGGCAGACGGTTACAGGAAAGCAAGCACACCACCAAGAGCAAAACAAAGAAAATTAGCATAAACTATATTCTATTTTCAGTTGCTTAGTACAGTTTTATTTTTCAGTCTGAAAAGGGCTCCACTATGTCAGGCCAGATCACCTCCCAGCATGATGTGACCTTCCTTCAGGCTGGTCACTCAAGTGAAGTCAGAAAGTTTCTAGGGCACTTCATCTTAACTGTAGTAGTTTGAGGCTATTTTAGACCCACATTAGCAACTTTCTGTGGTTTGGGTTGCATAAGCATTTCCCATCATGTTGTTCTCTTGAGTTCATGATAAGTCAAAGTTGCATATATACATGTAAGAACAATCAAATACGTTTGTCTGTGAATCACAGCAAATCAGTAAAATAGAGAAAAGCTAACACAAAGGACAAGTACGTGAGTTTCCAGGCATTATTTCAATGAAACAAATCCTTGTTTTACTTTCCTTCCCCAGCTATGTATATTTTGTTCACCTTCAATTATCTATTCAAATTTCAGCTGCATGGAAATGGTTAAAGCAGCACCTCGCACTCAGCAAGGTTTGAATCAGTTACTGAAGTTAATACTGAATCTCGCTTGGGTTCCCTCTGAACTAGGGACGTAAGAGAGACCCTCATCACCTTTCAGTCAGAACCAACTGTCATCACTAGAAATCATGGCCCACTACATCTAACGAAACATGTAGCAGAGGCAATGCACACGTGGCCAGACACAGTTATGTGCCTGCCCATCCATGGTCTGAGCCAGCCCAGTTCTACCCCTTCAACTGCATCATCTCTTCTGGCTGCCCAGTATCACAGCACCCTACACATGGCACCACCACAGCTGGGCCGGGGCTGTCTCAGCGCTGGCAGGATGGGAGCATACCTGTTCACGCAAGTGCACATGCCTCAGAAATGTCAGCCCATGGCCCAGAAAAAGGCTAAGTATAAAGCTGACATAAATGCATAAAACAAGTAAAAACTCTATAATGTAAGCCAAAGATAATGAAACCATCATGTGGTTACATATTTAAACCAAAGCCAGCATCAGTTGCATGCATTCAATTTTCAAAAGTGTAGGACAACAACCTGAGGCAAAGGGAGGGCAAATGATTTCACTGGAAGGTGGCAAGGGCGGCACAAACAGTTTAGAAGTCTATGACCTTTCTCAAGTAAATGGGTGTTCTGACTGACTTCAGTGAGGCCAGCGTTTTACATCTTGCACGCTGACCACCACTGGGAATGAAAAGAAGAACTGGAAAGAGCTTCATGCTTTACTAAAGGAAAAATATCTTCCCCTTTACAGACTGAGGAGTCAGAAAAGAGGGGAAGGATTCTTCTTGGAAACTTCATTGTCAATGGAACATTAATATAAACAAATCATTTCAATCCTTACCACATATGCATTTGCTCAGCATGTTTAATGTCTGTAATTTATGAGAGGGACAGGGACTTCCCAAAAACTGAGCACATGCATGTATTCTTTTCTGTCTCTGAAGAGGAAAGATTTTCTTTCTGGCAATCTAACCAGGAAGACAAACACTGCGATTCGAAAAAAACCAGTAATGATACACCCAATACCTTTGAAAAGAATAACCCCAATCTTCCAGTAGATTTTAAGGCAGCCTAGTTTTCCTCAACCAGAAGGAATTCAAATAAACTGAGCGCTATTTAAAAACAAACAAAGGAGTTATATCTAAACTGGAGCGCAGGGAAGAAATGAGGCATGTCATTTCCACTAAGCTGTGCTCTGCATACACAAACAAGGAGAAAACTTACTACATTTAAAAAAACTGCTCCCAAATGCCTTTACTTGTATATGCTATACACATTTAACTATATTTGCATTTACTTTCTCTCTTGCACTTACGTGAAATACTCCAATTTATTTTAACCCTGTCTTTTACATAAGAACAAGTATGAACAATAGGAATCTGCAGTCCCCTATAAAAGACTCATTTAATAGTCACATAAAAGACAATAGTCACCTAATAGGTGAAAATATCACCTGCAACACAACAGACTTTTTCTCAAATGCAACTTGAAGTTATCTATAAAAAGTCTATTGCAGTTTCATTTTAAAATCTCTTCATCTCCCTACTACCCTTCCTTCCCACAGTATACTCTTTATATTGTTCTTTATACCACAACATATTCTTTATGAATAGCTACTGAAATTATAAAGAACATAAACAATGTCAGCAATTGTTTACCTGTACAAAACAAGGAATTTTGCCTCAGTTGGAGTCTCCAATTAAAGTTAGTGCTTAAATAGGACAACTTGGTATCTCTGATCACTCCACTTTTCCATGCTGAAGTGTTTCCTTAAAATGTCTATGAAAAGTTTCTGACCTTTAAAGTGAAATTCACTAATTTCTTGGAGAGTGTCAGAAAAGCAGAATCAGATTTCTTTAAAAACCATAAACCTGTTTTGCCTGAATACTCAACAAATTTATTTTTCTTCCAGTGTTCGCTAAAAGTAAAACTGAATATTTTTTTCATAATTTGCCCCTATTATTCTTAGATAAGCTCTGGCTAAAATAACATCAGAAAAAAAGAGGATCGATGAGAGTCCTTAAAAGACATCAGGAACTCAGTTCTCAATTCACAGCCACTGAAATTGCCAATACAGTTGGACAATCCTACTTCTACAATTATATTTCTCCATCAGTAAGCAAAGGATAATAGATTTTGTAAAGCACCCGGAGAACTATGGTGAAAGGTGCTAAATGCTATTACTATTGAAGTAACATTAAACAATAGATTTGCCACCAACTTTTCTTTTCATTCGTGGAACAAGTTAAATGCTCTGTTTCAGAGGAAGCCTCCTGCACAGAGCCCTCAGAGCTTCACAGCGATGGTGCAAGAAACAAAGTCCAACAGACTTGGACATTACCACGGTTCATAGTAATTAGTCTTCACCATGGAAACAAGCAAGCAAGCATTGATGATGATTCTTCATTATGACATAAAAAGATTTTCTACTCCTAACCCCTTCTTACCCCCAAGAACTGGGTAATATTACGATTTCTGCAGGATAACATTAGACAAGCTTTCCCCTTCCCCGCCACCCAGCCGCTGCTGGGTGAGACACAAAACTCTCAGATCAGAGTAGTCCCGCAGGGTGCGCTGCCCTTTCGCTGCCTCACTCCAGCTGGCGTGCTAGGCTTTCTCCTTCTCCCAGCCCTAGCATTTCTGTGCTAACGTAACAGTTCCTCTGCCACTTTTCCAAACATTAGTAAACAAAATAATATTTAATGAGGCAACCTCAAAATTTTGGAAACTAGAGCAGACAGAATTAGATTAAAGACAAAGCAGGCCTCAGTCAAGCTTTCTTCAGTGTTTTATGAACAGCAGAAATCTCTCTGTTAAGGATTTCCTGAAGCTGGAACTAATGGAAAAGAAGGAAAAAAATTGATGGCTCCTGGTCAAGCTCCAGTCTAATGCAAGCATGAATTTCTGTTTCTTAACAGGCTAGTATATTGTTTGCTAGATTTTCAACAATAACAGACACTAGTTTCCTATAGGAAAAAAGAAAAGAAGAATGAAATTAAAGTCCTCAAACAGGCATAAGAATATTATATTTCTATACCTTTCCTCACTTTCCATTTGGAGTATTTCAGTATCACAAAGCTACCTACTTACTTATTATTGCTTCTCTTTTTTTCTTCCTCTGCTTTGATAGCTATTCCTTTTCTCTATTTTCTGTATTTATATTACTTAAATTGAACAAATTCCTTTCCCCAAGAAAACCACTGAAAAAGAAGGTAAGCTGCCTAAAACTTCAAACCAACCCTGCCTTTACAAGTTGTCATTAACTGTTCACCACTTGGCTCCCAACCTGGCAGGAACTGCCTGTTCTTTTTCCACAATTTAGGATTATGCACACTGTTTCCCAGTGAGGAAGAAAGATCATTTCAGCTCAAAACTGTATGTTTCTGGCTTTACATGTCCCTCCCTCTGGATCTGGGTTTTCAGTCATAATTCCCAGAATGATTTGGTGAATACCTCAGAAGCATTTCATTATTTACAGATATTCACAAGCAGCTGGCAGGAAAAAAAATCTTAAAAAAACGTATCTGTGAGGTAAGGTTTGTATGTTCCTCTTCAGATTTCGAATCAAGATATCCAGTGACAGGATAAATGTGAGGTGTTGCTGAACATGCCTATTTGCCACTTGTTTAAAGTGTGACAATGAACAGTTAGACATGGAATGGAACACAATAGTTCCATTGAAAGGGACCTACTATCTAGTCCAAATAATTGTGAAGTCTGTGTAGTCCAGATATCTTCTACTGCAAATGGAACAGAACAACCATATTTCCTTTCTTACAAAAAGAAAAGAAATTATGGTCCAGGGCAAAGGACACTGGAACCAAAAAAAAAAAGTCTCTTCTTGTTTCCACCATTAATTGCCTCCCAGTAAATCAACAGCTGAGTTATTCATGCTTTTCTTGCTGCTGTTCTTTAGCTTGCTTATGTAGATCCTAATGTGTAGACTGTCTCTGCATCCTGCACTATTTATTCTATTTCAGGCGAAAACCTAGAGTTTAGTATTAAATACCATCACAAGCCCAAAACCTAGCACACCTGCATTCTTGTCTTTTATTCTGTTTTCTCACAATAACGTGCCAGTGACATCCTATGGACTTTTCTCTTCTGAGAAAAGGTCACATCTAGGGGCTTGCTATTCTCAGTGCTGTGGACAATATCACTTGTACAGTGCTATTTTTAGAAGTGATTTCTGGCTGTGTGCTTGAAAATGCAAGGATTATCTTGGACAGGTCATTTAACCATTCTGTACCTCAGCATCCATACATAGGAGAAAGTGCTGTAATCTCAAAATTAATGAGAACTGTGCCTCAGTCCTCATTTGCCAAACCTATCCCTAAATCCCAGGGTCTGTCCCCAAGGCACAGCTTAAAGACCCTATGACTGTGCGCTAGCCACAAGACTTACAAATTACAAAACCAGATATAACTAACATGACCTCACAGGGAAAAAAAAAAATAATAAAACAAACCACTGAAGCACAGATAATGCAGGGTTTGCTGCTCCTCTCATTGCTAAGTGCATCCATAGTCAGAACACTGTTGTGCACAGAGCATCATGTTTCCTCTCTGCTCCTAGGGCAAGAGTCAGATTTTTCTCTGTGTGATGTCAGGTTTCCAGAAGCAGTGTTACCCAAGCTGCCAGCCTCAAGGACAAGAAGTTAAACAAGAGCATAAATGTCACTCTACAGGGAGCCTGTATGTTTTCCAAGCTAGAATTTAAACTGAAAGGCTGTAGGAAGCAGACCCCCATCAAGGCCAAAGATTAAAATATAATCACTTCCATACGTGCTCTGTGTATAATATGGCAGTAGTGGTCTGGCATGAAGTTACCTCTCAAATGAGATTTCTCAATTAGCGAAATAGCTTTTCCTGGCAAGCTAAGCATTACTGTGTTCTTTCAGAAGCTTCTCTCTTAGCATGAGGAAAATGATACATCATCAAAGTAAATTTCTTATTCATTAACTCCAAACTGAAATTTCCCTCATAATGCAGCTTTTCACAGAAGACTATATGACAGAAACCATTAAATTTTAACTGGTTTAGAATTTTGTACCACAAGTAGCCTAAAAACAAGGCTGACTTATCACTGAAAATCTTCACAGACAGCAACACTTATCTCCAGCCAAAATCAAGAAATCACATCTCTGTGGGATACATTAATTTCTATTAACCATTAATGAGCTTTTCCCATCTTGAAAGTAGATTTCTCCCTGACCTCCCTCACCCTTATCCCTAGTCTCCAAGAACTGGCATACACAAGTTTCATCAGCTGCTGTAAAGAGCTCCCATAAAGATCAACTCCCATTAGCTGGTAAGGATTCGCATCACCTTTTCACGAAAAGGCTCTCTTTGCTCACCCTTCATTTCCCTTTTCTTACTCGCTTCCTTCTAATGAAGTCTTCTCTGTGTTCGGTACCAGCCCACGTACATCCTCTGAATTCCCCTCACACATCTCTTTCTGCTCCCTTAATTCCTCCCAGTGTATTCTTTTTGGAGATTTCTCCTCGTCATGAATATTTCAGCACATTTTTTTGTCTGAGTTACTGTGTGATGCATTAGTTGAACTATTCCATTTTCATTAGTTCATTGTTTACCATACCCTTCTTTTCCTATAGTTTCTAATAAAATCTTTGCCTTCTCCTCCCCTCCCCACACATCACGCTCATAACACAAGAAGAGAATGGAGGCCAGCAAGATGGTCACATTAATTTCTTTTGATACTATTTTCCATTTTACCAGGAAAATCCTCACCACAACAGCAACACAAGAAAACAATTTGATTTTACCTATGTATTATTTAAAACTGGAAGCAATGCATCACAAAATAACGTGGGATGGAAATGTGTAAGTGGGTCCTCATGGACTCCTAGGGCAAAGATGACTAAGCTTCAGCAAATGAAACAAAACACTAAAGCTGTTTTGTTTGCTGGCTCCCGTCGATAACAGCAGGTGCCCTGTGCAAATCCACTGGTTTGATATAGGTGTTACTCTATACAGCACAAGCTTCAATTCTGCACCCTACTGCTTGTGCAGGTGTTATAGTTTATAGATGGGCAATTCTCTTTCCTCGTTTCCTCCGTCATTTGCTCATCCAGTTCAGCATCTGTCGCTGTGCTTTCCAGCTTGATACAACTGTAATTTTCCCACTTAATTCAGAAAATCTAACAGCTGCAATCCAGAAAGCAGGTTCACCTTAAGGAAACATCTGAACTAAGCGGAACTGTGAGCAGGTGTTCATTTCAGTCTTATCATCACCCTCAGCACACACATCTTCTCATTTTCTTTCTCTAGCTGAGAGGGAAGTAATGCAGGAAGGCAGAAGCATCCCCCTTTCCACAACTTTTTTTTTTGTTGTTTTGTTACAGTGATAAATTTTCCAGGAGATTACAAATTCTACCCATGGATTTGAAAGTAGCTGTTGCTGATCTGCTTTCGCAAAAAAAGGACAGGTCTTTCTAGTGTAAATAAAAATGCATTGGTGAAAGGAAGGTGGGAAAGGAATGGTTCTATACCTTCGAATTTCAGAAGTTAATAACAAATAGCTTTGAGATTATGTAACCACATATTTGACCTAATTCTACTCTTAAATCCCTTCAGTCAAAATGTCCATGGCTTCTTTATTGGCGTTCACATATGCCATGACACTGACTGCAAGGGCAAAAGGGCAGAGATGTTTCTATCTAGACTCAACTGTTGAGCTAAACTGCTCTGATCCCAGGAGGTTCCTGAGGAACAGGAGTGTCAATAACCTAATGGGGCCTGAATACCAGTGTCCTGCTGCATATGTGCTAGACAGAGGCATGAAGTGCGTGTAAGAACGGGCAGGGAAAAAGAAAAGTGATGACTGTGTGCCAAGGACTAATACACTTCTTATTTCAGTGCCAGAATTATCTCACCTTCTTTCTCAACTTGAAAGAGGACAAGAAGCCAAGCTTGCATTTGCTGCTGTGCAAGTGGCAAAAAGGCCACACAAGGTTGTGTTTCCTTGAACACAAGAACACAAGAAGAACATTCTTCTCTGTTTCAGAGCCAGAGTTCATTAGACTGGCAAGAAGAACATAACGAAATGATTTCTAGAAATAACGATTGTTGCTGACATAAAATGGAGGTATTCCAACAGCCTCAAGTTGCACGAGGGGAGATTTAGATTGGATATTATGAAAAAATTCTCCATTGAAAGGGTTGTCAAGCATTGGAACAGGCTGTCCAGGGAAGCGGTTGAGTCACCATCCCTGGAGGTATTTAAAAGATGTGTAGATGTGGTGCTGAGGGACATGGTTTAGTGGTGGACTTGGCAGTGCTAGATTAATGGTTGGAGTCTTTGGTTAAAGGTCTTTTCCAACCAAAACCATTCTATGACTCTGTGATTCTGTTCTGCTCTTGAATAGAATATTCTTCTCTTCTCATGGCCTTCCTTGGGATTTTTTTTGTAGTAGAGGAAGGAGGAAAAATACATAATCCAAAGCCCAAGTGGATGCCGACTATGCATTTCTGTATCTCTGGAAACATTAAATCCCAACACTTAACAGGTATTCCTCGCATCTATTCTGCAGATGGGTCAATGGAAGAGAAAATAAAATTGCTTGACCACAAGACAAAATTAGAAATGAGTATCAGTAATGGAATCTGGACTTCTCAGTGTTCTTTCCTGGACCTTTTGACATCCTGTTTTTAGCTCTCCAACTTCACAGGCATCAAACATGAATCCCAGCTACAGATTCTACTAGATAACAAGATGAATAAGCAAGAAGAATACCAGAGTTCAACAGTAGACTCTTTCATAATTTGGGAAAACTTGAAAGCCAAAGATTTATTTTTAAATTAAAAATAATAATAAAGAAAACCTTTTAACAAAGTTGGGCTTGAACATTATAATGTTGTAAATCACCACCACTTTTAGTTTCTTCATCAGCCTGATTTTGTTTCAGTGCAGAAAAGGAAGAAAAATATTACTATGATTCAGAATATGAAAAAATTAAATTGTTAGCTTGGCTTCAGCCAAGTCACTTAATTTTCTGTCTTAAAAATATGGCCGATGCCATCTTTCTGCTTCCATTTTCTCCATTTAGACTGTGTTTTTCAGGAAAGGAACTATTTCTCAGTCTTAGTACGGACCATACCTAGTTCAATGAAATGTTCTAGTTTGGGATTTCATCATTATTATTTTAAGAGAAAGAATGATCTAGGTGCTAGTAAAGACCTCTGGACAACGGAAAGTTATTTCAAAACATATTACGTAATTTTACTGCACAGTCTTAGAAAAATGTATGCTTTTAGAGGAAGTGTTTAACTTCAGTGACAGAAAGACCGCACTACTCAAAAGGGTTGTGTATCAAATGGTTTTAATTATGCCTTCACCTAGAAGTGGACCAAGATTTAAATAGCTGATGAGACTTCAAAGCAACTGCACTAAAAACCACTGAACTACAGGGAAAACTTTTAAAGATATTTTCCCTGTAGACTAAATTGAAGTATCTTCCTCTCAGCCATAAAAATGTTGGGTATATACCTCATTCGGTTCTTAACACTAAAACCAAAACAATTAAATCAAAAAGATATCAAGTTGCCCGTAGTTAAATAATAATAGCAGCAATTCCAGCTCAGAACCTTTTCTATAAGCAAGGGAAACACCAGGCCTACATTGCGGAAGTGAGCTGCTTTCTCTGGTATTTCTGCTTATTTTGTGCAGGAGCCCCTCCATTACTACGTAGCTTTTAACATGCATCAAGGTTCTCTAAGGACCTTCCTCTGTCACACAGAGCTCCAACCTGCTTCCTCAGCAGGTAAGCCACAGGAAAGAGAAAGCTTGAGACTGACAACAGCTTCTGCTTTTGTGCTCTTTGAAGGTGGGTCTCAAATGATCTCTATCTGAATTACAAAAAATATGAAGTTGATTGTCAAGCCTCTCTTTGCTGCAACAAACTACTTCAAGCTGTCTCCAAAGCACACTGCAGCAGGATACGTAGTATTTTCTTCATCTTTCTCTTATTATTTTAATTATTACATCTAACCTTCAAGACTCTAGGTTTCCAAGTAAATGATTGAAGTTTTGTTGTGCTTTGTTGGCAAACAGGCTTAGGCAGTAGGCCCTAGGAAGAACTGCCATCCTAAGATTATAGTAGTCCATTTTATATTAGGTCTTAATTGCACTCCCCTCGTATTTGTGTAATTTTCAACAGCACATTAAACAAGGCTACTAACACAAGCCATGTGAATCTCTTTGTCACCCTGCCCTTCGAGGACAACCATGCGCCCATTGCACTGTTTCAGCAAAACACATACTTGTTCTACTATATAGGGTAGATGAGACAAAGCACCTGTTGTGCTTGGGAGAGGGATATTGGAAGTTGGCTGCTGTACCTTTGGGTTTCTCCACACAATAACCACACAGTGTCTTGCAGAAGAGTGTATAACAGCATCGCCTACTCTGCTGGCCAACACTGGTCCTGAGTGTGGCCTGCTATGTCTCTGCCTTTCACATGCCTCCCATGTAATCAGACCTCTAGTTCCATTTCACAGTCCCAGGATAGCTCTGTCTTTTACAAACAACTAGATTTCTCCTTAGAGTGGAAAAAAGATAGAACTGGTTCTCATGGTTCCCACGGAGAACATATTTCTATTACAAGTTGGGAAGAAAACTCAAGAGAATTGCTCTCTTCTAAACTTCTGGAAACAAGTAAGACATTTTCTATTTTTTACATGCTATCTATTCCCTTGCCTGCCTCTCCTCACAGAAGCCCTGCTAACGAGTGCAAGGTTAATTAACTGCACATGCTGCTTTATTGACGGTAAAAGATACACAATTCTCTACCCGGGATCCCATTGGTAGAGAACAGAAGAGGAAGCCTAGTTCAGACCTCAGAAGACAAAGATGTGCTGAAAAAAAGCTTTTACAATGTCTAAAGAGCAGGGTTTTTATGCTGCCTGTAGGGTAAGGTTGGTGTAACAGACAAACTGAACCACTTGGTTGTTTATCTTAAAATGTTCAAGTCTGCAACAACAAAACTCATATTACTAAATCTGAAGTTGAATGCAGAAACACTAAACTAATCACAGTTAAAAAAACCCCACACCCTTAATTGTGCCTTCAAAAGGCTTAAGGTTACATAACCAAAGCCAGTATTTTTGTCACCTGAATCACAGAATTCTTGAGGTTGGAAGAGACCTCTGGAAATCATCTAGTGCTAACCCCTGCTCAGAGCAATGTCACCTAGAGTGCCACTGTGCAACTGCTCAGTCAGGTTTTGCGTATCTCCAGGGATGGAGACTCCTTAACCTTTCTTAGGATTTCTAAGGAATAGGACAACCTATTCCAGTGTTTGATCGCCCTGATCACTGTAAAAAATTTTTCTTTATACAAATGGATTCTCTTGTATTTCAATCTGAACCTATTGTTCTTGTCCTTTGACTGGGTGCTGCTGAATAGAGACTGTCTTCATCCGCTTTGCCATCCCCATCAGGTGTTTATACACACTGATTAGGTCACTCTGAATCTTCCCTTCTCCAGGCTAAATAATGTCAGCTCTCTCAGCCTCTCCTCATACATCAGATGATCCAAGCCCTTAATAATCCTCATTGTGCTTTGCTGGGTTCACTCCAGTACATCCATCTCTCTCTTGTACTGGGGAGCCCAGAACTGGACCCAGCACTCCAGATGTATCTAACCAGCGTTGAGCAGAGAGGAAAGATCACTGCCTTCAACCTGCTGGTGATGCTTTTCCTAATGCTGCCTTGGAGGCTGTTGGCTGCCTTTGCTGTGAGGGCGCATTGCTAGCTCATGGTCAACACCAGAACCCATCTTGTTCTTTTCTGCCAAGCTACTTCAGTCCAGCTGAAGTATCGTGGATCACCACAGAACTACACATATTCCTTGTATGTGCTATTCTTGGTCTCTCTTTTGTATATAATGGTTGTTTTTTTGAAACATCTGAGTAGCTGAGTACCTTCTTCTCACCAGCCTTTGCAGTCATGTGTCATTCCTAGTCAATTCCTAATCAGTACCGTAATATGTAACGGAGTTCATCATTTAGGTATCCATCATCTCAAAGCATTAATCATGATCCTTGTTTTGATACATTTTTGTGAAGGCTGGTGACTCATTGCCAAGGCCATGTCTTAAGAACAAGATTGTTCATGCACCACTGCACACAATGGGGTTTTATTACGTGATGTATAGCATTGTTTTAAAAGAACACACATCCCTTGCCTTCTTTTCCTTTGCCCAACCATGAACACTCTGGTACATATTGTTGTACAGATGCTTTCCCACAAGTGATTATAGCAAGAACACCCATCTCTAAAAGCATGGTACAGAATAGAAAGAAAATTCCTAGAAACATAAAAAATAATTCCATTCTCAGCTGAAAACAAGCTTCTCCATCTTGTGTATTCTTTCAGCTGGAAACACTCATGATCATGGTGTACGGTTCAACTATTCCATTTCTGATACAAGTACCTTTGGGATAATTCCATTACCAACCATTCTTCATTGACCCAGCATCTCTTGGCTACAGTTTTGGTTCCATGATATTACCAACATCTTCCAGAAGAAAAAACCCACACACTTTTATAAGTCTTTGCAATCTCAGAAAAAAAAGGGTTTATAGCTATAAAAGCATCTAAATTCTGTAGAAATGGGATGTGTAGGGGGTTGAGTGCTGCACTGGCATCAGCCTTGAATTTGATTAATAATACAAAAAAAAGTGTTTTTCTTCACCACACAGCAGTGTACCCCATAAATAAACCAAGATCACATTATCATATTCATTATAGTCTGATAAAATATTGTATTGAGACACTAGTAGCAGAGATGAAAAACAAGACATCAGAAATTCCATTCTAGTGCAGGTGGCAGAATTATTTAATGCCACTGAGTCATGTTACTCCTAGGTTCCTTATATTCATACTGAGGGAATATACATTTCTGGCTTTGACTGAAAAAAAAAAAAATTCTTATAAACGGCAACAGGGTTTGGGGCTAGGTAGACTTTTTGCCCACTGTTCAAATGCTGTGCAAATAGGAGATGGTGAGAAAATAATTTCACAAGACACACTTTTATCTCCTCCATCTTTATCTAAACCATTTCATCTGATATTTCTTCTAAAGTGCTGAATAATTTGACAAGGAAATTAAATACACAGTTAAACCCATCACATCCAAGAAAACCTCATTTCCATTTAAGTCCTGCTAATACCCATTTCTTTTTCTCAACACTTGCAGTTTGTCTCTGTACTCAGTGCAGAATAAATCTCCTTTCTCTCAGCTTATTACTATTAATAAGTACCCCATATTTTAAATGGGACACTTGATATAAAAGGCTCTCTGGTGTGTTTGTACTGCAGGAAGAAGAGGGTAAGGAATTTATGTATCCTTCAGTTCTTTTAAGTGGATCCCTACATTTGTGTGAAACACAAAACCAAGCAAAAGTGCTTTGCAAACAGTGCCTAAGCCAGGGAGGCATACTTTATTACTAAGTACATAATGTATATCACAAGTTTGAGTTCATAGGGTACCAAAAACTTGAAATCAGCCCTTCAGAATTTAGCTCACAAAGTAAATTTCCAAACAAAAATTAGCCTGCAAGTTTGCCTTACAAAAATACAGAGAAGGAGGGTCTTCTGGATGATAGTCAGGTGTTTCTATATTTGTGATATAGATGTTCTGTTAATTTATGTTGCCTGTAATGCATATGGAAGTTGAAAATCAAGCAGATGGAAGCATTTTCAGGGTACCCTTGACATGAGAACTACTTTTAGGAAAAGCATCTATGCACAATTACCAGATGCACTAAAATGAAAATAGTCACCTGCTTTTAATAAATATAAAAGTCTACAGCATGAGTGTTGGAATGACCTAACTGCACTGAAAAAGGTAGGGAAGATACCACAGCACAGATGTCAGCCCCAGCTCTCCCTTCCAGCTTAGCTCAAAATTTAAGATGCAGCCTACTCCTCCCTCATGCTTCACAACTTGGGGAAATCCAGCTAACTCAAAGTTAGAAACTATATATTGCCAACTCACTGTTTTCTTTCTCTTCTATCAACATAATCTGCATGTGGCTCCCTGAGGCATCTGAAATTGCAAAATATAATCCAGAGCTATAGAGCAGAGCTGAAGAATAAAGGCACAGTGAGAAGACTAATAAAACTGGATTTTTGGCAGGAAAAAAATGATAATAAAAAATAATTCATCTGAAGAGAAGAATGAGACTAAGAGGTGAGGAATTAAGAGAAGGTTAGTGGCAAAGGTTGTATAAAGGCCTCCTTATTGACATCTGAAGTAAAAATGGACAGTGAAAAGAATAGCAAATGACACCTGTCTAATTAGAGTACTGGACTTCTTCAGGTACAAGTCGGTAATTTTTAATGAAGCTTAGTATCCAAATTGCAATCTTGGCAGGGAGAAGATAGAGTTTGACAAAGTCTTGGCTGGTTCACAGTCAAAGCAGGTTTACAGCAGGGACTGAAATAAACCTGCCCTCAGAGGTTACATTTTGTATCACTGAAATAATGTACTTGGCCCAAAACAATGCTTTGTTTTAATTTCTTAATTAAAATTTCTTCTTTTATCTATTTTAAACTTTAAAATGGAAGATGGCTTTTTTTTTTTTTAAAAGAAAAAAGCAAAACCTTTTGAAGTTTGAAATACTTAAGGATCTTTAGCATAACAAAGTTAACAACTCTTCCTCAGCCACCTTTTAACTATAAACCAACTGGATCCTCATCTACTATTAATAAAAAGACAATTATATAGCTATACATCTAAGAGCTTATAAAAAATATTCATGTCTGAGACTTTTGGGTCCTCCCTCCAAAAAGCAACTGTCCACAGGGAATTGCCAATTATAGGGTAGTACCCACAGGAGATGCTAATAAGCCCATTAACATTTCACATTTTAATGAGTGATCTGTAGAGAACCATAAAGCCACTAAAAAAATTTGTGAAGCATAAGAAGTGGTGAAACAGTAAATAATTATGATGAAAGGTCAGCCACAATATGCAATCTGAATCTCCTGGTGAGTATTACATGGTACTTTGTGGGTCAGGTGGGAGCCCAGACCTGTACACTCTGCCTCTCATTAGGCTTTTGTAATTCTTGCTTGGCACATGCTAATGCAACTAAGATTACATACCGTGACCTCAGCCAGAAGCAGCAGTAGCTATATGTATATATAACTGTTGTTTTAAGTAGTTCCAGTCTGTTAAAAGGGGATTTTATTACTGACAAACTTTAAAAGTACACCACAGCTGTACAATCAAAAGGACTGCTGTGCCATGTGGGGAGTCTCACAAAGATTTGAACCATGCAGCATGACGGGAGTCCCAGCCCAGTGCTATGGCTAGGGGGGCAAGAAATTTTGGGATGCATAAACAGAAACAAAGATAGCAAATTGGAGTAGGGAGGCAATTCCATTGCCGTCTGCAGTGTTATTTGTATTGGGTTTACGTGGCAAAGTTTTGGTAGCAAGGGGGCTGCAAGGGTGGCTTCTGTGAGAAGATGCCAGGAGAGCAGTGAGCTCCGTGTCTTTCTGTATCTGCACATAGGCTGGGTGCTTTTCTGATAAGTGGGCTGTAGTCATATCTACCATATACTTAGTCAAACCAAAGCTATCGGGTCCAATATGAAGAAGCTTAAAGGCTTGTGATACAGAGATTAGTGTGGAGGATACAATAGTCCCATCTGATCTTGAATTAAATTTTCAGAAAAGTCAAAGCACAGTGGAATGATACAAGACAGGACAGAAGAGCTTAGAAACTTTTCAGATCTCTGGGAAATAGCTTCTGCAAAATGTTCCCCATTGGCAGGATGAAGAAAACATATAGCACATCAATCAGACCCATTTCTCTCTTTATGAGCTAATTTCTGTCCTCTGAGGAACAGTCCTGGCTCATAATAGACCCTGAGAAAATGCCAAGGGTTATTGCTGCTGCTCCTACCATGGTAGTATCAAAGAAGCCCACAGAAGACTTTGTGTACTATTTCTCTAAAGATGGTACAAGCAAACAAGAAGACAGGCTTTGCTTTGGGGACTCCCAGCCTAGGAGTACGTAGGAGTTGACGGAAGAGAGCGACATCAGGGGGAAAGAGGCCCCCGGCTGTGACTGAGCCTTTCTTAGGTTGCTTTACATATTGGGAGAGTGAAGTATCTCAATTTGTCCCGAGATCTGCATGGCAAGCACACCTTTTTCCATCAGCTTTACTCAGTGGCCTAAACACTAGATTTGAAATACCAGAAACAGCCATGACAGGAGTATCAACAATTTAACACATAAAAATTGAATGTTTTGCTAAATTTAAGAGCTGTTTGTGGGCCTGCAGAGAATGCAGGGTATAATTAGAGGTTATAAGCAGAGATGAAGCTCTGGTAGTAGATGAACCTAGAGGCTGTACATGAACATGGGCATGGACACAAAGGACGAGGCAGAGAGAGTAATGGTTGTGTGGAAAAAAAAAACGAATCACGAGGACAGTCCTAGCAGGAGAGGTTTGCCATTGCGCTGGAAATCTGGAGTTCATAAGGCTTGCACAGCGCAGGCCTGTGATTTAATAGTGCCTGCAGCAACATCCCTGCAAACGATTCCTTCTTGCCCACATTTGCTGAGCTGGTGCAGGTTGTCCTAGCCACTGCAGAAGCCCTGCCAGATGCCACCTGTATGGTGCACCACATATTCTCAACATGTTATATACCATATATCTATATAAATACCCTTTTACTTATCATAACACCACTAAGTACATTAAGCTATCAACAATGTAGTTCAAAAGTTACCCACCTGAGTTAAGTTAATCTGTAGCATAATATTTTCAGTTGTGGCTTATGAAAACAATTATGCCTTTAAATTGCATATAAAAAAACAAGGGTTTGCTGTGCATGTAAATTAAATTTTCACAATGAGCATACGAAAATACAGAATGTAATTTTACAAGATATCATCCTTTTGCTTCTTTCTTTCTCAAGTGAAATTTAAAGCAGAACATTAACATGCATTGTTTTAAGTTTATATTAGTGCAGCAACATTAGGAACAAAGTGCTATACTGTAACACCAAGCACATGCAGTTAGCCTTTTTCCTGTTTTACCCATATCATATAAATTATAGATAAATACACAATTCTTGCCATTGAAGGAGAATTTTGAGAGATAATTTGCCGATGTATTGAAAACCAAAAGAAAACCACCAGATTTATAATTGATACAGACTTCTTGCTGTTTCATCCAGTGAATAGTTTTTCTAGGTTAAATGCAAACATGACATGAGTATGTATTCAAACATGACAGTATGTATTAAAATGTAAAAATACTGGGATTGCACAATCTTTTCAGAAACTGCACACTAGAAAAGCATTAAAAACAACACTAATATTTCTCCTGTCTCATAGTTTATAAATGAGGGAGAACACAGTAGGGAAAAGACTCTCAGTGGAAGAATATTATTTGAGTTTTGCCGGGTTGAAAGGAACCAGGAATATTTTATGAATACAGCCTGAAAAAAATAGTAGAAATATGCTTACAAGTTAAATAGTTTTTTAAGGATTAACAAGACAGAGACCTAAGCAAGTAGTGGGATCTGTTTATTTCAACGTGATCAACAAGAAAAAAACCAAATAATTAGTGAGGTGTCAAAGTCAAGTGCAGCCTTTTCATAAGTGCTCTTTTCATAAGATACCTTAGTATCTGAATGATAAACTCACACCAAAAGTCCAGAAGACTCCACTTCTCATGTAAATTGTAAGAGGCAAAATATTTCCAATAACATTTTGTTAGTTGCTAATTAAACAATTCCAGCTCACCAGTATCTGGAATGTTGTAGGGCTTGAGATTCTTTTGTCATTGCTGCTTTTCTTTCTACTTCTGTATTTTCAGAGGCCATATGGTAACATATTTTTCTTTAAACAGCGTTAGAGCCACGTTTTTTCCCCCTTATATAACAAAACTGACTTTGCCTTTGGTAATTCAATTCCGCTTCTGAAGAAATCAAAGAGAATTCTGCCACACCAATCAGTGAGATCTCATTTTTGTCTAAACACCCTACCCACTATTTTTTCATACGTAATTCAATGATTTGACCCATCACATTACTAAACAATGTTACTGTAATCCAGGTTCTCTACTGTATAATAGAATAGCCTATATTGCAAGGCTTTTGCATACTGATCACCAACTTTCTGACCTGTAATCTTGCAATTGATTTAGTGTTGAACTACGATTTTAAACCCCAAGGTGTAGCAGCCGCCCCAGTTGCACAGAAGGAACGGCTCAGCATTGGCTGGTGCAATCCCAGGTTGAAGTCTTGCAATGATATACTATAAACACGGGTTTAAACCAACAGGACTGTGTAGCTACATAAAATTAAGCACCATCCCTAAAGCTGAACAGAGTTATTTTCCTATTATAAAATACATCTAGAGAAGGATTTTAGTACAGGAAAAGAGACACAGGAAGAGATTGTGCCTTCTGGTGTCCAGCACCATCTATAACTAAAAACATCACACAGGAGAAGAAATGAAATGTTGCATTAATTCTGACATGGCAGTAAGAATGCATGGAAAAGCAAGCAAAGCATCTTGGAAATTTTTTTAAAACCAGCTGTTACTTTCCGAGTGTGTCCTTCCAACCTTTTTTTTTTTTTTTTTTTTTTAACTGACCACAAGAGAAAACACAAGCCTTGTTAGCTGAAGTTCACACTTGCCCTCAAACATTAGAAGGTGTACAATAACTTTGCAGCTGCATAGGCTGTGCATGTTTATGTGTATTCTTTAAGTGTTAGTTAGCCAATCCTTTTTTTCCTATTGGGAATCCAAGCCTGTTGAGAAACTGTTTCTATTGTTAACCCACCCTCATGTACACCTCTCTTTCCCGCTATCCCTACCCTGTTGTTTACCGTTTGTTCTGGTAAAAACTTGCCTCACCACAAGACCTTTGTTCTTTAACAGATGCCTGGGGGGAATATTGCTTTCACTTACTTAAAATTACCAAATGCCCTTACATATGAAAATAGCAAGAATATATTCTGGGTGTATGAAATATGAGCCTTGGGAGACATTCTAATTATCTGACTTAAAAACATTAGTTTGGAGACTTTGCTGAACAGCAATGCAGAAATAATTCTTTAGGAAGTGGTGCAGAAAGATTTTTGCTGAAACTACCAACAGTAGAAAGAAATTGGGGCTAGGAGAGGGCAGGAGAACTGCCAGTCAGTAGACATATCTATTTAGCCTTTGCTCCCAGAGTTGTAAAAAATGAGGCTCTGAATGCCACATGGTATAGTAGAAAAGCTAGAATAGCACTGGTGAACCACTGTCTTCAAAAAAAAAAACACTAGTAGTAAAGCAACTAACAACAGTTGTGGTTGAAACACAAGGTTATGCCGGGATACTGGGACTTTCCCACTGATTGGCACCAACTCATGGGAAGAATGTAATAGATAAGAATAGAGGAATTATATGGTAGAACCCATCTCTTTGCCTACACATATGCGATTGCAGCGAACAAACAAAACCCCCAAACTCCAACCTTTTAACAAAATTGTATTTCTGTGAAAAAATATCTCCCACATAGCTATTACTGCCGTGTTCTCTCACGCTGATGTCCTGTTCCCTTTTCTGCACCTGGATTTTCAGTTTGGGTTCACCAGCCATGGATGTGCAAGCATTGCCTGCTAAAAACAACTACAGGCAGTGGGGTCATCCCAGAATTAGGATTTGGATCACAGCATTTGTTACTGCTGGATCTGCATTGAACCCTATCTGAGCCAGGTCTGTTTGGATACTGACATTGTCTTGAGGAAAGGTATGACAATCTGAAAAATGCCCAGAGCTAAAAAACTTGGCAGGGGTAAAAGCCATTACTTACCAGGAAAAGCAGCCACCAACATAAGTAAACGTTATTATTAAAATATAAATTATCTTGCACGCATCACCTTAGGAAAGATTATTGGTAAACTAATGAATATGCCCATGCACACAAATGTTGCAATCCACCCTGCAGGCAAATGCCAGAAGTTTTTCCCCTAAAATCCCATTTCAGGTTTGTTGCAAGCTTTATTTTGTGAAAGAAAGTTCACAGATGTACTTTGCTAATAACTTCATTAAAGCACACCTGAACAGAATAATTAACAACCTCTCTGGTCTCCCTCAACTAGATTAGTAATCATCGTGGATAAAAGATCTGCTCACATCAAAGAGGTAACAGACTTTTCCCTTGAGAGAATACTATTAATGCCCGGCAACTGTTGATGGGGTAAGCATTGTGAGGAATTAGGTCCTTGAAATGCGTAAATGCACATCTGCTGTGGGAAATTTTTGTTATTGTTTAACAATGCTAAATATTCAGTAAAATGCAAACATGATATTGTGTGCTTTGCCTATTTTCTTCAAATAAGCAAAAGAAAAAATTCAAGGAAGCAGTAATCCACGTCCACTATGAACTAGTCTTATCATCCCTGTTGCCTCCATAGCTTGATTTCTATCTACATAGAAAAACAGACAAAATCACCAGGTTACTTATAATTCATATGTCTGCAAAACAGCGATAGAAAACACTTTTGTATATCAAAGCAAGTTAGACAGCCCACAATCTGCTTGCCACCAATTTTTAATTAAAAAAAAAATATTAAATACTACCGGAAAATAGTAACACCTAAACCATCTGGTATTAAGTAAGTCACATTATATTGATAGTTAGAATGTTTTCCTCTGAAGAAGCTTTCAAGTCTACCTGATTATGGGAAATACAATGGTATTTTACCTGTTTAACATTCCTACTAGTAGGCATCCTTTGGAAGGAGAAGCCAGAGGTTGCTTAGTAGAGAACTTTTGTCCACAGATGACCTTTAAGCGGTAAGAAGGGGTTTGTTGTCTCAAAACAAACAAACAAAAAATCTAGACTTCGTGAAGATAACCTTGAAAACATAAAGCAATTCAAGCCTGTTTGCACTACACCAGCTGTACTCTATTTTTGCGTCAGCATTCAAAGACCTATCTACATTTATGTCAAATGAATCAGGTAAATAATATTCTTGTATGTATCAGTTGATTTTTCAAACCTGTTCATATAATTTTGGCTTTCTGTCACCAACCATTTTCCAAGGAGGGCAGAAGTGCTAATGAGCCGTGCTGGCTGCAGAAACATATGCACCCCTGGAACTATAGCAGGCAAACAGGAGACTGGCTAACCAAATCTTTCATTTTCAACAGTGTTTGGAAACCGAGGTGATGTCAAGAGAGAGCTGCCAAGAGTTTTGGTCCATTAAACCAACCCCTTCCCCACAAGCACAGGGAGAACCTCTGCCAGGATACTCCACTTCTCCAGTCTTGCAGAAATCCTCTCCTCTGCTTCCCCTTCACCTGTGCTTGGGGGACTGGTTGTGCCCAAAGAGCCTAGAACTATCCTGCCAACTGCTGCTTCTGCCAGGACCAAATACTGTGCAGTACAGGCATTTTTGTGAAGGAGAGAGAGACTGAGCAGAGCCAACAGATTTAGGTTGAGGATAGGAATTACATTTTAAATTGGTGTATAAAAATAAGAGAAAGGGAGTAATTCGAGGAGAAGAAAGATAATTGTCTACTTTATTCAGGGAACAGCAGTGTGAATCAGTGATGGTGCTAAACAACCGAGAAAACCAGTATTTTATCTTGTTATCACTACAGCAATACAAAGGACATGCCACTGTCACAGGATATGATGGCACCATTAAAATAGAACAGTAAGTGCTGTTATAAAAAACTCTTGAGTAAGTGCAACACCACATCAGTCCCTCAGAGAATAGTTCATTTGTGTAGGTTTCCATGCTTCAGGAAAGTTTTAAATGTTTCAGACAAATCTATTTCTAACTCATTCTCTGTAATTATTCCTGACATAGTCTTGTATTAGAAGTGATCCGTTTGCATCTGAAAACTTCCAGCCCACCTTCTTTACTTATTGAATCTTGTGCTGAAATCATAATGATCACATTGTTTTCTGTTGTAACAGATGAATGTCACGAACAGGTGTTGACCTAACAGGAGGACTGGGCAGAAGAAGAAGGTGGGTAAATAATGGAAATTGTCTTTAGTTGCACAGTAGCTGAATAAAAGCAGAAGAATGCAAAGTGATGGACAGCGTATTGTGTACTTATTGTGTTTTCCCCCTTCCTTGCCAGACTACCACCAGCTGACAACATAGACATTCTGTCAAGAGTAAACATGAGCTGAGAAATCATAACTTTATGAATAAGTCTGGATAGTCTATTGCAAAGCTCCATATTCCAAGCCAGAAGGAGCAGATTTCTTCCACTGTGGGTACTGCCTTAACTTCATCCTCTAGAAGCAATTAATCTCCCTTTAAACCTAAACATTAAGAAACACACCCTCCACTGCAGGATGCTACAGCAATAAAATTTACTATTTTTATATAGCAAGTAATGGGGAAAAATAATTATTTTTTAGAGGACTCACACTTATAGGGTGGATAGAGGGAAGCAAGTCAGCATCGGACACCATTATCTCGAGATACATGCCCATTAATTTAGAATTGAACAGGGTCTTAAATGATCCAAGAAATTGCAGAGTCTATTTCATTGTCCCACTTTAAAAATATTTTACAATTTAAAAGGAAATTTTGAAAATAAATGTAAGCATTTCTAAGACAAGAATCTGGACTTTTAAGTGTTCAGATAAAAAAATTTAGAAAATCATAGCTTTAATCACAAAAATATTTACAATGGTGAACATACAACTTGACAATGTCATCCACAAACGCACAATGATATGCATGGTAAATTATGTAGAAATAATCTGAATTACTAATAAGGTAATGGTTGGAGAACTTTAAGCTTTAAGACAAAATACTTGCACACAGCAGAAGTTCTTTAATGTCATACATTGAATCAGACAACAATGTGACTGGATATAAAAATTAGCAATGTACTAAAAATGGAGCAATTCGGGGGGGAGTCTAGGAGCATACATCGTAGCTTCAAAATTAAGTTGTTCACTCCCTTGCTATTATTGGTATTCCCCATTTCCCTGCTACATACTCGCAAAACAAATTTTGGAGTTTTAATTTTTACCAGTTTTCCAGTCTCATGTTTCCCATTTTAAATCTTCTCTTTTCTAAGGCATAAAGATACGACTGTGAAGTTGGGGTTCTTCCCCTGCTGAAAAGGTCATAAAGTGGCCAGAGTTTTTATTTTACTTTTAATTAAGTGATCTCAGCAGTGATGTGTGTCTAAAATTAAGGTCTTGTACATTATATGTAGAAATAATGCAATGGGTTGAGAGTTATAAAAAAAAAAAAATTATTGCCAGAGTAACTTTATTTTGCCTGAAAGGTCAGGTAAAGGATGAG
Source organism: Numenius arquata (assembly GCF_964106895.1). NCBI lineage: Eukaryota > Metazoa > Chordata > Aves > Charadriiformes > Scolopacidae > Numenius > Numenius arquata. Next base: position 20,724,086 of record NC_133582.1, on the reverse strand, counting down.
ATTCTTTTTCCACCATTACTGTGCACAAAATTGACAAGAGAAAATAAAATAAGATAAAAAATAAAAACAACCTGTTCTGTAATCTTGTTTTTTTAAGACTGTGCTTGAAAAGCAGATGTACTGTTTTCACCGCATACCTAGTTATGTATTTCAGACAAACAGCAAGAGTCATTAAGTACAGAAAGGTTAAAACAGCATTATAGTTTGATGAAAGGAAGAGCGTTGCTTGGACACACTATGGGATTTGGACAGCAAAAGCCACTTTTCAGAGTGCCACGCAGCTGAAAATTCAAGGAGACGAGTCAAGAGACAAATGCTCCTGGCATCCATTGTAATATTTTCTAGCAGCTCTGTTTAATTAAAATATAAATCACCTCATTACTAACACCAGAAATACCTAAAGTAGTTAGCAAGGCTCTCAGCAGAATAAGAAACATAAAATAGAAACCAATTACATGAAGTTTGGAAGCAGACATTGCTCTAAATATAGGTTTACAATGGTTTGATTTAGATGTGCACAAATTCAGTGCTGTAAGGAGAGAAGGCAAACACAAAAGTTGACTCTTGAAAAAGAAACTCTTTCTTTCCTTGCTCATTGGTTCTCTACCAGCTACCTAAGCAGAAAAGATCACTGGTCCTTTGAGTTTGGGTGGTTTTGTTTGGTTGGTTTCATGGTTTAGTTTTTTGGTGGGTTCATATTCATGTTAATGTTCCTGGAAACACACAAACACTCCCCCCCCCCGCCCTTCATCAACAGAACAAAAAGCCTGACCCAACGGTTCAAACCCAGATTGTCCCTTCTATCATCATTCCTTTTTCAGGAGGTCTGAAGAAAACAAACCATAATGCCAATTGTAGAACTTTTGAAACTTTTCTATCTACTTTTTGTAGAAATTTTGTCCAATTGAACAATCCCGTAGATCACAAAAATATATTTTAGCTGATATAAGAATCCAACTTAATGGGCACACTAGCTATTATACCAACTCTCTGTGACCTGCTTATAATTGAATGCCTCATTCTAGCTGATAGTAATAGGACAGAGTTTATACCCAATAAATAAATCTATTCCACTGTTCAAGCATAAGGCTGCCCTATGCGTTACGTGGCTGTGCATGCCAAACCAATATGTACATGAACAAGGTAAAAGAAGACGGGTAGAGAAAAGATGAAAAATACCTTAGAGGGGACTATTTTTCTATTAGTTATGGAGAAACAGTTCTTGTTACGATAAGGTAACTTGAACGCCATTCTATGAACTGCATCCTTTGAATTGCACAATTCTGCATTACACAAAAGGTGACCTTTTCAGTATTCTTCATGGGAGTTCCCTGGACTTTCAAACCCTTTCCCCAAAGGTTAGTCTGGTTATAATCAGGAAGCAAAAAAGACAGCAAGCTATTCAACAAGAGATAAAATGTCCAGTTCTATTCAGTGTCCTTTTTTTATTATTTATTATATTTTATTTCAGAACTATGTCTGTTTCCAAGAAGTGAAAACTGTTCTCATTTTTGGAAAAACTTCTGCCTACAAGAATTCAAATGTCAGACCAATATGCATTTAATTATGTGTATTTGACACAAGGACTTAAGTTTGCACCAGGTTGGGTAATCTACCTCTGGCAGCAGTTTGCCACAAGCTTCTGGAGAAGTTACACAAGAAATTCTATAATCTGCAGAATTAAAAATCCTCACTGAGCATGGCTTTGTCTCATGGTATGACACCCAACAAGATATGAGTTTTTGAATTCTATGGAGGCAACTGAGGAATTCTCTGATGTCTAAGGGCTAAATACGCATTTCTTTGGAATAACAGATTAAAAGATGAGGGGAGAACTGAGAAGGAATGATCATAATAAGTCTTCTTTCCTTTGGAAATGAGGTCTAAACAACACATTTAGCTAGATATCATGTTTGCAGATAGCTAAAACTAAAATACTATTTTTAAATTAAAATACATATTAATGAAAAAACTGAGATGTCAGTCTCTCAAAATAGAGGGGAAAAAAAAAAAACAAAACAACAAACCACAAACAAAAAAACCTCAACAATCCTTTCTTCTGCATTTACCCACATCAAAAACTAAGCCTGATTTTTGGTAGTGTTTTTTTTTTTTAGTCATGCTGACTCATGGCTCATTTTAATTTTCTGCCTGCTTCAGTTTCCTTCCTCAGGATTTATATTTTTGCCCTCTTGACATTTGATCTTTCAGCTGTGTATAATTTTTAAATTACACAAATTTATTTTTACTAGACCCTTTAGACCACCACACCTTATAACACATGAGCAAGCCATACTGAAGTCTGGAGAAAAAACATCAAAGTGCTATAAACCTCTCAGTTCTGGGAATTTTATATAGTTCTCCCATCCTTCTGGCTTTCTGCCCTTCCCAAATGGAACATGTATTATTCTTACAAGTACTTGTCGGCAATCAGAACACATCTATCAATTTAACACCGGAGAAAAATTCATATCTAGCTTTCCCAGCAATTCCCAGCCTACAAACCTGGGTCTTATCCAAAGGATTGAACTAAATTTCTAGGTGAAGTAAAAAAAGAACCCAGGGGGTTCTGTTTTCATAATTTTTTTTCCAAAGGCCATCTTTGTTTTCCTTCAGCTCTTTATTTTCATACTTCTGCTTCCAACTGAGACCAGTGGACAGTACTTTAAATTTGTCAAAGATAGTACTTAATTTGCCATAAGTGAGCCTCCAATATAAATAAATCTTTCCTTGGATTTCAGTTGCCACATACCCTGCCTAGCACTCCTCATTTACCTTAAGATCATAGATCAATAATTAACTTGGTCTCATTTCTGCATACAACATTTATTTCTCACAGTATAAAAGACAAAGTATTAAAAATTACATTTTTACCACTGAAGTTACAGAACCTTTAGTCTGTCCAAACTGTTTACTTCTCCTGCTTCCTCTCTCAGTTTCTTTCACCTAATAGTTTCTGGGTATAGTATGAGACACAAAACTAAGTTTACAATTTTAGCTCAAAATATGTATCAATAAAAATCATTGTTCCTCCCCTCACAGAAGTACAAGAATTGCCACTGATTCATAGTTAGTTGCAAGAAACTAGTAAGGTGGGTTTAATTTCAAAGTCAAATAATAGTCACGCAATCAAACCACACTTCATAAATAGATACATCTAGACCTGAGAAGAAGCTGTAACTGCTGTTGGAAATTCTACAACATTTCTTGTGTTTCCGACTCGTTTAATATGTATACATAACATTAGTTTATAAATACTGAATTATCTATGCCAATCAGCATTTTGTATGAAAAGCTTCTAAGTCTTCACACTCGAGTTTTTAATTACTTGATGTCAACATAAAGAAAGAAAATAGATGCAAGACCTCACTTTACAGCTGTATATTAAATGTAAACTCAGCTGAGTTTAATATTATTTATATCCACTTTGCACTAACATGAGAGGTCATTAAGGCCCATACTTTCATATTCTTTCTCTTGCTGCAACCCACCCCACTCCAGAACTGAAAATACACACACACAAAAAACATCTTCACCAGCCATCCAAGAAACTAGATAATAAATTTCATAAGACTGATGTTCATTTAAAAAACCTGGAGCAGAGCTGTATCATGAAATAGTCTCTTAAAATAAGACAAAACTGCTTTTAACATATGCTCTCATACATCCTTTGCTGCAGCACGCTTCTGTATCCCCCTCCTTGACACTGGCTCTCTGGGGAGAGCTCTCAGGTGTTTCCTCAGGTTTTACCTCCTCTCTCAGGACTTGCTCCCATTGAGAGTACTTAACAAGAGCATTCACTACATCACTGCCCTGAAGTCAATGAAAATTTACTAGCCACACCCAACAACACAGTCCCAACAGGTGGGTATTATTAGTATTTCAAATATCTTGTGTAAGGCAGTTGAATTGAGATCTCCATTTAAACACATAGTCCGTTTTTCCGTCTAATACTAAATTTATTTTTCGCTTGACAACAAGGTTAACTAGTAGGAAGAATACCAAAAAAAGAGTAACTTACAAGGGAGAGTCCCACCTGGCTTACCTTTAATGACATCAAGAGAGTAGATTCCGATGTGTTTATAATTAATTACTAGTAAGTTCAAATCTTCCCATTTAGGCAAATGGCGAACTTTAATTAACATTCATTGTCATAAAACAGTCTTCCACAAAGTCACTTTGAGTACGCGCTAGATGGTCACTATCCTGGGAATGTAGAAGAAACTTGGCCTGTTTAGCTGCAAATGGTAAGGTATTCTTAAATGTAACCTGAAATAGCACCCTGATCAAAAAGGAAAGATGAGATTGCAATAACTTTATAAAGAGCAATGCTGCTCACTGGCATCATCAAGTCCTGGAATACTAAACAGCCTGTGTCTGCACACTGACATGATTTTGAGACTAATAACTAAGTATTGTTTCGATAGCCATGTTTTTTAGTTCTCTAGTGAAAGGCACAACTGTAGACAGATTAAACAGCAAACATAACCCGTTAAACATAATGATGCAGATAAAACTTCCATTTCAAAAGTCTTCTACTGGGAGAAAATACCAAAGAAGTATCTCTCCATATTCACAGCTAATAGCTACTGTTTAGCAGTACATCGTTTGATGCACTTGTGCTCCTTCTGAGCGTTCCTCCTGGCCTCCTTCTTAGAGGCGAGTCAATGAATTCTTTCAAGAGAAAAATGAAGCTGCTTTTCCCCCCACAGATACTTAACAAACTTTACATCAGTACAGCAAGAGACCCACTCACTCAAGATAAATACAGTTGAGAAATGTGTTTATCATCCCAAGAGTGTTCAATATCTCAGGGACCTGAAGTAGCAACTAGAAGTTAGATAGGAGCTAAATCAGAAGAGAAAAGCACAGGCACAATAGAACAGTTTCTTTTATCTGTTTGCAATCCTGAGAATACAAGAAAACAGCAAGAAGTAACAAATGACAGACAATTAATTCTCTCTTTAACTTCAGGAAAGAGCTGTCAATTACATTCAGCAATTAAACCTTGTTCTATATCACCTATTCTAACAGGAAAGTGGAAGACAATTACTAGCTGTATTTGCATCATAATGTATTGTGCTGCCAGACTGGCAGAATTCCAGACATTTAATAAAACTTTTTATTAGTTGCGAGTTTCAAATACTTTTAGTAAACCTGGGAAGCCTACATGGTGATAAACTACCATTCCAGAACACTCCATTCTAGACCTAAACTCTCCAATTTAGCCTGCAGAAGGATTAGAACTGAATGCCAACAGGTCTTTTGAAGTTATGTAGGTATTCATGAAAATTTAACAAGAGTGACTTCTCAGTGAATATAAGTTCGTGTCCCTTTTTTTTTTTTTTTAAATGGTAGATGAGGATGACTACAGAATACAGAGTTGAACTCCTGGAAAATGGGAGGTAACAAGCTCCCATCATTCTAGATAAGGAATATGATCCACATATCGGAGCTGACAAACTTCAGAACACAAATTCCCTGGTGGGACTTCAGTTTATTAAGTTCTAAAAATAGAAAAAGGGCAAGAAATTAGATTAACTGATGCACAACATCATCACTACCACCAGCAATCTCTCATCACTTGCTCGCTACTTTGCAGGCAAGAGGAAATCAAGAGAAAAGGGATGCTATACCACAGAGGCAATATTTAAGTATTCGTTCTTGTATAGTAGTCACCATTTATTTTCACGTTTTGCTGCATCACTCAAATTTTTTTACACTACAGCATTTTAATGCGAGTTCTACATGTTCTTTCAAAGCCTGAGGTCATTTCAGTAGGAGGGTGTTTGTGAGGGGGTGTAGATGGTTCTTTTTTGAAGCCAGAAAACAATCCATAGATACACTAAGCAATATCTCTTTCATTATAAGGTGGCATACTATACAGTTGGCACATACAAACTACTGCAGAAATATAAAAACATAAATATTTTCTCATTAGAAAGAAAAAAAAAATCTAAGAAGCAGTTACCTTTTCAGATTAGATTAGTTTGTAGAGTTTAAGAGAAAAAAATTAATAATATTTATTTAGATATATATTACATCCTGTAATTTGGAATTAGTAAAACAGTTTACATCTAGATCCCACCCCCTCTCCTCATAGGTGAAGATTTCACAAGGCCAACTTCCAGCTGAGGACCAAAAAGGGTTTAGAATAGGAAATGTTGAAAGACCACAAGCTACTGGCATATAACAGAGAAGAGAAAGGTGCTGTGGGGAGAATGTTGGAAGCAGCTCAACAGGAGATGAACATTAACTCTGTAGATGTGCAGTGCCAGTTGTCAGGCTTATTTCTACATTTCACTGCATCAAAGAAAAAGGTTTTGTACCCAGCTGAGTAGCAAATAAGACAGGGAACTAGCACATAAACCATTCTGGACTTTTTAAGATGCAGTTCTGCTTTGAGCAAAGGAGAATAAGAAAGGATTTTTTTTCCTTCACTCGTCTAGAGAAAACTAAAGATTTAAATCACAGAAGTTCATTATCAAATTATTTTGACCTTTACCACTGCCATCCAATCTGAAATAAATAGCTTGAGGGACAGGTGATGAAACATGCTGAAGTTCACGGACTTCAACACATATCCACTGATTTTTTCCGCTTTAGGAGGGGCTAGTTCTTTAATCTAAGACATAATAATAAGTTTCAGAGGTAAATGTCCTCAAATCAATAACTACATTGTATGCTCTTTTGTTTTGTTGGGCTTTTTTTCTTGTTTGTTTGGGTTTTTTTTTTTTCCCTAATCAAATATAACCCAATGTCTGCTGATGTCATTTTCCATTGAATACAAGGGTACCCCCCAAGTTCCAATTTTCATTGAAATCCAGACTCATAAAACACACTACTTGTTCTAACATTTACATGATGCTACGTATTACTATACCCAGCCTCTGGAACAGAGAGTCCTGCAGAACAAAAGTGCAGTGCATCCATTCAGAGCACAGAGTTTTTGAAGATGAAAATGCTTAAGCCTGCTTGAAAGGATATCTGAAAGCAGAGGCAGCAGATGCAGACGAAGGCAAGAAGAATCCTTCTTCACTATGGAGAGGAACATGATCAAGAAAAAAAGGTTGAGGAAGGGATGCAAGTAATAAGAAAAAAATAACAAAAAATTTTAAAAAACTAAATGGTGAACTAGTTTTTATAGCTACAGACATGAAAACAAAGCCATACCTCTACACTTTCCATTCCAATGGGAGAAACCAAATCCACTCAACTGGTAGAACAGTACTTACATGCTGTTTCAAAGAAAGAGACCCATGAGAAGACTACAAGTGTTACTGCGTATTAAAATCCTTATAGCATGCTCCCAGACGTACAAAGTTTCTTCAAAACATACAGACTACAAGGAGCAGCACAACTCACCTCCAGGTGTCTGGCATATTCAATCCCTCCAAATTGGTTGCATCTGGCTCCTGGGGGCCTGAAGCACCTCAGGGCATGAACCTTAAGAGACCTGATGAAGCTAAGACCTACAGGTGGAATTGTAGATATTCTATATTAATTTGTTTATTCATTTCCTTTCCTGAGTGTTTGGTCAAGAAATGAGAGAAAATAGCTCTGAGTTAAGCTATACTGATGTTTACATATCACAGGAAATCACATTATGCTTGAAGGCACCAAGAACAAATTTCTGTCTCACAAAAAAGTAAACGAAAGGTGGAGAGAAGCTCCATTATGGGTGCAAGCCCACTATGAGTTGTTACAATTTTGTTCTTCAGTATGTGGAGAGAGCACAGAAGAAATAGAAACAGATGCAAGAGTATGAAGTGAGTGTAGGTGAACAGAGTAGGAAATAAAAAATTGAGCAATGCCTGTTCAAATAGAGTTAGAGAGCCTATCAATATTAATGTACTGCACATAGTCTTGTTCATAATTGGAAAGACTCCCTGGGTAAGTGGAAACTTACGCATGCTAAACTTCCTAACTGTAGTTAATGCAGTTTTATCATCTTTTAAAAAGTGAGAGTCCCCAGATAAATGAAAACATCTGATTGTTCTTTGGAAGCTTTTTTCAAACACCTACACAAGTTATACTAACACATTTCTTCAGTAAATCTCCAGGGCAAACCTAAGCACCTACTGAAATTCAAGAAGGATTGTACTTTACTGATAAAACTGAGAATTAGGTTAGGCACCACGTACCTTCCCTCCAAGTCTTCAGCATACCATCTTGTAACATCAGGGAGATAAGAAGGGGATACAGGTTTTAAGAAAGAACTGGTACAACTATTGACCTGCAAGTAAACTCCTCAATACCACACATGACGTTTGTCATAAGAGACATGAACTGCTTCAGACCATCAGAAATCTCACTGTACTTTCATGAAAGAAGAGCATTAACTCATTTAATGTGCTGGCTAAATTCCAGCTCTGATAATTACATTCTGAATACTTAAATCTCCATTGCCAATTTACTGGCCGTAATATGTTATCTTCATTTATTTAAGTATCATCATACTACCTGAGTACCTTCTCAAAGCCTTTAAACTTGTCCTGTGAAGACACACAGGTTGTTGTCTTGCTCACTGAAATGGGACTTAAAACAGTTACTCTGAGATATGGTAGTATAAGACCTATTGTCTGCTTTTAAAAATGTGTGTGAAGCTCCGGGCATCATTCTCTGCTAAGAGACACTATACTTACTAGATCAGATTAGTGTGGGACATACATGATCCCAAGTCTCTAAATCAGTTTGTGAATAAAACTTCCATCCCCTTTATGAAGTGACAAAGATGAAAACAATATGAAAAGCTTTTTACCTGGTCTCAGCCACAGTCATACAGCTGAAATAGCTGCAGCTACTAGACAATAGAGGTTTCAGTGCTCCCTGCATGTCACTTTTATTTCTTAGGCTATGGCTTATACTATGGCTGAAAGACATCTCAAATTTGTTCACTGTATGTTAACCCTAAAAGAATGATGCAGATTCAGTAGCAGCATCCCTGTTATAACTGTATTGCACTGGTACTCATAGAGCAACTGGGTTTTTTTCCTTCTACATCACAGCTGCTATTTCTCCCTGTCATTTCACTGGGCACTCTGGACCAAATGATATGGGTCATCACTAATTCAGAAATCATGATTATTTTTTTTTTAGTTAGTTTGTTGAATACAGTGGAAGAGTGATTGCTTCTGGTCTCTGCACTGGGTTTTGACTGGAGTTTGGTTTTGGTTTGTTTCTGCCCAGAGAAACAGGCTAGGAAATTGCAAATAATAAATGACATTAAACCATTATTGTACTGCTTTCCCATTCAACACAGTTTTGTGGCCTTCAGTGTAAGATTCCAAGTTCATATTGATCCCTGATCCCATTAAATATTCAGAACTGGTTAAGACTCCACAGGTTAACATACTCTGTTCTGCCCAGACATTTCTTGCATTGTAAGAATGAAGTGTGGCCATTAGAAGAGTTAATGGAGTTGCCATCAAAAATGCACTAGAATCACCATATCAGAAACAGCAGTAAATGCAGAAACCCAGGAGTAAAGTCATCTAACATAACTAGTAGAGGAGGAGATCTTCTAAGTCCCATTTGTTAGAATTTGACTTGTGCCCTGAAGCGTGAAGGCTTATCTTCCTTTTGAAAAAAGAGAGAGACTTTTTCAAAAATATTTTATATAGATAACAATATTCACAGATGCATGAAAATGTATCTGTAATGATGTTATTACAGTAAGCTTTATGGTTTAATTATGCACTGGGTTAAAGTAGTTCCTTTTAAATGTAATGCCTGTCAGTTTCGGTGAATGCTTCCATGTTATTGTGTTATAAGGATGCAAAGAGAAATCTTTTTGACTCTCTTTCTCCACAAATCCTTACTTGAGGAAGAAAAAGACCCCATCTGCATTTTTTTATTTTTTTTTAAATTCTGTTGCACAGTCCAATTACTGCTTTAAATCAAGCAAGCTTAAATATTTTCTTTACCATTGCCTTCTTACATGGATGTTGCTCCCCATCTCTCATTTTCCTTGTGCAACTCTGTGGACTATTCTTCCCCCATGGTATGTGCAAGTGGTAGAAAATCCCCACAGCTGAGGACTAGGCATTAAGTACTTACAAACTATTTGTGTAGCACTTAATTTTAATATTACTTTTTTTCTAGAATAATTAAATTCAAAAAACCCAACCATATCTGGAGCTAGAAACAGGGATTGCTGTGTAGCAGACTGGCCAAGAACAATTTAATTTCTGTCATCACGTGTTGTTCAAATGACAGTCAAAACTTTTAGTGGGCAGGAGAAGGAAAAAAAAGAAAAAAGAAAGAAAAAGGAGAAAAGTGATTTTTTCCCCCTGATTTCTTCCTAGCTCACTACAGAGTAATACAGTCTGAGAACTCTAAAAGCAGAATCATGGCAAAAAGCATCTTGCAGTAATACCATACAGCAAAATTTCGTGTGCTCAAGCCAAGCACAAAGTCTAATTGTCCAACTTAAAAGTAAAATACACCTTTTATTCCCTTCAGAAAGGGGTACAAAGGGTTCAGAAGTTCTAAGGAAAGTGGCATTCAAATGCACCTCAGGTAGTTTCTATCACATGCTAGTAATTCAACTCTTTCCTTGTTTCCTAGTCTGTTCTTAACTATGCAAAGGATAAGGTCTGGGTCTAATAGTCTGTAATTCTGCCTTATCTAAAACATTCACAGTCATTCACCAGTTACTTAACTAAAACTCCAAAGTGCTATATGAATTGACTCTGATGAAGAAAGTGTCATAGAGTCTCCAAGGATTAAGCTGCAGTGAATTAGTACTGTGTCTCTTTCAGTGAGAAAAATAGATCAGGATGTATAGGAAAACAGCTTAAGCTCCTCTTTGGTCTCAGAAAATATCGTTACATAACCAGCTTGTTTTGGGATCTAAAATCATTGAGCAATCCTGGCCATGGACCTTTCCATCTAGAAGTGTAATATTGATTTAACACGCTCTTGTGCCACTACTGTCTTTTTTTCTCTCACAGCTATTGCAGCCATATAAGATGGGGAGAATAGGTAAATGTTGAATAGAACTTACTTCTAGTAGCATTAAGTTTCCTTTAGCTATCATCCACAGACACTCAGGTTGAAAGGTCCAAAATACCCCCTATACAACGAGTAGGGATCCACAATGGGAATCTGCTTGCTGTATAACACATGTATGGGATTTATAATGTAGTATGGATGTAATACGCTAAATCTGGTAGCGAGGACAATTATTGCCATCTCTACTGAGACAAGTTTAAGAAAATAGTACTAAATAGTCTGCAACTGATAGTTTGCAGAAAAAAAACCAATGTGAATAATGTAAAAAGCTTTCTTACTTTTCTAAGTATTAAAACTGACCTTAGGAGAGGGACAGCTTTTTATATTCTCATGTTTTATGTGTTGTTTGAGCCATCTGGCTGGCAGTCAGAAAAACTGAACTGTCATTTTCTTCTTCTCCACAAGAGAGGAATATAACCTGATTTTCCTACTATAATGTGGACTGATAGAACAAGATATAAAAGCTTTTACCTGGAACAGAGCCTGGGAAGACCCCAGTGACAGCTTTTATGGCATTTCAACTCAGTTTCTGAACAGGAGAAATTGGCCAGCCCAGAGCTGGTGACAGCTCTTTGCTGCTTGTCGGAGAAGAACCTGACATGCAAGAACAGATGAGAAGTTTCAGCTACAATGTTTTTACTGAACCTAAGCCAAGGTTTCTGAACTGCAACACCAGGGTTTATCCGGTCAAAAGAGCAACTGACACATTGTCTCCAGGTCAGTTCAAGATCTAGGCCTATACAAGGTTGCAGGACAAAAATCACGTTCATCCTCCTTAGTTCCCCTGCAACAGGATTATGCTCCCACATAGATATCTGGGAAAGGTTATCCTCTCCCTTAGACACCCTTAGAGTAGTATTCTAGACATGTATTCTAAACATAGGGGCTGCAGCCTTTGCCTCAGTTTTTCTGTGTTGCACAGGTTCTCGAACAAATAGAACTGAATTTTCGAAATAATTTGCTTCCTTCTCTCTTTTTTTTTCCCTGTCCATGAATCCCAGTTATAATTTGTAAACACTGTGTGGTGAAGTTCCACAGTGGTGCTGAGAACCAGTGGGTTTATCTCAGCCTCTGGCTCATGATCCAGCCAGATGTCTAAGAAAGATGATCTCTCATAACCTTCAGCCACAGAGTTTTTTCCATGCCCTTTATAGAAATAACGAATTTCTATCCAAACCATTCTGTAGGTCTTAGTGTAAAGATCACCACAGAAACTCGCACACCAAGATACTTCTCCTTGCAGCTTGAATGAAAATCCTTACTGTGACAGAGATGAGATTTCAACTCCACCATCATCACACCTCCAAAGCTGTTTCTCACAAACACAGACTCCAGGTCAGGGCCAGGACAGGGAGAGGAGGAGATCCTATTTCATGGAAGTGTGTTGCTGTTGGCATGGATACAAAAGTTAGGTGGTGTTGAACTGTCTGTGCTGAGCCTCCCAAGTGATTTAAATACAGCAATGTTCCTACAGTGATAGGGTATTACCTCTGCACCTGAACAGCTTTAACACACTTCCCCTTGCACTGTTGTACTAGAGAGCACCTCTTCAGTCCTGTCCTCCATTTGCTACTAGTCAGCAGCCAAAGCTCTCTTTTTCCCCAGAAGAGCAAGAGATCACAGGTACCTGCACAGAGCAGCTGCCACCACTGGCCTCATTTTGTGGCTATCTTACAGAAGGACAGTGCCTTAGTATTTCTCCCTTCTCATATCTTTTTACCCTTGTAGAGGGCTTCTCCAGTTTGAGACAGAGGAAGACACAGCCGTCTGCAAGCACCTCTCCACCAACAGTAGTGTCTAATTCTAAGTATGCAGAAATTTAAAGAAAATACTATAGTAAATATCTTATATCATTGAATAGTGTATATTTTCAAGTCCATTCTCAAAACCAGTAAGTATCTCTGCCCATGACATTTCAGGTTCTCACAGCAAAAGGGATCTTCTAGTCATTGGTCTCACATGCTCTCCTCTGGGAAGGTCCTTTCTAACAAAGCACTATCTCGACATTTCTTTTCAAGGAGGAACAAGAGGATGGAAAATGTATCTTCCTTTACTTGAAATTCTGCCATCTTACATACTGCCTACACAAAGCCTTGTTTGAAAGGCAGCGTTGGGAACAATTACTGGTGCTTGTAGTTGTGAAATCCAATATTTCAGACTGATGATTCAAGCACAGAGAGCACCATCACCACTTGGGCACTGAATCCTAACTTGGATATAGAATTCAGTTTTCTCAATATATACAGTATTGTGCATTTGCACCCTCAGCACCAAGAGTTTCCAAAAATCTTAGGATAGCTTTAATTCAAAATGCCATACGGAAAATACTTAGAGAGTCTAAAGACGCATCCTGTATAAGAAAAGAATCTTCTCTCATTCATTACTTCTTGTTTGTCTATTGCCTCTATTCTGCTAGCCCAGACCCCTATTTATAAATCCTCCTGTCCATTTCGGGCTCAGCTGCACATTTGCTCCCCTGGTGCAATTAATTTTAAGCATGGTCTTTAATCCCCACATCAGTGGCTAAACAACACTGATTTTAGTTGTATGCGAGCCATAGTTCATTTACATCTTGGTCTTCTAATCAATCAACATATGACAATAGGAAAATTGTCAAAACCGAAAACTAAATTACTTTAATCTACATGCAATCTAATTCTTGAGTTAAGTAGATTCATAGGCTAACTACTTATAAGTCACTTATGGTAAAAAAAAATAACCAAGTCTCATAAGGAATATTCAAAATTTAAAGCACAAGGTATCAAGAAAACCCAAAGTATATGTAAATACATGAATAGGACAACACTGCAGTGCTTAAAGTAATAGGTTTTTGAATGAGATTCTCTGTCCAATTAGCAAGTCAAAAGTGTTGCTATTTTTGTCAGGAAAAAACCTCTAAAGTTTGCAAAAAGTGAGACATCTCTATATTGCATTTTATACAGATAAACTTGAATTAGACGATATTACAATAGTAACCTTTTAGCATTAAGTTCACTGTTGAACACCCACATTTTATTTGCATAGTTACTCCCACTATGTACTTTCCTTGAATATCAGAAATGTAAATTCATAATACAGAGATAGCAGAATAAAAGGTTTACCACACATTTCTAACTCCTGTTGGCATGGGCACATCCATCATAAAAACTCAAGTCTTGTCAAAGACATTGTACTGTTGGAAGTCGAGTGATTGGAGCACGACAGCTAATACCTCCATCTCGAGTCATCTGCAGCTTTTATGTCTTTGTCCACTGAACCTCCTTCATCAACGATAGTTCCCTCTAACAAAGAAACTCTCCACTCCTTTAGCATCCTGATTATAAATAAGACCCAGCAGTAATGACTGCCTAAATCAGCCCTTACTATCTGAACACCTTGCTGTTTGGGGTCCTTGATGCCCTGGCAATTCTTAGACCGCTACCCTGTTAGAGGTTTCTTTATGGGAAAGCTGAGAATATAATTTCTGTCTCCTGAATAACAAGAAATTCAGTTGTATCCACAGTTTCTGTTCCCCATGTATTTAATTAAATCTGACAGATTACAGAATATTTTCTAAGGATGTTTCTGAGCCAGGATGATTCATTTGTATTAATGGTACTGAGTATGATAATTTCCAAATGTTCTAAACTCTTTATCAACTATTTCCTCATAGAATATTCACTATATTTCCCAGGTAGTTTCCATGGAAGTTCTATGTTTCACTAAGATACATATATGCAAGGCTATTGTGAACAGAAAGTTACATGTACAAGAACTGTAAATTAGAAATAAGAAATTGTGCACAGGCCCCATGTTGCTTTATAGACTTCAATACACCTTTTAACCTTCTTTTACTGGTGGGATTCACTGCCTCACTTTCAAAGGGTGAAGAGATTACCTTAACAGGCATTTCTAAGACACTGGAATATTTCTTACAATCACATTAGTTACTATAAAAAGAAAGACTGAGAAATCTTTTAAAACTTTGGGAACAAAGTTCATATCATCAAAACCAGGACTGTATTAAATGGGTAAATTTACAGAAGCAATCATAATCACTGAAGGCAAGAACTGTTCCTAGGAGGACTTAAAAAGACCTTAATTGGATCCTTCCCAGTACTGCCTACTAAGGGGAGAATTCAGAGCCTGTGGAACATGCTCACTGAAGAGAAGGCCTAGATCATTAGAGCTATAAAAAGAAGAAAACATATATTTAAAAAAAAAAAAAGAAAAAAGAAAAAAGAGTAAGGGAAACAAAGGAAAAGAGAAATGAGCATAATTGCAGTTGAATGTGGCATAAGATAGTTCCACTCACTGCTCAAAACATATAGAAATTTGATTCCATTTAAATTCAGGAGGAAAAAATCCCAAATTTCAAACTTTGCATGAAAGCAAGCAGAGCTACCAACAGCAGCGCGACAGTCCTGAAGCCCACAGCATGCCTGCTGGCTGTTCAGAAGACGGTTCTGGAATTAGGGCCCTAAGCAAGGACCAGCAAGAGCAGAAGCCACTTTCCTGCCAGGAAAGCAGATGTACTGCAGGAAACCTGTCTGGGATTCACTGAACTGCTGAAACTAGAATCAAATTGTTTTATGGAAATGATTCAAACAACTGCCATCCACATTTTTGCCCACTACCTCTAGTGATGCTTCTGGCACTGCACTAAGAAGGGAGAAATTGTATTAATTAGGTTTACAAGTTTCCAACAGGAAAATTAATAAACCTGAAGACTACAACATCACAAACACATAGGAGTAATAAAGGGGGAAATATCCATGACTCCTGTGTTTGCTACTGTTGCACCATAATCTATCTACAGTCTCCTCCATGGGAGCAAAACTGGACACCTCCGGCTTTTCCCCAACTCCATTCATCTCCTCGTTCTCTCACTCCTTCTCATTTGCTGTGTACTGAAACCTGAGAGAGGGAGTCACTATGTTGGTGAACAGCAAAGGATGATGATAATGGAGCATCATCAGGCTTTACAGAATATTCACTGAGGACGTCTTTCTCTTCAGCATGACTTATTGCATTTAGCTGTTTTCCTAGCTCTTCTTTACTGTATGAGCAATAAAAAAATGCACATGATGCAGGAGCCACCACGTGTGTACTTGAGAGTTAACAGGTTTTAAGAAAGCAGACAAGAATTTTTAGAGCCTTCTGGCTGTGTGTAATTAATCTCTTGATTAATGAAAACTGAACAGACATCTGAAATCAGATTTCCACATGCAAATCCCATATGCTGAAGCCATGTTCTTTTACCTTTTATAAAGATAAATGAAAGATGTTGTTAAAAATTTCTAGTTTTCTACATAATCTTTCCACAATTTTACAGTTTAATTGATGAGATTGAAGAGTATCCTCTGAAGAACTTCTTTGTCCTTCTCAATTTCTTAAATAGACCATTCCTGACACCTCAAGCCTCTAGTTTATGTCTTCCCCTTTGAGGAAAAAAGATTTGAATCAAGCACAGATCTTGAATAAGACATCTGGATGAAATACATACTTTATTCACAGTCAGCACAGGACTACAAAACTATTTTTAGAGAGTTTCCACCCAGATATAATATTCAAGGTTCAGTACATAACACTGTTTGCTTTTATCCATTAGCTGGCTAAGTGAACTCCTCCTTTCTGCCTGTAGTTGGCAATTAACTCCCACTTTCCCCTCCTCATACATCAAAAACACAGTGGTAGTTAGGATCAGAGGATGACAGACAGCAGACAGCTCGGTAGGGACAGCTGGACTCCAAAATGCAAACAGTTTCCATGCCAGAGCAGGACAATTTAGGGCTTTACTGCAGTTTCCATGGCAGCCGCAGCAACCACTGGACCAGAGAAGCCAAGGAGGCTGGGGTTAGTGGAGACATAGCTCAACAACAGCAGCGAGTGGTGTGCCACAGACTGGTTCCCAAGGGGACCCTGGGGAGGGGATGAGCAACTGGCAGTGCTTGGCTGCAGCTCAAACAGGAACACCCAAAGGTGCAGTTTCCTTTCCCTTTGGGGAAAGGAAAAAGAGGCATCAGCCCTGATCCATCATGATGCAGTTATCCTTCTTTCTTAATGCCAGAGGGAACTTGTTCAAGCCCTGGGTTTTTTTTTTTTTATATTTTTGTTTGGTTGGTTGGTTTTTCCTTCCACTGTCAGTTTAAGACAGTCTTGTGCTCCCATGCCAGCCCCATAATTGTTACCCAGGTGGTTGAGTGTGCCCTGGGGTCTGTGGCCTGGCCATCAGCCAAAAGTAGCCCCATGCCCTGGGCTCGCTCAGCACAGCCAGCATGTGTGTCAGTCAGTCTGGCACCAAGATTAGCAGCCTTCCATTTTAGCTTTCTGTAGGACTCATTTTGTTTATCTTTTGTCTGCATGTGGAGAGCAGAGAGACAAAGTGCAGGCATGAGGTGGTCTTCTTTTCCCTTTTGGAGAATTAAATGGTGTTGAAAAACAAAAAGGAGTTTGTCATTTGTTATCAGTATCAGACACTTGCTTCTTTGCCTATTGTAGATCCACAGCCTGCCAGTATTTCTCTCAGAATAAAGAATATAGTCCCTGAAGTAAGCAAATACAAAGAATGCATTCAATAAAATATTTTAAGTTGAACTATGAGAGCCATGACATGATTAAGAATAAAATGTCACCTTAAATTTATTTAAGATTAAGTTGTTCTGAGCCAAAAAAAAAAAAAGTCTATTGTCATTGCTAAGATAAGAATTTTATGCCTTGATCTATTTGCAACCAGACTACAGTGATGCAAGAGCCGACAAGACAAACCCAAGTGAATAAGTGAATAGCCAGGTGTATGGAAAAGCACCAGGACATACCTTAAGACAAATGAGAAGTGATATTCAGGGCACCTTCTTTCACTTAAAATAAAATTTGGATGAAATTATGATGCATAAGTACAAAAAAAAAAATCCACCTGGAAAACACAGTCACTTGAAGTCGCCTTTTCCCTGACCCACTTAAAGATCACAAAGCATTACTTGTCATCCTGAGATTTGTCTGGGCAGTCTAACTTTGCTGCCTGAGCACAAGCAAACACATGTAGTTGTAAGGCATTAGCTGATTCATATCTGACACATGAGAACAGTCTTACACAAAGTGCAGGCAGCTGGAGTCACTCATGAAATGGTGCTTTCATTAAAGCAGTCAGACACAGGATGGGAATGATCTGTCCAACTCCTGTCTTACCTTCAAGACAATCAAAACTCTCTTCCACTTCCGACCATCGCCTAGTCTGTTCACCTTGTGTGCTGAATCTCAGCTGCTCTGCAAGCAAGAAACAAAATGGCACTGAGCAAGAAAGAGCGGAGGAAAGAGGAAGCTGCCTCCTTACCAAGCAATATTTACATGAGAAAGCCTGAAATTCAATTCCTTGGTCACCTAATATAAAATTAACTTAAAAACAATCTTAGGCAACAGCATTTGAACCTTTTCAGTGCCAAGTACCTATATTTTAGGAATGTAGCACCTATCTGGGGTGAACAAGTGTCTACTCTTGAATGCTTCTCTGGACTACCTGGAGTACCAAACTGGAGAAGATACAAAGGAGCTCATTTATTTTTCTGGACACTATCTACTCATCGGGTATGAAATGTCACCAGTTTAGAACAGTCTCCCAGTCAGACTTAAAGTGTAACCAAAATCTAGGTAGATATGTGTCATTCCCTCAGACTAAAACTATGTCTTGACAATCCTGATTATTTATTTTTTGACAATGAAGGAAGAGAAAGTAAGTTTCTCAGTAAAGTTTTCAAAGTACAATAACTTGCCGAATATCTGCCAGAATAACTTCTTGACAGCTAGTTATGGAATTTTTCCTAAGTAGTATCAGAGGGTGATGGACTAAAAGTTTGAATGTACATATTTACTTATCTACTCTCAAACATTCTTGTTACTGTACATGAATATTTATGCTTGAGTTATCTTTGAAATGAACTCTTGCCTGAAATTCCTTGTCAACAAAGCTGTAATGGAGTACACAAGCTTGCCTCCTTCAGATTCTTGCATGTATACACTCAGTGACATGTTCTTAAGTGATATTGTTTTACATACCATATTACAAAGGTATGTACTATATATGCAATTTACATCGATCTATATGCATATACTTATGGAAGTGGGTATCTGTCTCTGAAAAGACAGATACTGCAATGGGCTTGCAGTTTGTGCTGCAAATCCCGCACAAGAATTGTGACTTCTCAGTTATAAATAGACCTATGAATAGGCTTATTGATTGTTGGAGTTTTTTGATTGTCAATTGATTTACTTAGTCACATAATAAAAATTCATTATATTTTGTGGTCTAGAGATTTTGCTTTTTTTTTTTAAATCCCATAAAGAGAAATAGTAAATTGGGTTAACACATACAGTAAATCACTTTTATGATGTTTTACTCATTCTTAAAGTACTCACACATGTACATATATACAGACATGCTGAAGTGCAGCAATTATTGAAGTTGAAAAGTTAAACACAAGGCAGGATGAAGTAGGATTACAGTTCTTTACAGACTCAATTCTAACTTGAAGTGCAATCTTTAATAACATGGCCACTCATTATCACTTTTCCTTACAGGATTCATGACATATTTAGGGCTGAAGGTGGACAGAGTTCATTGATGAACATGTTTCACAGTTTGTTTTTCCTTGTTCCGTGTTTACTATTACATAAACTCCTGTGGAAATGAAATAACATAGCTGGGAGAAGTGTGGTGTTTAGAGACAGGCTGTACAGTAGGGTATTAGGCAAGAGTACAAAACTAGGTTATATACACGTCCATCAAAATTAAAACCAAAGCAAAACAGAAATAAACAATCCTTCTGACTAAACATTGTCCAGTGATTGCTGCATTTATTGCTAAGAATGCCAACATAAAATGCATCATACTGTAATGCCATAATGCCATGCATAGCACACATGACCAGACCGATTAATCAGCTTAAGGGAAGTTATATGTTCTGGGTGGAAAAGTGTTTAAAAGCACCAGGCAATTCCAAGATCTTTTTAAAGAAATTTATAGTAAACAAGGAACCTGTGGATCATTTAGGGAGTCAAAAATCTACAACAAGACATGTTTTTTACTGGCTGCAGAGATATGGCCTCTTTGGAAATTTTTCTGAAATCCAAATAAATCACAGAATCACAGAATCTTCTAGGTTGGAAGGGACCTTCAAGATCATCTTGTCCAACCATCAACCTAACTGACAAAAATAAACACCCACAAAACAACAAAATGCAACACCATCACTAAACCATGTCTCCCAGCACCACGTCAACCTGTCTTTTGAACACTTCCAGGGATGGTGCCTCAACCACCTCCCTGGGCAATGCCAGCAAAAAACCCTCTGATATGCAATATTTTTTTCTCTTCTTTCCAAACGCTTTTATCTATTTGCTAATTACATTAACAATTCACTTCAGTCATGAATATAACACTGACCACACTCCAAGAATATTACATTGACATCAAATTAATGCTACCCTTATCTATTAACAATCTCAGACAATAACCTTTCAATTCACTTTTTGAGGTTCAGAAGCCTACAGCAAGATTTCGTTCCTAAGACCAACAGTTAAGTGTGTTGCTGGTGTTTATTTTTACTATAATTAATATAATAATTTGAGTAATTAGCACATATAAATGAGAAATATGCTTGGTATTATGTTTATAATTATAAATAATATCATAATACTATTGCACTGACACGGAATATGTCCCAGTTAAAGCAATTTCAAAAATTTATGTAAAATACTCAGTGTCATAAAATTTGAAAGCAGCTCAGGATCAAAGTATTAAGGAATAAGTCTCTGCAAATGTTAAAATAAAGGAGAAATTTGTAAAACAGATTTGCCTTGTGAAGAGCAAGCTTTCTCATGTTCACAGAGATTTCAGGGTTCTTACTTGGAGATTTATGAAGATATAGTACCTATCCTTCCTCACTTGTGGCTGTGGTAAAGACCTTCCAAGTAATAAATTCAGGAGAGACTCCTTTAAGAAAAGTACAGTAGACTAAATAGAAGAATCATGAGAGAGCCACCTAGCTGTACAAGAGACTTTATATTCTGTTATTGGAACATTTTCACAAATCAAATCCAGAGGCTTGTGAAGAAAAGCTGATAATTAATAAAACAATATATCAACAGGGCCAAGAACAATTTTCTAAAAAAAAAGTTTGTTGGGAAAAAGAACGGAACAATGCAGAATGCAAAGTCTGAGGTTATTGGGGGAGATCTCAGCTCTCATAACCAACAAGCAGAATTATGACAGACATGGCATCATGTTTATGAGGAAAGAAAAAAAACTTATTTCATAATAATATGAAAGACTGTATTTGAGAATTCTGTTTCATTTCAGATAATAGTGAAGGTAATACCATGTTAAAATATTTTATCCTGCATCTGTATTATCAATGACTGTACACACAAATACACACATACACTCCCAGAGTTCCAAACCAACCTAGTAGATCCAGTGAAATTACTTCATGCTAAAATATCCATTTTTGTTTGTTTTTCACTGTGAAGTAGTTATCAGAATGAAAATCTAACTTCCCCAACATTGTAAGTGTCCTTTTCCTTTTTTAATGGAGTATGGTCTTTTTATAGGACTACAAAGGTCTAACGTTCAAGTGTTTCTTGACTGGACCATGTAGTCCTAGGTCTCCAGAAGCATATTGTGCTGTGATGAGGGGGTAAAGAGAGCTTTTGGCACTCTCTGTGCCTCTCATTAATGTTTCTAAACAGCTCATCACAGCCTGGAATTGCTGAGCAGTATTATACTGAGCCATGCTGCCTTTTGATCACTGTTTGGACTCTTGCTGTGTACGTTGTCTAAGCATGACTCACTTTGCAACAAGTGATTTATCATTGCTGCCCTCTCACACAGCAAGATGTGCAGCAGTCACTGTAGTTTGGCTTAAGCTGTGCAGAGATATGCTTTGAATCTGAATTTAAAAATTGGATGCAAGATCTCTGATGTAGTATACATGCAGGTTTTATTCTTTTTTGAGTTACACTAGATTTGGAAAAAGTTAGAGAAAGAATATGTCTAATCTAGTTGCATCCCATTTCCACTGGGATTTTCAGTGTTCCACAGTACACACTTACCAGTATCTTTCAAGCTGTGCTCAGGTATTTATCTTATGCGTGAAAAATTTAAGAGGGCATAAAACCAGGGCCAAAAAAAAGAAAAAAAGCCAGATCGGTCCCTCATTTTAATTATGGGTAAAGTGGCTTTTTAAAATATATTTTCCCAAGAAATGTACTGGATATGAAATTAAATTCTACAAAGCTCCTGCTTAGAACAGCAGGATTTTCAGATGTATGGGTATGCATGCTGAAACTATAGTGTATTTGCAATGACCCATGAGATATATTTATGCAGTAAATAATATATAATAAATAAATATACTTATAATAAATATATAAATAAATAATATAATTGAGAACCCTCAATGGTGAAAAAAACACATTCATTTAATGTCAGATTGAAATGTAAAGGAACCTACATATTCAGTGGCAATATTGGAAAATTCTCAGACTGAACCTTTTTTGTACATAAGCAATGATTCTAGCACTGTTACCTTCAGGTTCAGCTGATCATACCAATATACAGAAAATTCACCAACCCAAATGGGGTATATATGTACATATCCAGAAGCAGGAGCACACATGTTGGATAGATGAAAAATCTTGAGCTAAAATACAGATGCTTGTTTTGAAATTTCTAAAAAAGAGATTTTACCAGTTTGACAGTTGCAAAATCCTGTTATAGAGATATTTGTCATCTGTATTTAGGAAATGTTTAGCTTTTGCTTGAGGTAGTAAAGAGAAGTGTGATTTCCTGTGCACAGTACTCTCAAACCACTGATGACACCAGTTTGGGTCTATCCTGCTGGACCATCTCACGGAATAGTTTATTCACCAGTGTGGTCTCCCTCCACATGAGGCTTCTTGCATTCCTGGCATCAGGACCCTGGTGAAAGTGCCAGAAAAGAAGCTACCAGGCATTGAGAAGAATGGCTTTTGAAGGTTAGGATTATTATGAGTATGGGAATACATTGGGAATTCATCAGGAAGGGGCAGGAATCAAAGATCAGTAAAGGAGAAAATGCAGTCATCATGGAAGAATAATGTAAGTGAGATATTTGAAAGAACACCAAAAAAAAAAAAAAAGAAAGGTGCTACCAAAATGAAGATAAGTAAAGTTCAAGAACAGTTTCGTCTGAGATGATGGGTGAGCCAGAGAATTCAACCAATGATGAGAATGAAGGATGGGAGCCAAAGACAGGAGGACAAACTGGCTGTACAAGGAAGTAGCAGTTTAAAGAATTTTGTTCATTAAAGGCTAGGCAAAAAGTAATGCGGAAGAATGGTTGGATAATCAACAATGAAAATATAATTATTAATGATATTATTAATGTTAATTCTTCCCTGTATATATAGCATATATAACGCTAGACCTCTTACGTATTTTCACTGGTAAATTGACAGCAGAGTAGTTGTCCTTGACAATTTACCTAAATTACAATATCACTAAAAAATGCTTATTTTTTAGATTAGAGCATTCAAACACATTTTCATTTGAGTTTACATTTGATATAAACTTACGTTTCTTAGAATCCTCTGGCTAGGTACTCATTTATCTCCTTCAGAAACATATGAGCATGTGTATAGTAAACTGAATTAGCTGAATTCTGATATCTTCTTAACAGAAATCAAATTGAGAGTTGCAGTATGACTTCAGATTGCTCTGGTATGCAAGGATGTAATTAAAGCCATTCACTCACACATATACATGCACATACATATATATCTGCACATATGCGTACAGGTATAGATATACATGTTTGTATAAACATACATATATCTATTATATTACATTAGGTCAAAGCATAATATACATTTTTAATGTCCATTAGTTTACAAGAATAAGTATTGTCTCAATGCAGAATAAAAAGAAGCTAGTTTAGGGCAACTAAAATTTGTCTGGGATACAATCTTTTCTGTGTTCTCTGTGAGGCCTCCTTAGAAAATGTTTTGTTATTTCACATTATAAAAGGGAAAAAACCCACCAGGTTAATTTTTGTTAGCCTAAGGGATAATTTGAAATCTAATATTATTAGTATGCCAGGTTTCTAAATATATGTGGATGTGTTGTCTGTGAAGTGAATAATCTGATTTAGTAACAGGCTAAATTTGCATAGATATGTAAACCCAGAATTACAAGGGAGGACGGCACTAACTTGATTTTATTTTTAAATTCTGTATGTTCTACTAAAGAGACATTAATTTGAAAAACGCAGTCAGTTCTTTGGATGAAAACATTCAGACTTGGCACCTGATTTCTGCTATGAAATATTTTCACTCAATTGCTATCTAAATATGTTTTATGTTGCACCTTACACACATTTCCAATAATCTGTCTGTTTGATTGCATAGGCTACACCCATCATTGCAGGGTCTGAATGCTTAATGAGTTTCCAATCTCCACAAATCAACCGCTCAAAGGAAAGAGCTAGCAGAAGATAATCTTTAAACTCAAAATATAGTGATTGTATCAGACAAAATACAAAGAGATAACATACAGAGCAGTATACTCAGGGCTTCACCAACGGCAAAGTATAAGGGGACACAGATAAATGACAACTCAAGAACAAATGAATATTTCATGTATTGCTTGGAAGACCTCTCTTGAAGACTACAGAGGTGGCAAACGTCCTTTAGTACAACCATTTCGCCGCAGTCTGTATATGTCTATAGGTTGTTGCTACTAATGTGTCAGACACCACAGCTAGCAATAAGTAGTCAGTGATGACTAGCTTTGCACATAACTTCTGGCACCAGGAACAGAAAATTTTAACTACAGGCATCAGGGGTTGATTGATACCTCATCATGAGCTAGCTGGCTTGTTTATCAACACTATGGGAAGAATATTGTTACATCATCTGATGCTGTAGAGTCTAGAGCCTGAGACTGCAGGAAGACCATTACAGAATGACAGGATTGATCATTAAGAAGACAATAAAATCATGTGCAAACTAGCTCAGCAATGTCCCATCAAATAATCATCTTTTTTGTTGCTCAGAAATACAGAACTCTAAGGTCTGACAGACATCATTAGCTCTTCAAAATCAGTCAGGTAAGGTGGTCAGACTGATAAGCAATGAAGGCTGTCTGAAGAACCAATAAATGCCAGAAGTCAAGTACCAACAGACAGTTAAAAGAGCGTTGCAAGGTGTTGATCAGAAATTCTCTTTGCTCTTCTGATCAATAGCAAAGTTAACAATGCCATCTGACTACAGTGTGTGCAGTCAGCAGGATTAATCCCTCCATAAACTTATCTTAAATAAGTTCAATAAGAAGCAGTACTAATATGTAGTTAGTTTGTCTTTACAAGGTCATAAATACAGATCATAATGTTGTTTAATATCAACACTGACTCTCACAACAGAGCAAGGAAACAGCTTACTAGAAGCAGGGGGTACACAAACAAAGCTGAGAGAAAAGATTCAATTAAAGAATAGCTTGTAGTTAATTTATGATGCTTTATGTCTTAATTTCTTCCTTCTACTAAATCACAGGATTTGAAAAAATACAATTTAAGCTGATGTTGCCTTTCACTTGCAGAAGTCAATCTCCTTCCTCTTTTTCAACTTAGGAACAAAATACTCCATGTGAACAACTGCAAGTTTGACTTTGCCACAATCAAAACCTTTTTTTTTAATTATGTCCGCCAAAATGCCCCTGGACTGTAAAATTACTTGAGAACTGAAAGTAAGAACATACTTCAACCCACGGTACGTTTTTTACTAAAACCATGAATCTGAACATCCTTCTAAAAGTTTTAGGTAACTTGAAATAGGACTGTGGATTCAGACTGAAATTTTTCAAAGTGACCTTTTTGTTAAACGAGGCAGAATTAAAACCCCACATCAGACTGCCAAGCTCGTCTTTGAGTTTCTGAAACCTCCATCTAAATGTCATGGTTTGAGGCCATGTCTTGTTTTCCTTTCATAATATAATACTGAGTAAATCTGATGACTCTAAATCATAAACCTTAGAGCTAACCTTCAGACTGGCAATGCCTGTTTAAAACTTATTAAAATCAAACTGCCATAGTGACCACACCAGTGATACTAAATGGCACCATAAAATATGCCCAGTGGGTCACAAAAAGAAAATTGAAAGAAAAGACTCAGTTACATTGATAAAAATGAAAGATAAAAAACAGATGTGTGTGCCTCAGTTGTGTACATTATGTAAAGTTATTTCAGAAAGCGTTAATCACATTCACATCTGATGCTCAAACAACTCTGCACTGCCCTTGAGAGAGTTTTATTGCTTTTTGTGGTGTTTATTTAAATACAATATTTTCAGTGTCACTCAGGCATTACCTTCCAAGCTATAAGATGATTCCTACAATACTTAGGTTACCAAAACACAGGTATGAGAAAAATCAGCATCTTTTCTGTGGAATGAAGGTCCTTTTTTTAATAGGTCAAATTTTTTCAGAATTTATTAATATAATACCAAAAGCAGTGTAAGATTTGCACTGACTTCAAATTAAAACTATATTAATCTTTGGAGGCAGGGACCCAGACTCCTGTAATGCTAAGCACGCAGCTGCAGTTTAACAAACACATAATAAATGTTTCTTCCCACCCAGCATAAACAAGGTCACCTCAAAATTAAATGTCTGAGGTAGATTTAACCCCCTACATAAACTCATTTTGAAAAATATTTGCCTTTCTGTGACAGAAGGATAGTACTGCATTAAAGAAATTAAATTTGCAATTCAATTTGAAAACTTTTTAAACCATATACTCAGTAGAATTAAGAGTACAAGGTATTTCAGGCTGCCCTTGAAGAGTGTATACAAAATACAACTGAATGCCTCAGCCTAATTGGGGCTGCAGTCAATCATTGTAAAGCTCAGAAATGGATAGTGTGTCTCATCCTAGTGCCTTAGGGAGATTTATATCTGTCATTGGCACATAGCTAATCAGGGTATAAAATTCTTGTTCTTACTAAAATTACCCCTGGAAAATCCTGTCCATCATTATTGGAAATAGATGTGAAATATCAATTGTAGCAATCTGACAATAGGGCTGGATTAAGGAAGGTAAATCTAGGTGAGCAAAGTGAAGTGGACAAAGATGTACACAGAGGGACAGATTCAGGCTGCAAGTTACATCTGGGTGTTACGGCCCCTGTGCTTAGTATGCTCCTGAGGACTGTTCCAGTGAGACTACCCTAATCTAACAACTTCATGTCCACAGCACAGGACAGCCAGATAACCTGTATATGTGCCCTGCTTACTAACATCCTTTAGCATTTACACTGATGTCACTGCATCAGCACATAGAGCCAAGCAAATTAGTGAACTCTGGAGCATGAGCTTCTACGGATGCCTTATAGTCTCCAGAAAAAAATCCACTGCTAGTGACAAGACCATGATGATATCACCACAGGAAATTCAGCTCTAACAAGGGGCTTCAGCTCAATCAAGGTGTTGTAACTTTTTCTTAAAAGGCAGTTGCTCACAGCCAAGCCCTGAACCTTGTCCCAGACCAAGTAGCTTTTGCATTCAGGCAAATGACCATGCCAAACCTCTGCCAATCTGTAGAATCATAGAATTGTCTAGGTTGGAAGGGACATTTAAGATCATCTAGTCCAACCATCAACCTAACTGATAAAAAAAGCCAGACCAAAAAACACATCACTAAACACGTCACTAAGCACTATGTCAACCCATCTTTTGAATACCTCCAGAAGGCAAGCTCAGCATTGTCAAGTCTATGATAAAAAAAAAAAAATCCACTAATGGGCTCGCTCTTTTGTGGCTGTGGCTGAGGACATGGAGAATAGCAGTGCTGCTTTTCAAATGCACTGCTAACTATTCCAAGTCGTTGCATGTAACAGCCATGGTTATTTAGTGCCCCTCAGAAGAGGTCAAGCTCCTTATTCTTCCCTGCTGCTTACTTCTGTATTAACAGCCTTAGCAGGGCTGTGTGAAAACATCTGCATGTGTCAGAACTCTGATGCCTTCCATGCAAATTAGCTCCTCACCTGTGCTCTTGTCTATCAATAGCCACGCCATCAGTGTCCCAGCTGTTACCTGTCCTGGGCTGCCGTGGTACTAAAGGCTGTATTCTCATACCGTTAGACCCTCATCAGATTCAGGCTGATCCTTGGCTTCTGCTAAGTGACCACCAAGAATAACTTGAGGTTCCTTTTGCATGTGAAAAGAAAAATATATATTTAGAATAGAAGCTAGTACACAAATCTGTGCTGCAACAAATGCCAAAGAAGAAAACAGGTTTCTTTCAATTACCTTCAGGAAAAAAATCACACCAAAGGTGTGTGCTCAGGCTGCTTAAATCTGCTCATCTTCCATGAGCAATAATAGGAAATGCATGGGTATGTAAAAGAAAAATGTTTTTATTATTGTTTTTCTCTGGATATGTCATCCAGGTTTTAAAAGCAATGTGTTATATGGCTTTCTCTGTCTCTAAGATGTAATAGATGGAAGAACTGAAAATATTTCTCCTAAGGCTTTTTTTGTGTATTCTCATGGGTAACCTAACATTTTCTTCCTATACTTAGCACTTGTTTTTAGTCCTGTTAATATAACTGTTTCAGTATTTAATGCTTCTTAATTATGTGAAAGTATTGTATTTGGAGGCACAAAAATTTATGAAAGATAAGATAAAAGCTAGTGAAAATAAAACAAACTAACATTTGGTATGATAGTAGTCCCCAGAATACTGGAACGAGTATTCACAGCCTTTCTTTCAAAGCTTTACTAAATAGTAAGATCAGTAGAAAATTTGCTTCTTTCCCCAACTTTGTTCTTCAAAGCCTTATTTACCAGAAGTAGACCATTTTCTTAAAATGTTTATAAATTTTTAGAGTCAGCTTTGATATTTAGATTCAAGAGAAAAGATAGTTTCATTTAACTACTTAATTTCATTCCTTTTTAACAAGGTCATTTTTGCAGACAGCAAACAACTATAAATTGACTGTATCATTTTCATCTTATACTTACATACATGTATGCACTTTTTGGATAGAGAGTCCTGAACATATGAAATAATTTTCTGTGACTAACATCTCTACCAAATCACAGAACTACCATTGCACCACTGAAATTTTCCAAACAGCAATGTTATCACATGGACCCATTTGGCCTCTCTATTCTGACAGAAAATAGAATGTAATGCAGAAGTTAATCATTAAGCAGCTGTAAATGGAAAACAAATGACTACGTCTGTTTCTGAAGTAATGTATTTTAAAAGTAAAATCATTTTTCACCTTAGGTATTTGCAATTTAAACAGAAAAATGTTTTGATTTCATTTCTCTCAAACGCCTGGAGACAAAATGATATCTGGCATTTTCTCATCTTCACTCCTCTTTACATGTTTGCCTTCTCACATCATTGGCAGCCAGCATTGCAGTCAAAATATTGTTTTTTTAATTTTATTTTTGCTTCATAAAATACTTAATATTTTTTCAGAATTGTGGAAAATATAATTTTTTTGTCTTTGCTTCTCCAGATACTGAGATGAAATTGGGTTAGCTTACTCAGCTGCTGCAGTTGTATAGCATAATGCCCTGAGGATTGGGGCTTTTATTTGTTTTGGCATTAAAGAGGTCAAAGTAGCTCTGTTGCTCTTTGGTGATTGATTCCCTAGTTTACCATCTCAAAAATATCTTAAATGTTTCTAAGTAAAAGCAAGTATCTCCACGGTGTACACGTATACATACTTAAACTATAGTTCAAAGCATCTGTGTGCTGGTGCAAAGTTATTTTTCTTAGTTGAAAGCCTCAATTCAAGGAAGCAAGACACCTTCATTTGAATATTTGAATAGTCTGATAATCCACTAGATAAGATCTTCCATGTGGTTAAGAAGATTTAGGTCCCAGGTGCTCACTGACTACCACCTACTAGGGTCACAACACATCCCCAAAATTCTTGACAGTTTCAGAAATTACTCTAGTAGGCTATGCCAGGTTGGAATGAGACTTCAGGAGCTAATAAAGCAAGGCATAGCAATAAGCATTACCTATAGTGTGCTAGTATGTTCGATATTAACTGTGTGGAAGAAATACTAAAGCTCCTTAGGAGATATCAAGAGCTTGCAAAAACTAAATGAAAATGTTTGGTGAGTGAAAAATCATTCCAGAAGCCTCTCCACTGAAACCATAGGCAAAACATTTTTGTGGGTAAGAATGACCCAAGGTAAACTAGCTTCATGTTTCATTAACTCATAAAAAAGTTCTGTTAAGTGGAAATCATCTCTAAGCACATTCCGCATTAACCAACCACCAACTTCCAGAACCTACGGGAGCCGCCTTTGTGGTTCACAGTAGGACTTCAATTCACGGTTTCCTATTGAACCAATACTATGAATCAGAACTGGAAATATGAATAAACTAGATTTTGAAGGGACACAAAGGGAAAGTATATTTCTTCCTCACAAATCTGGTATGCTTTTCCTGCACTAACTTTTATGGCTAATAATGATCTTATTTTGAATATCCACTGTTAACCATA
Source organism: Numenius arquata (assembly GCF_964106895.1). Classification (NCBI taxonomy): domain Eukaryota; kingdom Metazoa; phylum Chordata; class Aves; order Charadriiformes; family Scolopacidae; genus Numenius; species Numenius arquata. The sequence goes on along the minus strand of NC_133582.1, from coordinate 20,693,530 downwards.
TAGTTATGTTTGTACCACTTTCAGAAAACTGTGGAAAATATTTAACTTCCTAATGTTTTGAACTATACCACATGAAAGTGTTGAAAAATGAAAGTGAGGTTCAATTCTGCAATTTTGGGAAACAGAAGATAATTCTGAGACGGTTCCACTGGCAGAAGAATCAAAAAAATATAAATGAAATGGGAAACTCTCTAAGACCACTTAAAGAAAACTATAATCCTTCAGAGGAAGATAACTGTTTTAGGTAGAATAACCCAGTGACAAGATCTAAAAGGAAGGTAAAAGTATGCATATAAAAATAATAGTACAAAAGAAAATTAAGAAATGAAAGAACAGAAGAGAGTTTCATAACTCATAAAGATTAGGTGCTTGGAACTGTAGAAAACTATAAGGGAAGCAAAAGGAAAAGGAGAAATAACTTGGCAGCTGATAACAAAATAATAGTTGTGGGTTTTTGGGTTTTTTTTATATGAAGAATTTAAATAATCCTAAAAATAGAACTAGCTTTTTCAGGATAAGGTGGTAGAACTAGGAAAAAAACCCCAAGAAAATTGTCCAATAATTGTTTTCTTCCAATAAGTATTGTCATTTTGGGAAACAAGATAATATTTTCATACAAAAATAAGTGCTCCCAAAATACACTACTTTCCATTTGATCAGGAAGCAGTATAGTATTGAACAGAAATGCCTAAAGTACATCAGTGGATCTATATCATTTATTTCCTAGAATTTTAAAATTTATGTTTGATTCTTCTATCATTTGTGTTGAATTTCCCTAAGTATTAGGACAATGCAGTAAATTCTGAGATCTGTTCTTTGTCTATTGGATAGGAGTTCAGATAAGCAATTGGCATGAGTTAAGTATTCAAAAGACTGTCAGAATGACCCAAGAGCAATAATACAATTGCTAGTACAGAATGGTATTAATAATAAAATTGCCACTGTTCATCCTACTTCTCTAGGAAATAGAGATTGACAAACCAATTTGGTTTCTTTTTTATGAGTATACTGGTCTAATAAAAGTGTTTTCAATATCAGTATTTATTTTTTAAGGTATCCCAAAATTTTATAGGAGGTTTCAGTGAACCTGAAACACAGTATAAGAATATAAGGTTAATAGAACTGTTCATTGCTAAAGTAATTTCTGAGCTTTTCTGGAGATAGGGGTTATTAAAAATGAAGCTCAGCCAACAGAAAATGAGCATTGTAGACATTAACTAGATTAAAACTTGATTGACTGAGGGGTTTCAAAATGCAACTATAAACGGGAATGTTCTTCGAGAGTGAATATTCTACTGGGTTCTGCCTGGCTGAGTTCTTGGCTGTACTCGATGCAACATTTTTATCAGTACTTTGGAAGAAAACAAAAAATCATTATTAATGGTGTTTGTAGATGCCACAAAGATTGTAAAAATGGAAAAATCTTGAAAAGGATTAGGAGTGCATAATGGGTAATCAGCTAAACATGAGCTCCTGTTTCAAAAGAAGCAATGCATTCCTCTGCCACCTAAATATAATAAACTCTTATATTGGATCAGAAAGATCATGTTAGTTTTGTTCTTGGTAGCAATGCAAATGAGTTGCCTAGTGATGCAATTTGTTCTGATGCCCACGGTTCCCAAACAATGTTGATAAATTGAAGGATACAGAGAAGATGTATGAAATGACTTAAGTATTGTGAAATAACCTTAATAGTAATTCTCTCCAGGAGCTCAAAGCTGTTTAGGGATATATTAGTAGCTGCATAAAAAACAGGAAATTGATAAGAGGGCTATTTAGTCAGATCGACGAATGCCTAGGATCCAACTAACATGGAAAAAAAATAATCTAGACATATCAAAAAATAGGATGCATATTACTAACAGGAAGGGTAATCAGTCCAAGCATCACTCAACCAAGGATGTAGGAGGTAGCCCTTAACTAGATGTTTTTCAGTCCAAACTGGATGTTTCTAAAAAACCCAAACATCTGCGTGTTAGAGGACACTGATTTATCCCAGTGTTTCCTTGGTAGCTTAATAGACATCTACAATGTAAAGTACAAGTACTATACAAGATAATTTACTGTGCCCTCAGCAGTTATGCACCACTTCAAAATACTGATGCAAATAGGTGACAAAAGAGAAACCTCAGTGGTTATTTTCCACGAAAGAAAAGCCTGATCTGAGTTAGCTGAGTAGCATCACTAGGAAATTCATTTTTGAGGACTTATTCTTTGTTGTGTAGGGTTAAGAACATATCTTGCACTACTTCTACCATTCAGGCAGGCCAAGTGCAGTTTAGCTGTTACAGTGCACAAAGCCAACTTTTCTATTACTCAGCACAGAAAATTCCCTAGACCTAGAAGAGAACAAGGTCACTAGATGTTTTCTGCTAATGGCATTGACATCTTTTCATTGTCTACCAAAGCAGTGAAATTATTTTCACCCTCAGTGGAATGAAACGAAGAATGTGAGAGGAAAAGCCTATGCTGAAAATGGATCTCTGCAGTGAGTTTATTTTCCTGTCTATAGGACTCACTGTCTGCTTGGGCTCACGTCCTTTGCAATTGCCCCAGTATTCCTAGTCCCTGGATACTCATCACACATAGGGCTCATTGGAGAAATAAAAAAGTTGTGACTGGCTTTCTGTAATTTTCTCTAACGTGTCAAAACAAAAGGAAGCTTTAGATCCTTATATTAATCAGGTAGTAACATTCTTGAAATCAGCTTGAAACTATTCCATCATTGACTGCAAAGAAATGAATACTGGGACCCAGTTTATGGTTCAGTTAACAGGATGACTTCCATGCAAACAAATGCCATCTCTCCTGGAGATATGTTTGCCCTTTGCTCTGAAAAGACAATTGTTATTTTCTTTCTTATGAAGGTTGCAGATAAAGTTGCCAAAAATATTACTGAATAATCGAAGATGGTCAACACCATCCCTTTCTTTAAACCAACTCCCTCAACATGAAGAGAGTGTGCACATAAAAATCGTGCACACCTATTCTTCTGTAAGTACAGAAGTAGCTAATTGGTGATCTACAGTACCCTGATCTTCAAATCCAATCTCTTTCCTCATGATTCCTTTCCACAGAAAGCTATTATTTTTCACTACCCTTAGAATCTCATTGCAAAAGCTTTCCTAAGTAAACTTTTATAACGTTAAAATTTTGAACAAGAAAAAAAAAATTAGGTTAAAAGGAAGAAAGGCTTATGTTTTTGCTAGGGCTCTAGACTCTGGAACACTATTCTAGGATCACTGAAGAAAAGGGCACCAGCTCAAGAGTAATAGTCTCAACATGTCTTTTTATTCTTAAAATAAAAGATATTGTGCTGGACGAAACAAAAGGGGAGGGGGGTAGGAGGGAACATGGCGGGATGGTATTCATTCACTACAACACCACAAATAGCTAATACCCCAGTAATTCAACTTCCTGTTCAACTCCAGAGCATTGTTTAGTCCTTTAGCTGATAGTGAAGGTCAGTGTATAACTGGATAGTGGTAATGCTTGCAGAGCTGAAAATACCAACATTTTTCTATTTTATTATTTTTTGTTTAATCTATGAGACCAAAAGACAACTTATTTAGAAAATGTCATAACACCTATTAAAACCATACTGTCCAGGATAAACAACTTTCTTGAAACGTCTACTGAGAAAGGTCAAGAAAATGTGTTCCTTTGTGTGGAAAAGAAGTTTGATCATGCCCTCTGGGACCATTCTATTCCTTTAAAACCTTGTGTTTAGTATAGTTATGGCCCTGAACTAGCAAAATGGAAGTTTTTCCAACTGGACCTTCACAGACAGTGTATTATTGTTGATATGCAATATAACAAATTACTGAATCAAAGGTTTTTGGGGGGGGGATTTTCAGTATTATATATTTTGAGCAAATAAAACACCTAAATATAAACAATAAATGTGTGTATTTGTGTATAAGAAAATTATAAGAATAACTCGGGCTCAATTCAACAAAACAGTTAATGATGTGTTTAATTTCAGGCAAAATTGAGGATAATGACACTATCAGGATACTTAAAGATTTTCAGAGATTTTGATGAGTCAGGACTATAGAGATTTTCAACCTTTCTTCTGACAATTCTCTTTCCATCTATTAATTGCATGTTCCACTCAACAGAGTACGTTGTTGTTTGTTGGGGTTTTTTACACCGGGTTTCTGACTATTTTAGTAGAAATTATAGTATCAATTATAATTTCTTTTTTAGGAAGGTTAAGTATAGAGACATCAAGTTTCATAAGTTGCTGCTGGTAAAACTGTTGTGTGCAAACATTAGATTTGAGACATCACAGGAAGAAAATTACTGTTCTGACATGTAATAGGCTAGAACTTGCATGAGCTTCATGTCAGCTCAGAGCTTCAGATCAGTTTTACTGCAGTGGCACCACCCCTCTGCAGAGGATGGGGTGAATCCTCTGCGCCTAAACCAAATTAGGTAATTACAGAACTGTGCTGAATCAAGTGACAAATAGTTACAAGCACTGTAATTAGCGAGATATTTCATTGGCAATTCGCTGGCTGGAAATCAGGGATATTGAAGGACTGATGGAGTGATTCCAAGCAGCATTTGGAGAAATAAAACTGCCTTAATATCATTAAAATCATAAGCTGCCTTAATACCATTGCCTTTGTAGGATTGGTAGTTGCCATTTTTGGTTAATTTAAAAGAAAAATCAAAATTTAACTTTAAAGCAAAACTAGGTAATGCAAGGAAGAGTTTTTCTGCTCATGAATTGCCATAACAGATGAATACGTTGAGTATCATTTGATATTTAGCTTTGCTCACAATTGAAACACATGTACTGTTACTAAACCAAGTGCTGAAGTGTATATTTACTGAGAAATCCACACAGCAAAATCTTGGGCTCTGCCTGGAAAAACACTGAAGAGAGACGAAGTCAAACTATAAGATCGGGTAGGAGCAAGTCAAGCTTGAAGAGGGTAGTCTTTAGAACCTTTTCAAACTGCTTGAATTTCTGTTAGGGATTATAGGAGATTGTTTCTGATAGAAAAGGGTGGACTTGGTGACCCAGAACCTTTCCTCTCTACTTTTTTTTATCTTGTGATTGTAGTTTCTCAGTCTTGTAAGGTTTTACTATTCAGTAAAAAATCCATGCCCCTTCTCACTTACCAAGGACACATTTACTAGAGCTGACAAAGGAAGCTGTAAATTCTCACCTTTATCTTTTTCTCTCTCGCTCCACCCTTTCCTCCTTAACCTCTGTCTTTTCAGAAGGAATAAACCCAGATCTCTCACCCTGTGCTTTATGTTATGTGTTCCAGCTGCCCAACCATTTTGCTACCCTTCCTCCAGACTTGCTCCAGTTTGTCAATCTTTTTCTTGTACTGAGGACACAAAAGTAGACACTACTGCAGATGCAGTCTCTCAAGTACCGATTAAAGGGGAAGAATCACTTCCCTCACCCCATGGGCTCCAGTCTTGCTAATACTCCCAGGACATTACTGGCCTTTTTTGATGCAAGAATGCACTGGTAATCATGTTTAATTTGTTGTCAGTCAGAAGTGCCTGGTCTTTTGCTGTGAAGTTGCTTTCTAGCTGGGCTGTTTTGCTGCATGGGATACTGGGTGAAAAACTTCACCTTCGCTAAATTTCCTGAGGTTCAAGTCACTCCATTTTTTCCAGCTTGTCCAGATCCCTCTGAATAGGAGCCCTGTCCTGTAATCTAGTAATTGCCAAACTTGCTGAGCCTCCATCCCATTACCCATGTAATTAATAAAGGCATGAAGCAGGACTGGCCCTGCTATTGACCCCTGAGGAGCACTGCTAGTCACTGGCCACTAGCTGGCCTTTGTCCACTGGTCATTACCCTTTGAGCATGACAGCCCACTCAGTTTCCTACCCATCAGATTGTCTGCTTTCCTGGTCCCTATGTCTCCAGTTTGGCTGTAACTTGAAGTAGAGACAAGTTTGCCTCCATGGTGCTGCCCAAGGGATGGTCCTGCTGGACAGGCTGCCCTGATCTTCAGTCAGACATCTGAGCTGTCTCTGACCATGTCCCACCATGGGCCAATCACTTTATGCACTAGGACACTTCTCAGTTTTGCCATTCAAACCAAGGTCAGGCCAGGTTAGATTTTAACAAATTTATAATTCACAAAGAACTTAGTCAGTTAGTAACATTTGAGGTAACCAGATGTATATATAATGAGGACTCCCTGAAACTTAACTGTATTTCAGACATGGAGAAAACAGGATGCCCTACCATGACAGTTGTCGGAGCTCAGCAAGGTCTGGTGGCTCCCTGAGGCTGGGCCGCTGGCAGCGTCGGGGGCTGCCTCACCAGCAGTGCCCATCCCATCCCACCAAGAGCAGGGCAGCTGGGGAGCACCCGGGAACCCCTGTCCCGGGCACTGGGCACCTTGGCTGAGGCTGAGCTGGGACACGACCTGCGGGCTGGGCCCAGCGTGCTGATGTCCATAGCTGGGCCGAGCAAACCTGTGGGCAGCTGGAGACCAGCGCGGCTGCAGCATCACTGGGGCAGAGGCTGAAGGCCCTGAGGGGATGACACGGTCTCGTGGGCAGGTGGGGGAGCCCCAAGGGACCAGGCAGAGATCACCAAGCCTTTGGGAGCCCTCAGGGCCCTGACAAGAATTGGGTATTTTACTTCAAAAATATAAGTTAAATGTAATATCCAGGAATGCCTCAGTAAGAAAGACGAAAATATGGAACTAAATATGTCTGGAAAGAGGAACCGTTGGAATCCCAACTGTCCTGCCTCCCTTTAATATTTATGTTGCTGTCAAATACATTTTATCACTCCTTTATCTGTGGATCACCCTGTCTCTTCCTGTGCCCTCACCTTCCTTGGGCCCCGCAGCAGTGTGACTATCAGGCAAAGGAGTATCACCAAAGCACCGAAGAGCAATTGCAGCACTAAATTAGTCTGTATAACCTTTAGGAATGTGTTAAGAAAATGAATTGTTTTCATTGTTGCTGCTCTGGGGTCTTTTTTATTGTCTGCCTAAATAAATGGTTTTCTGAAAGACAGAATTTATCTGTAGTTGTTATTTTGTCCCATTGCAATTACCTGTACTCGGGGGTTCTTTACTTACATCACTTTCTATTACAGTATAAGTTCACTTTCCATGATAGTATTTGAAATGTTACTTTTTTGTACTTTATTATAAAGAGAAACTTAGTTTAATGGCAGTTTGACAGCTTTGCTTCCAAGTGACAAACTAAAATTGATCAAATGCACATTAGAGCTTTTAACTCTGAATCATATGGTATCCTGTAGGGAATGCAGCTGGAATAAACTATGATGTATGAAAAACACTGCATTCATAACCAGATCATTCACACTAAACTTCCAGTTATAGCCTTTTATCTGCTTGAATGGTTTCACTAGATTTAAAAGTGGTGTCCAGGGCATCTGTAATAGCTTAAGATCAAAATCCTTTGAGTTCTTTGGCACAGTCCTACTGTGTATTTAAAACTCAGGCACTATGGATCGAGTATTCATATAGTACTGCTCAGTCAGTATTACAAAAGTCCTGATTTTCTTGTATACAAGGAGCATTTTTTTAAGCCAAAAATGCTATGGTACCCATTAAAAAAAAAAAAAAAAAGGCAAGCAGCAGAGTGGGATTTATTATTTGTTTGTTTAAAAAAGTTGAACGTTACACTAGTACACTAGTATAGTGTCAGTCATGACATTTAAAAGTGAAAAAAATAATTTTCTCTTCAAAATTTTAACACCTGATTGATCTCTTGCCTAGATTGACTTTGATTGGGAGTAACTCCACTTACATCACACCACGTTCAGCTATGTAAAATGGGTATGAATGAGTATGTATCCATGTAATGTGGATGCTGTGTAAATGTTCCAGTCTTCGAGTAAATGAAGCTTGCCTTCCTATGTATTCAGGCCTTAAGAATATGCCACTTGATAATATCAGAAAGAACAAGAGAAGTCAGAGCAATTATTCAGAAAACAAAAGTTAGGTGCGCATATTAACATTTCAAAGAACTGGGTCTTTTTTTAGAAGATTGGTATATGTGACCTCCTGAAGTAAGGACTGAGTGCAGGGTTGCACTGGAAAGCTAGAAATCTTGGGTAAATTTCTCACTCTCAGATTTTAAACACATTGCTGGTTTTTCTTCAAAGGCCCTACTACTTTTGCATATGCCTTTGCAAATCACATTCTGCAGTATATTAAATCTGAATTTTGTTCGACAATGTTAAATATGCATACATCCATCAATTTCCTGAGATGCATATTTAACTGAAATCTACCTCAGCAAAGATTTTTTTAAATCCTTAAATCATAGCCAAATCACAGTTGATCTCAACTAGCCCAATAAAATGCATGTCCTATAGACCTTAGTCCTGACTCAGTTAAGTAATTAAATGCATCCTTTACTTAAAAAATGTATATACTGTCATGTCTCCTCATCTGAGAGCTTTAAAATGCTTTACTTTAAGAAGCTTATTTTTTTAACAACGCATCTTCTCTCCTACATTTTCTACCTCTCATTTTGCAGTTCTGTCAAATGGAACTCCTCTAAGCTGTCAAATTAAGTTTTATTCTAAAATGGACTTTTTCTTAGTTTTTTCATATATGGAATATCAAGATAATGATGTTCAAGACAAACATTCAAATCCAAAGTGTTTAAGATGATTTTAGATTAGGCACATTAATACACCTGTCCCTACCAATTACCATTGGTTTAACAGTAATTTATGTCATAATCTCACCTGAAAGCTGGTATATCTACAGTAAATTAAGCAGTTAAGTTTTACCTTCAGTCTTTGAATAGTTAAAATTAGTGTAATGACTATGGAAGGTAGAGCAGTCTGTTTACATCTACAGTCTAACTCCAGACAGTGGATTTTCTATGGCTTACCTAAAACTAGTGGAAGACATGTCAAAGATTTAAAAGGAAATTGAATCAGACCTGCAAAGACAAAAATGAATGCCATCTTCATTTAAATCTAGGGAGGGAGTTGGATTTAGAATTCTGGGCAGCATATAAAGATTGCATAAGGAAAGACTAACTGCAAATACTGTTTTTAACATAATTCTTGTCCAAAGCACTGGGAAGATTTGCTGAAATGGCAGGTGCATCAGGCCATCTGAGCACCTGGTTTACAGATTGGTTTGAGTTTCTAAGACGATCAGAAACCAAGAAAAAATAATTTATAATGAAAAGTTTACTGAAAGTCATGAATGGAAAATATTTTTTTTGTTTTCCAACAAAGACAAACAAAAATATACAGCAAAAAAATTTAAAAGTTCAACCATTGTCACATATTTGAGAATCTGACCACATTTACATGGTGTGGCTAAACATAAAATGGTTACTGAAGAACTCAACATTACAGCACCTGTTTCCTTGGTGAAATTGGGGCAATTTCCTTGGGGAAATTATTTACCTTAAAAAGTCTTTCTCAAGAGCTAGAAAGCAGCACAAGAAACTGTTTGAAAAAGGACGATAAGGAGACACTGAAAGAAAAAATTTATGTTAAATCCAGTCTCTCTTGGTAATGGGTGCCTTACTTATATTTGCTATCATTTTGTGCCTAAATCCTTCTATCCTTTGCAAACTACTTAGTTCTTAGGATAATATAGGTCCTTTTCTTCAAGGCAAGACTCAATTGTAGAGGAAACGTGTATGGAAAATGTTTGGGTTTTGTGGTATTTTCCAGGAATTGACATACATCTAAGCTTTCATGAATGAGAGCTTAGCAGTAGTTTTGTGTTTACATCACTACTCTGAGATGTAATAGACTCAAGTTTAAGTGCAAGTGTGCTACTGCCAAATTGTGTACTCAAGAAAAAACAGTAATGTATTGATCCTGCAGTAGATCCTGTGTGTTTAAAGAACATCTGTGCCTGAACTCAGCAGAAGTTTTCACAGGAGCAAGACTTGTTTTCCTGTAGCATTTGTGCTCTAAGTGTCCTCTTCCAAGGTTGTCACATATCGAAGGGGATTCCTTCTCCTGTGTATTTTATCTTCTTTGATTGTCCAGGGTACACATTTTTTAAGTCAGGGATTTTCTTTCCTAATTTTCTTGTGAGGTGCCTGTCATAAATGCGACCTCATTTTAAGCTCATGTCTCCTAAGATTGTTGAAATATAAGGAAAAGGATATCATCATGAAAGTGAAGGATAAAAAGACTACTTCCAGCCCTAATGGTCTTGTTTTGGGTTTTTTTGGTGGTTTTTTGTTTTTTTTTTTTTTGTTTTTTGGTTTTTTTTTTGTTAATACATGAAAACGTAAAAATTGGGCATTAGAAGCAATAGGCTGAGCCTAATGTGAAGTCAGCTGGGGCTGGAAGAGACTATCTTTATAACTTATTCAAACTGTTTTAATATAAAATGCTTAAAAGTTCCTGCAATATCTCATTTTATCTTCTGGTAGACTTCCTCGTATGAGTTTGTTTTCAAGATAAATGCAAATTGCAATAAATCTTGCTTTTGTGGTCCCTACCTAATATGAAGATAATGCAGTTAATTTTAAATATGCTATAACTTCTCAAGTAAAAACTTAATCCAATTAAATATATGCTTCACTAGATCCTTAAAGTATCCCAATTCAAATAATCAAAAAATCTTCTTAAAAGGCTTCTTATGTTAAAATTATAGTAAGCGCATTCTCAGATATAAAATAACTTAATTCTATTCTTAAAACTTATAGTGGAATCTACAGTAATTCATGACTTTTTTCATCTCTCACTACACATTTCTACATCTGTAGTTGAGCAAGAATCCTGAAAGCCGGTGTTTATGATAATATGTGGCACAAGTTTGCTTATCAAAATGCTCCATTAAAAACTGAGATAACCTCCGCTTGGAGGTAGAATTTCTGGGTTTTTATGGTGGGACGTAAATTCTCCTGTATTAACATGTGCTGACCTGCATTAGTTCAGCATCAGACACAGCAAGGACATCATGCAGCCTACCTGATTTAGCAATCACAAATCTAAATAAAAACAAAACGACACGAACACAAGGAGAAATGCACGTTCCAGCATTCCCAACAACACTATGATTAATGAAGTTAGTGCTTGAAAATGTTTTAAGTGCATTACTGTTGCTCTTTTGACAGATATCACTTCCTATACAAAGTAATCTCATCAATGTATATTATAAACAATATAATTATAGCATATAGATGAAAGAATAAATGACAAGTGTGCTGTAAGTTTTACCTTGTACATTCCAAGATGCACGTACACTCACTCAATTTATGATTTTATCTCCTCAGTTACCTATGTGTTTACAAAACCTTTGACATTAGGATCAAACTGGTACTATACCTATTAATGTTTACGTATTTACCAGGTTAATTTTTCCCTCCCACTTTCTCCTTTCATATGCCTTTTCATTAAGAAAAGGTTTCTTTATGTGTTCCTGGTTATCGTTTTTCCTTTTTCTACCTCATTCTACTGATTATAACAGAACACAGGTCTAAAGAATTTGGGTATATCACAGATATACCAACTAAGCAGGGGAGGCAGGACATAAAAAACTTCTCACACAGACTCACTTTCTTCAATAAGTCTAGCTTCACTCTTGCCTTATGTGAAAGAGTTGAACTTGCCTCAATGAAATATCAAAAGGAGCTTAAGAAAAAATAAAAAAAAAGAAGAATGTATCAGCAAGTAGAGTTGACTTGGCAAAGGAGATATATATAAAAATTAAAATATGGTTATCTTTTTCAAATGCTGTCTCTCTCAAAACAGTGGGATATAGGAATCCAGAGAAGTATTCATGAGAGGGAGTTTGAAAGATATATAGAAGTCTAATATAAGAGAAACTAAAATTATTTTGAATCTAAGGGTTTTGTCACAATAAAAAAAAAAAACCCAAAAACCTATTTGCCTTTATCCGATGAAGAAAAAGATATGGTAGAGCCAGAGTTTTACATTTTGGGAAAAGCATAAGGACTTTTAAAGATCAGAAAAAAAAAAAAGAAAAAGAAAAGAGCTGAGGTGTCTGTTAAAATAGCTATCATAGCCTTTCACTGCCTAAAGAAATATTAGAGACAGTTGGTGCTCTGTAACGGAAAAGGTTCAAGACTAGCTTCAGCATACTCATGTAAGCACTACCCTATCAAGTTGAGATTTTACACTGACATTAAAACAGAAGTGCTGAAGAGTTGAAAGAGTTGAAAGAGTTACCTGCCTGTAAAAGGGGATATGGGAAAAGAATTACGAGACTAAAATAGGATTAATTAAATTTAATCACTGGAAAATAACAAAAAACTAAACCCCCAAACTAAAATTCTGCTTTATCCTTGCTGCACAAAAGTAAGGTAGGTATGTTTGAGATGTAGAAAACTTTCTCTGCTTAGAGAACACAAAGTCCTTGGTTATAACAGAGGAAAAGGAATAGGAAGGGGAAAGGGAAGTTCAAACGGGAGGGGAAGAGAAGGCAAGGCAAGGCAAGAGAATGAGCAGTTATGCTTATAGATGTGATGGGTAAATCTGTTTTCCTCTTCAGCTTGGAGCAGGTTTGGGTTTGATTTTTTCCTGCTATAAGGTAAGAAACATATAAGGCTCTTGAAACATTTTTACTAGCTGGTAAACGTTTTCCTGTTTTGCTGGCGCACCTGTCTTGCTGTAAAGAACTTTTTTTCAAAGCAGCTTAGTGTGCAGCTGGTGCATGATAAACTAAATAACTATTTTGGAATAGGAACATCTACACAAGACATTCTTTTGGCACAGTTTTTTTTTGTAAGTGTCTCCATGTGCAAATGACCTTAGGATCATTATGGCAACATTTAAAAAAAAAAAAAACAAAGAGCAAGATACAAAGAAATACTTAGAGTGATCCATGGGTCTGACATGCCCCATGAAAGCCTGGCAGCTCTGTGTTGACTGCTCTTGAAGTAGATCCTAGGGTGTTTTTGGCTCTCAAGAGAAAATGTTTTCATTTCCCTTAACTCACTCCTTTGCCAAATTAGTGGAGACTGTAATAATAGTATCTCTCAAGCCCAGGTTGAACCTTGTTCTCCTTGTTCTCAAAATTCAAGGAACAGATTTTTAAAATATTCATTGACTTTTTAAAAACAAAAAGAATGCAAATTTTGTCAGTGACATGCATAAAAAATAAAGCTTTTCTTCACCACGTATCTTTGCTAGATATAAATAGAAATTAAAATAAGATCACTAGAGGTCTCCATCTTCCAATGGCCTCTAATCCTTGGTCCTTTGTAAGCAATTCTGTCTTTCTTTTCTCCCTTCAACACCTTCCTTCTCTTTTAAGGCTTCTCAACAGCAACATTCTGCAGAAATTTTCCAGGCATTTATTCAGGCAAAACTCTCAGTAACTTAAACAGATATTTACCCAAATAGGATCTGAGCCAGGGAATGATTAATAAACCAGCTCCCTATTACATTATTTTCATATCTTTCCCTTTATGACTGTATTCTAGGAAATTGCAATTTCTTCATAAGGATTAGTGAAAATTATTCACTAAGGGACTTCCGTGTATTATTCATGATACTATATTTTGAAGCTGGTACAAGTTTACTGCAAGGCATTGTTTAATTTTCCTAAATGTTAAGCATAAATTCTGAGAAACAGGTTTTCAATGTGAATATTTGTATTTATGTATTAAAATAAATTGCCACATATAATACCCAATATTGGCTTAATGTTAATTTTTACTAGAACATTTCATAGAATCAGAATCACAGAATTATGGAATAGTTAGATTTGGAAGGCATGTTAAAGCTCATCTAGTTCCACCCCTACTGCCATGGGCAGGGACACCTCCCACTAGACCATGTTGCTCAAAGCCCCATCCAGCCTGGCCTTGAACAATTCCACAACTTCCCTGGGCAACTTGTTCCTGTGTCTCACCACCCTGACAGTAAAGAATTTCTTCCTAGTACCTAATCTAATTTTGCATCTAATAAGTTTGCAGAAATAAAAGCAAAAATGGTGTGTAAATATTTTAGGCAAAGAAATTTATAGTTATAACAAGCATTACTTTTTATTATAATGCCATAGAAATATCTAGTTATACTCCTAAAGACTGGAGCTAAATTGAGTATGAAGTTATTGCTTCGAGGCAGAAATGTAATTATGGATCATTATGAGCCACAGAAGCCTTTCCTATCCATGTCACAAATGGATGTTTCCAAGAATCACAAAGAACAAATTAAAATATGCATTCCTCTATGTTTTGAGAAGTAATTGGCAAGGGCCAGTTACTGGCTTTACTCTGAGTTAATAGAAGCCAAAAATTAACCTGACAGTTCATTGAAAGATGCTGTATACATGCTATGCAATAAACTTCTTCAAGTGTTCAGATGAAAATCTTGGAGGTAGATCCAGTGTTATTATGGAATTTTAATCTGAAAGGAAAAACCAGCAAAAATTAGAAGTATTCTATAGGTACAAGGAATGTGCTCTTATGACTGGATTGCTTTGAATAAATCTGATGTATTCTGAACAGCTGAGCTGGATGCTGAATTCCTTGTTTGAAAACCATCTGAACAGTACAATTTTCACCTGGGTCTGCAAATTGACTGATACAATATGAAGAAACACTAAAACGTGTTCCCAGATCACAAGGTGGTAAAAAAATTAGTGTGCCATAGAATAGTTCAGACCGGAGGGTCCCTCAAAAGATCATCTTTTCCAAGCACCAGTTCAGAAAAGGACTAAGTTCAATACTAGACAAAGGAAATTATCTAAGTAAGTTTTGAGCATCTCCACTCATGAAAACTGCACAACCTCTCTGGATGACCTATTCTAATGTGACTATCTTCACAGTAGAATTTTATTTCCTAATATCTAATAATACTTCTACATTCATAATCATACTAAATATAAAGTATTCATAAAGACATAGTGTCATAAAGATATAGTGTCATGTATGATTTGTGCAACTTCCATTTTGAAAGACAATATGTGTCTAGAAATTCAACACAGATGAGCCCTATGCACCTCTTCAATCCTATAGAATAATTTGTAAGTTGAACTTAGGTTAGGATTTTGCAAGTCAGTATGGTTGAATTTTACTCTCAAATATAAGTACTGCAAGATAACTTGACAAGATGCAGGCTAGCAGGGGTTTAACCTGTCTTTGGATTTAACATATCTACTGAAATTCAGCACATCACATTTAAAACAATACTGTTCAGCTGCCTGGAAAAATTTTTAAGGAAAGTCAAAAGATTAATAAAAAAAATAATGGCTAATATTTAGAAAAAAACTGATCATTCATTTATAATAATGTATGTGAAGAACTACAGGATAATCAATTCTGACTGTATATCAGGATTAAAAAAACTTGTGATATATAGCTCCTTCATTGAAAAGGAATAGACTGGCATAGTTTTTCCAGCAGACAAAATTAAATGATGATGGGTGGTCTGTCAAGAAATGGCATTACATTAGCAGACTGAGAAATGATTACAAACACAGAAATCCGATAACCAGAGAAAGAAATTATCAGCCATTGGAACAAGCTTGGCTTCCTGCCAAGTCTTACATAACTTCAAACAAATTATCTTACAAAGGAGGTTGAATTTACAGATACATTTGAACACCAGGAGTCAAGATTTTTTACCATTACCTTTTTTTTTTCTCCAGAAGTGGCTTCAGTAACATCTGGAGATAACCTGGTGGTATAAATCATTCTTCTCGCATAAGAAGTTATGTTAGAAACTGACTATTAGTGTACTAGCAGTAATAGCAAGATTTGTGCTGTGTACTAGTAATACTGGGAAGGAATTCATTGAGTTACACCAGTGAATAGTCTGTAGAGTGACTCCAGCATGACTTTGAACAGGAACTATAGAACATCCATGATGCAAATGCCTTTTACTTCATTCAGTTCAGGTAAGAAATGAAAGATCATTGTGCGAGTCACTTTAACTAAAATATGCAGGATAACCTTTTTTTTCCATTAAATTTTAGGAAAAGGTGCAAGGTGTCCCATCCAGAGCCCAAGAGACCAAACTCTTTTCTGATTTGCAGGGCAATCTTCCACAGGGAAACAAAGTATGCCCCCACATCTTGGAAAACTCTGATAAGACTCCTAACAAGGATACAATTGCAACATGAATTGATGCCGAAAGAGTAAATGCTGTATTTTAAAGTTAGGAACTTTGAAGGTTTGTAATGCACAGAATCTGTGTATGTAATTTAGGTCATTGATCTGTGCCCTGTTCCTTTCTCCCTCCCGCCTTTTAAATCTAATGGCTTGAGTACCCGGTTTCATGTACACGTTCTGCATACATTACTTATTTCTATATGTTTCACCAATCATCCACTAGAGTGCAAACAAATGAAAGAATTCCAACTAGGTGCAATAGATATGCAGCATCCACACATATGGTGATGCCCCTGAGAGGGTAGTGAGTTACCTTATTAGCATCGCAGTGTGCTGCTACCTACCATACAGCTAGGTATTTTTGGAGAGAATTAGAAAAAACATAGGGAGTTGGTTGAAGACATTTTGAATCAGAAATTATCGTTAGAGAACTACTGGAAAGAAGTTTGACAAAATACAGTAAATTCCAACAGTACATAAAAGGAGCAAAGATATTTTAGTTTTTTGGTCATGCAGACCAGATCAATAATGATCAGAAGCTATGATGCTTTTTTCATAGTCTCTGTCAAACAGCTATGGTGTTTGACTCAGTTTTCAAAGCCTAAGCATGTAGAGCAAAAGACCACCACTTCAAATAGTAAAGGTGTTTTATGGAAGTTTTAGCGGAAAGATTTAGAACCAACTAATATCAGAAACACAAATTTGCCTCTAAGTCAAGATTTTAATGCAATGGTCAGGCAAGGTTAATTTGCACAGTTGATTTGCCCTTCACTGTATTGTACCTATCTTCTGAAGTTTTCATGCTTTGTCATGGTTCACAAAATTGTATGCTTACACAGAAAAGAAACACAATTTTAACCTCAATTACTGGGAATCTGAGAATAAATTCTGCCCAGAAAGGGCAATACCATGGCTGCATACAGATATAGTGCTGATTGATCAGCATGGCTAGAAAACAACACGGAGCAATTATTAATTGGATTTCAAGCTTGATTAACTTTCTAAGAAATCTATCCCTCACTACCCATCACTGCTTTTGATGATTAACAAGACTTGCCTCCCTTTTCTAAAACCCCTATAGCTCACTACATGGCAATAGCAGAGCATAAATGCATACATAAGAGATAATATTACTCTACTTGCTTTGGGTCTGGAACTGAGCTATTTATTTTCAGCCTAGGTTTAACGATCCAAACAGCTTGACTTTCTATCCATTATGAGCTACTTAGAGCAACATTTTCCATAGGCCAATAAGCTTTCAATCCAAACCAAAACCATTTTCTTTCCTCATTATATTATTTTTCTTTGGAGGCCAAATTCTGATTTCTGCTTTCAGCTTCAATGGCAGTTTGTCGGAAAATAAGAGAACCCAGGCCTTTTAAGAAAGTCAGTGCCAAATATGCCATGAAATAAATTTTTTTCCACTGGAAATAATAAGACCAGATAATATGATAAACAGCCAGCTGTTATTTCTAGGAAATACATGACACAGTATAATTGCACACTACCCTCTACTTCAATTCAGATCTCATTTCAAAGATTTGGTAAGACTTCATATTTTGAAAAATTTCAAGGTACATGCTCTGAAATTCTCCTTATTGAAGGAAAATACAGGTTTTGCTTAAAAGAGCCAAAATTCTGCAATTATAAGGACACTGAGGAGTGAATTAATCAACTGTTCACAGTATACTTCTGATTTAGTCTCACTTATTCAACAAAGATTCAGGAGTAAATAAATACTGTTAATATATGTTTAGAAAAGTAAAATATATTTTCCAACTCCTATGCAGTAGAGTGTTTATTTAGATATGTTCTACAAATATCTTCAAAAGTTTCTTTAACCCAGTTCTACTGCAGACTCTACAAAAGATTTACCTCAGCAGAATGTTGATAAGGTTTTTATTGACCCCTTCAAAGACCATCATTTTCACATCACTTGACACGCACATGTGATATGGCAGTGGCTGGGAGATCTGCATCTCTTCCCTTTTCTGTAACCCTTATTGCTGTTATGTTCAGCCCTTGAGCATTTTTTTGGTGGAATTTCTGTAGTACATGATCATGCAACATGCAAACTGTAGTAAACACAGCTCATTTGCCAAACTAGTGTCAGAGGATCTCTTGAATCGGATCAGAAATTGTTTGTAACATGGCTCTGAATTGTTCATTCTTTTATTTATTTCTTTAGGTGGGCAAAAGAGACGGATTTGGCATTGCGACAATAATCACAGCTCTGCTGTGGGCCGGTTGCCATATATTAGTTGATGAAGACCTCCAGTCTCTGCTCTTTATTATGGCTGAACAGACTAGTTTAATGAATATTAGTGTCAATTCACTGAAATGCCAAGTTATAATCAACTGAACTAGAACAACAGAAAAAAGTCCGTTTCCAAGAAAAAGTGGGGAAAAAATCTTCCATGGGGAGCAATTGCAATCTTAAGTTGGTCTAGGATGAGGAAACAAGCATATATGCTAGGTGAAGGCTCCTGATTACTGAACTAGTCTAAAAGTTCAAGCTATTATCTTTCCTTAATTAGCATTTAACAACACACTTTAGCATAATGAGGATCTTGCAAAGTAACCTCCAGTCAAAAGGAGGATTAGACAAGAGCAGAGAAAATAAATGAGTCCCACAAGAAAAACTTCCCATCACCCTTTTCACCACTTCTGTGTGCTTCATGCTCATTACACTCTGGCTAAGAATTAAGCTGAATGTCCAAGATGAACGTGAGAAATTATGAACTCATAATGCTCATATCACATCACCAGCATGGAACTTTGTCTTCTGAGCTACAGGCATGAGCAGCACTGATCATTTCTCACACAGCATCATAAGCCATTATAATGTGTACCATTACAATGATTTAGAGCCCGCAGGCTTTTAAGGGACATCATATTTAATGTTATCTACCTGAGCTAAACCATACTTCATTTTATTTTTGTGCTGCTTTACAAAACGAGGATGAGGCTTTGTTGTTTGCTTTTAAATAATCACCCTGCAGTGTGATGGAGTATCCCAGGGAGAATTAGACCTTGAGTGTCTGACTAGCTCAGTATGGCAAAGCAGCACTAAACAAATTCAGAAATGTCCCTAGTCTCATTCTGAAAGGCCAGGAACGAGCCATGTCACCACAAATGATCAAATAATTCAAAGCAAGAAAATGTCTGTCATTTGACTGTCATTTAATTTTTTCAAGATTTTCATATTATTGCTGTTTGTTAAGCAGATTATTTCAACACTAGCACTCTCAAAGACAACCTCACCCTCCCTTTTCTGGAAGACATTATTTTCCCTTCTTCTTTAAGACTAAACACTCCAAACTTTCTGTGCAGGTGTGCTTCATTCTGCCTACATGTTCTCCTTAATACCTTTTTAACCTGACACCTGATTTCATTTTTACTTAATGAAGGAACATATTTTCAAAGATAATTAAATTTTTAAAGTTGCATGGAAACTTTTGTCCAAGAGGACTATATAAACATCAGTGCTGAGGAAATAGCTAATATATGAATTCAAACCTTTTTAGACTCCATGGAATCTGTCTGGGCAATGAAGACCTTACAGTTCTCCAGACAGGAAAAAAAATCATGGAACATGATGGAAGTGAGGTGCTGAAAATACAGTACAGACACCTGACTGACAATATTAAGTAGAAGCTAAGGAAGAAATGCTTGGAAAGAAAATTCAGAGTAAGGCAAAATAATTAGTTCATATGGAAACAGAGTGCCTATAGAGAATTCCCCTGGCTTTTCAAGAAGGCTAAAGACATAGCATGACTTTAAATAAATCCTCTTTGCCTTCTCATTCTGTGGGGACGAAGGGGAGGAATGGAGAACTGTGGAGTTCCCCAAACCTTTTATTGAAGCAGCTTTTCCTTAATAGCTTGGTCTAAGACAATTCACCCATCTTGCCACAGAAGTGCTGCTGAGGCATTCAAGGAGTATATGTTTTTTAAGAAAAGAAAGCTGCTGCAGATTTCTTACCCCTAAAGCATTTGGGTTATCCATGCTGGTTTGAAGAGCCCTGTGACACTCTCAGACCCGACATGAGTCACTGTTTCAATCCATTCTGCATCTTCAGAAAAATACTTCTCCCCAAACGCCCACTGCTGGTTTTGACAGTAGAATCTTTGGGAGTAAAATTCAAAGCATAATGTATTGCACTGCAGGCAAAAAAAGTACAAAGGATGGGTGGACCAATAGGCTTTTAATGTTTGTAATTTTCTGTTCATGCTGGGAGGAAACCAGTAGAGACAGCACTTTTAAAATACGTGAGGCAGCTGTTGTTGGGGTATGTAGACAGGCTGTGCTAGCCCAAGGCATTGCAAATAATATTTTTTGCAATGTCTTTTAAGATACTCAGACAGAGACACATTACAAAGCACCATGGTATCAACTACAGGCAGTCTCTTATCCAGACTCTTAGAAAAGCAATAACAAGGGAAGCTGATTGCCAATCCACATTCAGATAGTTTCACTCAGCTATGGTGGAGAAGCCTACCCACTCTGTATCTGTCTCATAGCTTTTGTCAGCATCAAACCTCATGCTATGATTTTTAAAGACAAAACACATGGATAAATATGAATACCTTAAAAGCCTTAGTACAAACGTAACTAACTTGTTAAATACCTTTAGCTGGTATCAAGAATAATTTGCATTGGAAATGGGTTTTTATTTATTTGTTCAGTTAAGTAGGGGATAAAGTTCTAAATTGTTCTAAGACAGCTGTTTCCATTTCAGCTGTTGTAAATGGATGATCATGAGATCTTGTACACATAAACAGGTGGGGCCATTAAATGCCTTCTTTCTCCATTTGAATGCCTCAACTGATCCCCATGAATATAACCACTAAAAGCTGTACAAAGCTTTCCTAATGAAACCACCGGGAAACCGCTGGTCCATTTGGGATTTCAAAATCAATTACAATATCCTGTTTCAATTAAACAAGGAAGTTTTCATTCACACTTAGGTCCAGCTCCTTTCCGCAAGTTGCCATAGAGACTGAGGATAAAAGCAAAGGCTCTGTCAGAGGGCAAAGAGGAAAGTCCTAAGAGGAGATGAGATTCGCTGATGGCTTTGCAAACATGTTATGAGATTATTTTTTATCTGTCCAGTGCTTCTACTTTCCCAACATGGTGGTGGTAGGAAGGACCTGGATCCTTTCAAGGCAGTCCTTGGAAAAGCAAAACCCTACATTCCATTTTGGTTTCAGGGTTAGTATTTTTCTAAGTGGCAAAGCCAAATGAAATGAATTTGCCAGCACAGCATGTTGAAGGCAGAGATCTCACATAGTACAGGTGCAGATCAGCTTCTGTAGAGTCCAGCTGTTTACTTATAAATTCATGCTTCTCATAAAGACAGCTGTATCAACCAACTTCCATTGACTAAGAATATTACGCCTCAGTGCAGTTTTCCAACAACTTTGGAAAACAAACTGCATGGCTAAGCTAGCTAGCTTTCTTTTCACCGGGAACACTTTATTACCACAGCAGTGAGGTCTTATTAAAAACATATTATCAAAATGAAGTACCGAAAATACCCACACTGTGTTAAAACACATCTGATTGTTTCAGTTAGTTAATACAGAACATAAGAGAGAGGTCTGGTGATTGTTAAGTGTCTTCACATTCACCATGACACTCATTCATGTCATGGGACATAACATAATATGCTCCATGGATTGCACACTTTGCACCGATAGGAAAAAAATGGGCAGCAGTTTGCCTATTTACTGACCAAAAAAAAGCCCCTCCAAAGCCCAAGATAGATCAGAAAATGCAACCATATTTAATCAGGTGCATCCCCAAACCTCATGTTTTCTTTTCAAGGGAATTAAATTAGAAAGATTAGAATGACTTGCATGCTAGCACAATGCTGACTCAGTAGAAAGCTAATAGATTAATGATAAAGGCACCAAGGTTCATCTGCTGAGTTCTGGGGCAAGTTTCACTACTTGTAATATATTTTCTAGGTAGTATTGAAGTGTATATGTATCCCAGTGTTTAATATAAATTACTGTTTTTCTTGTGTTTTTACTATTTACTATTTTGCTCTTTTAAAATGCTGACATGCAATGACAGATCAAAATCAAAATTTAGATAGCTTTCTGTATAATCAGAATGAATCATTCTGCTTATTAATTCATATTTAATCCTTCTCTGTGGCTGACATGATGTCAGCTTGACAATTAAACTTTTTAATACAGTTTACTCACTGATCTCAAAGACCTCAGTCGTTGGTATGTTGTTTATTTTGTTGCAGCATTTTAAAACCAAGTCAATAAAAAACAAAGGTCTGAAATTACACTTATTGAATTTTCCTTGTGATATTGCATAGGAATAAAACTGTTATTTTAAAAGTAATCATAGCATGGCTGACACCAAATGTCACAAAAGTAAATGCAAATCCTCCCCAACAGAACATGAAAATCATAGAAACAGACAAAAAATATTGAAAATTATATTTCATGCACATTATACACAAAAATGCATGCTTTCTAGTAATGCATTTTAAAAACTGGTGACAGTGGCTAGTTCTAAGGAAGGATTTAACAGAAAGAAAAATAGCTATAAATTTAAAAGCTCATAAGACTTCAGGGGCTGAAACTGGCAACAACAAAATAATGAAGGATTAATATTTAAAGATAGGAAAGAGGAAAACACAAGGAAAGCATGACTTAAAATAGTGGAAATAGTGAGTGAGTACCAAAAACATGTAATAGATGCAGAACTTAGAAGAATTTTTAACGAATAGTGTCAGAGAAGCATATATCCCTTTATCACCAAGTTGGTAAGTGGATGTGGATAATTACTATGGGTACATAGAATGGAACATAGTATGGGAACCACTGCCATAAAACAGAATAAAATATGCCAGTGTATGTCAGAAATCTTATGAACCCAATCAAACCCATGCAGTTCCAGATCAGGGCTAGGAGTAAGTCTAGGAATATATATATTCCTCATCTAGAAAGTATATATATGTGTGTACATATATATACATATATACACACACACACTTTCTCTGTGTGTTCTCCTAGCCTCTGATTTTTTCCGTCTTGGTGGATAGGCTTGTTCATTCATTGTGGAAATCACCAATAAACTACAAAAAGGCATGGAGGTTAAAGTCGTTATTTAAAGAAAGAATCACTTATTCTGAATGATCACGCTATGAACTTATCTAACCTGTATAACCATGTACATTCATTATTGCTATTTCCTGTCTCTGTCTTGTTTGTATTCTTCCTGGTTCAAGAAAGTCTTTTTGCACCCCAACCTCCCACTGATGTCAGTGGGAGTTATAATTTAAATTAAAAGTATGTCAGCAGCTGAGTCAGCAAGTGGTCAGAAAGTGAAGAAAAAGATGTAAGTCATAAAAATGAAAGTGGAAAAAAGGAATGAAGGGTTGAGATAGGGTAGAATGTAACAATTCTTCAGTACACTTCAAATTCACATTTGACTAATGTTTACATTTGCCCTGAATTAATTTTTTTCTTTCCTAAACCTGAAACATTTAAAATATAGTCTCTAGATTAAAAGTAAACACTAATCTGTTTAATGTCAATGAGCTAGAACTCACCAAGCCTAATTTTTAAAGGAATAATATTAGGAGTGAGGTAAGATGTTGAAATAGCATAACAGAAAAGAAAAGGTTGGAGTTAGGGAATCTCTACGATTATCAGCAATTAAGCTTAAAGCACACAAAGCCCAAATGAGGAAGTTGGGTAGTAAAAAAGAAATAGTAATATCCTCAGATTACTGATGCAGTGATACAATGATAAATTTTACACCATAATACAGTGATTAAGCTTACCGGCAATTCTGACTAGATCCCAGGTGGAAGACATTCCCTTCAGAGCATGCCACATAAAAACTCATTTAAATGTCTATGCATAATTTGCCATCTGAAAGTTTTAACCAGCTGCTCATAGATACACTTATATTCTCTTACTTCAGTGATGCAAATAATTTTTTTTCAGCTTTTTTTGAAAAAGTTAGGGAAATTCTGTCTCTTTTCCCCTTCTGATGTTGTAATTATATTAGTGTGAAAATGGGCAGCCATTGAAGCTTTCATTCAGAATATCCTCAGCCATTTAAAGCACAGCTCTCTAAGCATGGTTTATCTCTAGCAGATGCATTACTGTAGACCTTTAGCCTTCCAATCCACAAGCAATTAAGATTTCCTTTTAACCAAGCTACAGAAGCAGTTTTTCACTCTGCAGTCCAATTAATTGTTTGGTAGATCTGCATTGGTATGTGTTTTTTTTTCCTGTACAGTTGAAAAAAGAGTCTTTTTGAAAGAACGTTCATAAAATTGAAAGTGTAGTATCGATTGTAACTTTAATAAATTTGTAATTGGCTGATTTTGGCAGTCTTCAACTATACAGCAATGTGCCTTAAGACCTCACCTGAATTACTCTCCTTTCTGTGCCCTAGAATTTTTATTTAGAGAAACTGATGGAAGCCCAAGAAATGCCAGTGCTGGGAAAAAAGTAGGTGCTGGGGCTATACACAGGTTTGGAGCAGGAGAGAGTACAAGGGAACATTTTTTTCCTGCTCCAAAGCTATCTAGGGTTTTAACATTTATATTATGCTTCAGCATGTAAATTAACATGTAAAAATGAGTTGTTTGTCTAAGGTGCTCCATAAAGACTAATTTCTCTTGAAATCTTGCCCCTGCAAAACAGTCTGTGATCTGATTACTTTTAGGCCATAGATCATAACCTGCCACCATCTGACAGATACGTTTTATAATGTATATATCAATAGAACACAGCATTCAGACCAGACATTCTACCAGAGGGCCTGAAAGTGCCTTGCAAACAGAAACTCAGCAAGCCTCCTAAATCATGGTAGCTGGGTGACTATTTTACCCTAGCTGGGAGAGAAATTTGGAGTAGTTGCATTGGTAGTGCATAGCAAACTACAATAGTGGCATTATCAAGATTTGTAAATATCAGTCCTTGAATCCAACCAAATTACCAAATAGCTGCTTTTCTGGCTCTTCTGTGTTTTCATTTTACCCAGTTTACATGATATGCTCAATATCTTATGGTGCAAAGCTGGATTATCACTGGCATATAGAAATATTTCTTTGCAAAATACACTGTATAACTCAGAGCTTCAAAGTTTATGAACAGGAAACATGCTTTAGAGTATGCAAAATATCATTTCAAGCACACTCTAATGCTTCACTGGGACTAGTGCTTAAATTTCAACTGTTTTTTTTGTGCCTTCATTTGCTTCTTTTCATTTTGCTTGCCTTCCTTTTGCTCTACAACCCCAGTTATTATATTCAAGGCCAAGAAAATCCAAATTCTATCTCAAGCTTTTAGGGGAAAGACATGTATCTTCAATAGATTTCCATTTTCCTTCCTTTCTTTTTTAGAAGGACTTGACTTCTTAAAATTTCCTGTAAATTTTTCTGTTGAAAAATAGAGAACTTGCTTGCAAAACACTGAGATCAAACATACTAGCACTGTGATTCAGTAAATTGTGAATCAATTTGTGAATCACCATCAGCTCTCAGAACACAGCTCTGCTCCTCATCCTTCATCTTTCACAGGAAATAACCTAATGCTCGTGACAAATCTGGATTTTAAATTCAAATACGTTATATGGATCTAATTCTGCTATCCCTAGAGACAGTGAACAACCAGCTGTTGATGGTCCGAAGAACTCTGCATTTGAACTTTCTTCATTGTCATAAATACTTCTTTAGAAATACTAAGAATTATTTAGAAATACTAAACTACGCATCCAGAATTGGATCTCTTCTAAAACTAGGCAATTGTTTTATGAAGCCTTCATGAATAAATGAATGCAAGATTCTATTAAAATAACTTATAAAACAGACATTTTTTATACTACAAACTTGTGTAAAACTTAAGAGCACATTTTAAAAGAAATTTGGATGCCTGAAGGTACAAATAATACCTAAGAGAAGCCTTCAGGGAGAGTCCAGTAGTTAGTAACTTTGCAAAATCACACCTAGCAATTGTTTGCTTCTTTATCTGTGCTTAATTACTTCTAAATACATGGCCCTATGCATTTCATTAGAACTCATGCTTTTGACATATTCTTATCAAGCTGAAAAAATAAGTGGAAAACCATAGCAGATATTTAGGGGAACAGAGAGGGTGGAGGCTGATATATACTGAAGAGTGTCTGCAGTTACACGAAATTACATTATATATATTCCTTAATTATGTGAAGGTTCCTTTGGTAAAAGACCAAAGTTATCTTTTTATGTCTTTCATGGAGCAATGGATAACCTGTATGCATTGGTACACCTTTTCCTTCTTCTACCATTTTACAGCGCTAGTGCATAGGTACTCTCACATTTTCAAGCTGGCTCGGGGTTCAGACTCACACAATAGCTCAAGGTATGCTGAATGCCTATGCTGTATAAATCTTGGAGCCAGCCAGCTAGATCATCAACCTGTGAAACTCAAACAGGAAGGAGAATAACGTGTGAAATAGTCTGGGCTCCCATGATTTCAAAGCCAGACAGTGTTATCAGCTCCAGCCCTCTCTTGGACACAACTACAAAGATGTAAGATAAAGTCTTATGTCTGTGCATTGTCAACACATCAGATTTCTTTCTAGCAGGATTCACTTCTCAGTCCATCAGGGGACTCAGGGAAAGATTGCTCTTGTCGTATGTTTAATATAGTTTCCTGAATGATTTCTCATATTCCTCAGGACTATCAGAAATGTGATACTACATAGTATAGGAAAACTTCTCAGATGACTTGGCTGATGTGTCTTGCTCACAAAGCTATGCTGATTGCTGGATTTGGTGTAGAGAGAAATTTTCTCCCTGATGAGACTGGAAAGGCTCCCAAACAGATTGGTATTATCTCTGCTTTCCTCTGCCTCATATAGCATAAGTTACCTAATCAATTCTCTGCAAAATACTGCAGGGTCCTCTGACTCTGCAAACTCTTTGGTCTGTCTGGTCTTTCCTATTCTTTATCGTACAGGATGGAATTGTTCTGACCTAATGAAGGCCCTTTTGACCTTACTCCTGAATTGTATGAGCCCTTTAAAATATCAGTGGTATCTTCTCTATAACATGCATTTCAAAGGAACCAGAGACCAGAATAAATTCTCTTAATACACAGGGAAATGGAGCATTCTTCACAGGGACACAAAAATGATAAAGGAAGTCTACTGTAGATGTCCGAACAGTCTTTGTGGAAGAAGAGTACACAGTCATGGGATTATTCTGTTTTTTTCATCCTACAAAACTGTGTTGTTGTTAGGTTCTTATTCTGCATAGTCCGAACCTCTCCAGCTGGATCTCTGTGGGTAAGAACACCATGAGTGCTCTCAGCGCTTTCCTCTTTGGACATTAGGCATGATCTCACCAAGAAGACTGGCCCTAATTCAAATTCTTTAATATCAGCATTGTTAATTCCATCTGAGCACAAGAAAAAACCTCTTTTACTGTGATGGTGGTCAAACACTGGAACAGGTTGCCCAGAGAGGTCATGGAATCTTCATCTGTGGACATATTAAAAAGCTGGCTGGACACAGTCCTGGGCAACCTGCAGTAGCTGACCCTGCCTGAGCAGGGGTTGGACTGGGGGTTCTTAAGATGTCAATAATTTCCTGTTCCAAGCTAGAAAGGTCTAATTTCCTTCATCAGTCCCTTGTTATTGTAGTACACAAGGAAGTTGTGAGAAGATACCTTCAACATCTCTGACCGAATATATGACATTCTTTTACATTTTCACAGTTTACTATCTCATAAGTGATAGAAAATATTTTTCTGGTTTGATTTCTTCTCTGTCATTTTTCTCCATCCTTTAAACAGTATCTTGTCATCTTTTAAATTTGTAAAAGTTCATCTTTATTTTTTTTGCAACAAAGCATATTCAATACTACATTGAATGTTTCCATTTCTGTTCAACTAAATAGTTTTTTGTTCTTCCTCATGTATCTAGCCTGCTCATCTGCCCACTTTTTTCTGCTTTCAAGACTGATCTTAAAGTCATAACTTTTTTTTTGTTGGTAACTTCTTTTAGTTTTGATTTTTAAAATTCCTATATGACAAACTAAATCACTCTTGTCATTTTATCATGTGTGCCAACTATATTTTTCTTCTTTTACTTCCATGCTTGTTAAAAGCATCTTTCTGTTTAGGTGTCTGACAGACTGATTCAAAGAGTAATAATTTACCAAATTTATTATTTCTGTACCTGGTTGGAAGCATACCTTGAGCAATTTCAATTTAATATTTAAAAGGTTCAGCTCTTAGTCACATGTTTATATTCTCTCTTGTTCTTTCTGTATAAAACTCCATTTTGTGGATAGGACACCCCTTCCTCAAAAAAAAAAAAAAAATTTTTACAATTTTTACAAATTTTTTTTTTTTTTTTTAAAAAGCTATTAGAAACTATTTTATTCAGTACTAATAAGCAAGTAAGATTTTCTAGAAAGGAGTTGGAACAGATTGGTGAGGGAGGTTGTAGAGTCTCCATGCTTAGAGATATTCAAAAACCATCTGGCCACGATCCTGAGCAACTGGCTCTGGGTGGCCCTGCTTGAGCAGGAGGGTTGGATTAGATGACCACTGGAGGTCCCTGCCAACCTCAAACATTCTGTGATTGTAAGTTTAAAAACACACTGGCAAAATAAAGGATACAGTTTTAGGATTGTATTTTCTCAATTTTCATCTTTTTAAATGTGATTTTATAAAACACTTCCCATGAAAAATTGTAAGAATTTATTCCCTTTACTGAGCCAAAAAAAGATATCCAGTAATTCATTAAATATTTGGCAGGTTTTAGTGATTTTGCTTCCTTAGGCTCTTGATTGCACATATTTTGTTTGTCAGATCACCATGTTACTTTTAAAAAAAAACTATTCAACATGTTATTTTAGGATTTTTTTTCCCCCAAAGGTAACTGAATATTGAAGCACACTGGTTTTGCTGGTTTTTTTCTTCTCTTTGATACAGTCTAAAGTCGTAGCCACCCTGTATTTCCTTGACAGACTATAGGGCTTTAGGTTACCGGGCCTTTTTACTTAAATTCAATTAGAGACTTATCTTATTGGGGTTTTTTAGAGCTATTATATTATATAATAGTATATTATCTTTTAAATTATTTAACATCTCTTCCAATTTCTGAACTACTCTTTCTCTCACTGCTGCTTGTCAGTGTCCCACTTCTCACTGATGTTAAAATTTCAGAAAATGTCAGGAGGTAATCTTTCTCTGCCTCCGTCTGTAGGCCACCTCAACCCACAGCATTAATGCAGTCTGTCTCCAATTACATCCCCAATTTTAGCCCGAAACAATTCTGTAGCCAATTTAAAAGTACTGATAAAATGGAAGTATTCCTAAAGGCATTATCACTGAATCTGAGTAAAACATATAAACACAGCTCCCAACACAGTGTGTCTTTTTGGCTGTGGATAATGCCACTGCTGTCCTTCATTCTTATTCTTCTTTGGAAGAAATGAAAAAAGGACTGATTCCCTTTTGCTCTAGGCTAGTAACATGCCTACAATATATAGATATTATCATTTTTTCTGTCACATTGGCTTCTTATTTAACCATTTGTTTCTAATGATTTTTAAAAATTCTGACAGAATGCATCTTAAATGTGAGATTAACATAAAAGGGAAAAGTGAGGTGGATGAAAGAATCAAACTAATAAATACAAGTCATAAATCCATTGCATAGAGAAACTGAATGGCTTATTAAAATGTCAAAAAAGGCCTTGAGCTCACATGTTAAACTCTCTGCTACGTCTACATGCAGTTTTATACATGCAAAACTATTTCAGGTATGATGTCAGAAAAGTGTGGTCTAACATCATAGATTCAATCATTGTTGGATAGAAATATTTATATCTAGAGTACAAAAATGTATATACAATTTACATGGGTAGCTCTTCTACGTCTCAGGTATGCATAGATATACTAGTATTAGAATACTAATGGTATATTATGCTTTAACTGTGTCAGGCTACTTAAAACACCACTTTTCTGTGACTAGAAGATGGATCTTCTGGTTGAGTATATTTTGTTCCAAGCCTGTCTTGTTTGTTCATATCTAAAATAATAGCAATTAATTTTAAAATTACTTTGTTTAAAAAATGTTTGCATCATAATAAATGATAATAATTTAAGAGTGTTGTAATTCTTCTTCTTCTTCCCACCCTCTTGATTTTATCCCCTCATCATGCTTGAACAACAATTTGGCTAACTATTAGAACCATGACATTTTCTTTTAATTTCCTGAGAAAAGTAATTATTTGGTGACAAACACTTATAAACTTTGAATATAGCCAAGAACCTTAATTTCATGGACTAAATCTCAGTATGGATACTTTATGAACAATTCATAATGAGTTTAACCACACAGAACTCACACAAATAGTTTCAACTGGATTGCCAATTGGTGGCAGTTGACATTGTAAGGGACCTCTAATGCACTTAATATCTTGTCTGAAACATAATTCAGTTTTCATGAATTGAAAGGAAACAATAGTTTTCTCAGTATACAACCTTGAGATGAAAGCCATTATATTTATCAGATCATCACTGAAGTTTCTTTGTCAAAAAGGCCATTGATTCCGTGATACATCGTCATAACAAGAAAAGAGGCGTGAGGGAAAGGAGAAGAGAGAAAGAAGTAAGGAAACTCATGGTCTTATTGTCAGGAATTTGTGATACTTGTTGCTGCCGCCATTGAGTTCAGCAGGACCTGTACATGCTTTACACTTCCAAAACATCAGGCCCTTCAGCCATTAAAAGCCAAAAGACACCAGGCATTGAAAATGCATTTATTTTCCAATTTTGCTTATACTAATCAAAATGACCTTTCAAAGCAGAGCTGGAGGGTCAGGCTTATCGCTTTTGCAGGCTTGAGTAAGATTTTCCTATTTAACAGGACAATTTGCTGAAAAATGCTGTTCTAAGAATTGTGCCAATTCATCTTCCTATGCAGAGTATACAGGGATTGATTGGAGGCAATATCTGAGGACAGCAGCTCATCACCCACTACATTTATTGAGGCAAACCTCCTAGGACCTGTTCATTCATTGCTTTCTTCTAAAATGTATTTTGGGTAAAAATAATAACTCACATTTTATACATTAAATAAATGCTTTAATAAATTAAAGAAGTTTTAGTGGCTACATGCCTGAGGATAAAGACAAGTGTGGTAACATTTCCACTGCTTTGCCTTACTAGGGGTCATCTTCTCTTTAAGGCCTTCTGCCTCTTCGGATTTTAATGAAGAAAGTAAGTTGAAATTAATGGTATATGAAATCCAAGAATCTGTACAACATTAAGGCAACACCACTATGAAGAAATCTTGTAGGCAGGAATAATTCCAATACATTCACTTTTGCATTAGAAATCTCATTATTTGTACGTATCTCCAGAAACTCACGGTGCTGAACAATAGGTTACAATTCAAACAGTTAAAAAAGGATCCTGACATACAAAAGATAGATATGGGAAATGAGAAACCACAGAAGAAACCGTAAATGGATTATTTCGGGTACCTGAAACATACATGCACCACCATCTAAATGTAAATATTAATCTCTTATCTTCCTTAGTATAAGCCTGCCTCCCTAAAACGCTCCTATGTATTTCCAGAAATTCAAGTGGGACATTCACTTTCCAAGGAGTGACTATTTAAAAAAAAACACCAGGGCTAGCTACACAACAGAGTAGCTCATCCTTTCTGATTCCTAACATGAATATTATGATAAGCTGAAATCAAAGGAAACTAGGAAACGTGAACAAAATTAATGTGCTTCCTGGTCCTAGATATCCTTTCAATTTGTATAACAACATTCACAACTTCAGATCTTGTAGGTGAAGAGAGGCAACAAATCAAAGATTTTTTTCATGCACAAAAGGAAAGTTACAATTTTGTGCAAGATAGACTTTGTACATCTGTCTTGGAGTGGACCATCATATCTGATTTAGAGAAACCTTCAGTAGGAGTAATAAATAATGCAAGATTATCCAGTACTACATGGCTGAAGTGCTATTCGTCCATTAACTTCTTCCTTGGTAGGCCTGACTGAGGGCAGAGCAATGGCTCACACTTCTGTGCTCTGGCAGCAAGAAGCAGAGTGGGAAAGCTTGGCATTTGCTCCCACACGTCACACCACTGGTATGTCTACAGGCCTTTCATTTTACTATGAGATGATTCCACACCACTATTGTCTTACATATATGAAAACTGATAGTGATCTTTCTGCATGGAAAAAGAAGTCTTGGAGAGAATGATTATCCCTTCTTTCTGTGTGAAAGTGAAAGGGGCAAAAAAAAATCTCGAATCTGTCACTAAGAAGATGTAGATTAGATATTAGGAAAAGGTCTGTATGTATAAAGTTGATGAAATATTACAAAGGTCTGATGGAGAGGCCATGGGATATATTCTATGTTGGATCTCCAGAGCAGGTTAGCTAAACATCTGCCATAGCTTAATTATAGTCATTTCTGCTCTGTGTAAGGACACAGGAAGGTAAATCAGCTAGATGACCTCTTATGCTCTATGTCTCTGTGATTCTTTGCTCCTATTTTCTAAAAAAAAAAAAAAAAAAAGGAAGGAAAAAGGAGAAAAAAATATTGCAACGCAAGAAAGAAGCCAATACTCAGAGGATATATGCAAGGCAAATGATTAATACAGCCATATGATTAAACTACATCTCTACTGTAGCAACCCTTCAGTCATGCTGAAACACAGGTTAAAAGAGCCCCAGAGGAAGAGGGTAGATAGTATTTTCATAATTTCCACACTCTTTTCACTACTGTTCAGGAACAATATATTTCCAGTGAAGAAATCCCAAGTTGATGGACTTTTCTCTTTCAGGCATAAATTGCAGCAAAATATTAGAAGAATATTAAAAGTGACGAAAGGAAAAAGATCAACTAAAGACAAATAATCTATTTAAATATGATCTTAGATGTTTGGGGGATTCTGAGTTGTTTTTATTTCTTTTCATGTGTTCTTGAGAAATAAGTACTGTAGCTAAGGTAGTAAAATTAACGCTAAATGTAATAATATCCTTAAAAATTAGCTGGAGGATTTTCAATTTTTTTTTTTTTTAACATATCTCCCTTGGAACCAAACTTGTAATTCCTGGATGTTGGGAAAAATCAGATGTAGTAGATTTACTACCACATCTTCTTAGGACAACTACTTGAACACAGTCCAACAAAAATCACTCAGTTCTGGTGACAAAGTATTGGCATAAAACTATTTACACAACAATATGAAACTTTATACGAAAGAAAAGCATACACTAATTATTTTATACGCTGTGATGCCTATGATTCCCAAGTGGTACAGAAACTCATTGTAGGAAAAAAAATGTTATCTGTCTTTACATTCTTGGGTTTTTATCTCTTCATTATTCTTGTTGCTTTTGGAAATCCAGTTTGCAACATTTTAAAAATTGTCCATATTTTCTCTGAGGATCATAGTTTCCTGCAGCAATTCTAAACAGAATACAGTTATTTTTTTGTCAGACTTGATGAATGAAGGTAGAATTTTGTAGCAAGTATTTTCATAAGATCAGCTTCATGAGCAATATCCTAGCAGTGTAGACGACATCCCAAAGTGATAACCAGACAATCTGAGTTGAGGAGAATCCCCCACCATTTAACACATTAGATTTTATTATTTTCTAAATCAGTTTGCCGTAGAATTTCCAGGAAGGCAAAAAAAAAAGTGAAGATAGTACCTCCATGGTTGTGAGGTACATTTTAAAAGGTCAAATAAGGAGGACATGGGTCTTGTGAGAGAAATAGTGTTATTCTCTCATGTAATTTTAACTATTCATTATAACTACCCAGTTTCCTGAAAGGAGTACTCTGCCTCTCATGGGCACTTCACCCCATACAAAGGTCCCTCAGACAGGCAAGACGCATTCCAGGAGAGACGGGAGACAGTAAGCTCTCTCATCTCAGAATACCAGGAGTCACAGTGACCAGGAGTCACTTGAACTAGAAGCCCAATTTTAAGGTATATGCTCAATGACATCAGAATCTATTTAGGCTGATGGTTCTGGTCAGGAATTATGACTTTTGGAAAGCACTTTTGGCTTCACATTTAAAAAAAGTATAATCTAAATAAAGGAGGAGAAGGGAATTAAGGTCTTAGTGTGAGGTGAAGTGTTGTCACAGGAAATTGTGCATGAGAAATGAATGGAGCTGGAGTGAATAAAAGAAGGAGACTCAAACGCACAGGGAGTCTGAGGAGTTAATTAAGAAGGAGCAGGGAGAGAGGATAGCAAAGGTCAGAGACAGGAGAACTAAGAAGAGCTGCAGGTGAAGGAAGAGAAAAATCAGGGAGATAATAACACAGGTAAGGAAGGGGAGAGAAGGTGAGAAAAATAAACAGAATCTTTATTAGACATGTAAAGTACTTGAGGAAGACAGGTGCCAGAAAATTAGAGGATAGGAGTAGCCAAACCATAAAAGGCAGGAGTAGTGCCTTTTTTGTTTTTTCTGCAACAGCAGTGGACTGGATTTTGTAGTCTGTCTCATCTCTTCATCTGTGACTATTCAAGTAGAAATAAGAAAAAGGAAAATGCCTTTTTCCCTAGATGGCATGGGCCAAAATAGCAAACCTCAGCTCCCTTGGCTCCTCTGGAGTAAACATCAAACTGCTGCCATCAGAAAACTGAGACTTCCACCCTATTCCTTCAGTTTTACCTCTCTACATTTTTTTTTTAATGCAGTGTCTTTTCGTCACTGTGCCTGGAACAACCTGGTGTTTTATAACCAGTGACTGGCTAGGTTAGAGCTCAGGAAGCCAGGTTTCCAGCACTGCTTCTTGTTTACGGGGCCGTAATTTTCCATCACCTGAGGCCTAATTTTCAAAACTGTTTTGTAAATAAATTATAACATCAAATAAATAAGCCTGAGCTCTTATTTTACTGTTATTGCTAGCATTTATTGTTTTGGGAAAAGCAGACCTAATAATTAGCGTGACAGAAGGAAGAATCAGAAAGGCAGTTTTTGTTTATAAGTACGGGAGAAATACATCTCTAAAGAGAAATTGGACTCAGAACATAAGCAAAGTAATTAATTTTAAATTAGAAGAAATAACTGTTTTACCTAAGAAAGGGGAATATAAAGCATAAACTTTTCAGCTTTTTCTGTTAGCAAACCGCAAACCTTTCTTGAGGGATTCTCAGTACACTTTGTGTACAATCAAGAATGTTTTCTATTGTGTAATGAGAGCTCAGAAGACAACCGATGAGGATGTTTTTTGGTTGCTGTTTTGACTCAGATATGTTATAATAATTTTTAATAGAAGTAATTATGCAGTAAGTAATTATGCACAATTGCTTTGCTTCTGTTCTATGCAAAAACTTCTTAAACATTTTCCCTTAAGTCCGAGAAAAGGGTTAAACTCACTATAACCAAAGTATGTTCTTCCTAACTTTTTTTTTTTAAATTCCCCATAAAGGATCTAATACAGAATTTTTACAAACATATTTTCTTCTTTCCTTCATTTCTTAATTTCCTGCTCTTGTCATTGAAAAAACAGAAGTAGGTAAGAATAAGAACTAAAAGATATTCATTCTTCAGTTTGCACATATAGTATCGGATTTATTTCTCATGGCTTGGGGTGTGTAAAACTGAAATACCCAGCCTAATCTAGTTCTCTGCCTGCCCTTTTTTAATCAATGGAATCTGAGACAACAGCATTCCTGCAGGGCAGTTTATATCTGGTAACATAGGTGTCTTAGACAAATGAGTTGAATGGAATGGAATGGTTCGTTGGAAGAGACCTACAATAATCATCTGGTCCAACTGGCTGACTATTTCAGGGCTGACCAAATTAAAATTCCAGAGTCTTTTTCTTACCTATGGGTACAAAGGCAATCTATTTAACAAGCTAGACCAAACTTACACATAATGTCTTTCCCACTCCTTAGTGATGAATTTCTAGTTGTTTGCGCATTCTTTCCAGGAGTGGGAATCACTAAACCATTTACAACTAGCTCTGATAAATCAAGTGAACGTGTTTTGTTGTTCCTTTTTTTTTCGTTTGTTTCGTTGAGTTTTTTAATATCTACATTCTTTCACTCTCAAGAAATATCACTCTCAAGTATAGGATTTCCTAGCAACCTATGGGAAATTATGCAAATAACAAGCTTAGGCATAGAAAAGCATCATTGTCAGCAATAATGAGGACTGTGACAAACTCAGCAATGAATGGTTACTGTAAAGATGGAGAGCATGCTCAATTAGCACTCCCCACCTGTCCCAGCAAGCTCACCTGTGTGACAGTCACTTGAATCAAAGCAATTTCAGAACCAGGACTTTCCCGGTATTAAGGGATTGTTTTCCTATTAGGATCCAGATACGCTTAGTAGAACAGTTTCTTCATTGTGTCAAAACAGTTTCCATCAACATTAAGAGGGCAAATTTTTAAAGTCCTAAGGCTTTGCAAAGTGTTTTATAGTCAGGGCAAGTATCACAGTAGCTCACAACAGTGCAGCAAAGGATCTCATTTCAAAGCTATCTCTTATGGGGTCCCTTTTTTAGGATTACAGTGCAAAAGAGTAACTATTGACATTAGGTAGCCTGTCTGTCTTTCAAGGATAAAAGCAGATTTTTTTGCGTCAGGTAGTGATGAGCCTGCACCAGAATTTTCTTTACGCCTATCGCTCATTAGCTTGTACAGTGCTACTCTCAGCAGGAAAAGATCAGTATTTTTACTATTTCAAACAAGTATTGCTAAGAATAGGTAGTACTTGCTCATGATAGTCACTGTTTCCCACCTCGTCTGCTATGTATTTTCAAAGTGCTAGTTTTGAATACAAAACATACAGTCCATGTTTAGGTTTTGATGCTATTCATGTTTATGCATATATAACAATTAATAAACATGCTTCAAGTCCTGATTCTTCACAGTTTGATGAACATATGACTAGCACAGATAGGAAAAATATTTTAAATTATCGCTGAGACATTTTCTGGTCACTCATGCTCAAGAAAATTGAACTCAAGACCGAAGAGATTCAGGAAAATTACATTGTCCAAGGGAACAGAGAGATTATTTTAGCTGAGGACACTGGGAGAGATTGGCTTACTCAGCCTAGCAAAAGGAAAACCAAGTGTGGAAACAGACATGAAATACATATGTTTATGTAGAAATACTAGGAGGGAAAAGAATCCTTTAAATTCTCACATTAATATGAAAACAAATGGTAATAACCTGACATCAAATATGTATAAACTACAAACTAGAAAAAGCATTCTCCAGATAGAAATATATTTGGAAAAGAGGAGGAGAAGTGAATGAGGAAGCAGCAAAGGAGGATACGGATTGAGGATAAGGCAAACAACTGCAAATAATTTCTTTCCTTGCCTCAAAACATGTCAATTTTGAAATAGCTTTGACCTGGAAAAAAGTCTAACAGATCCAGAGATAAAGTCTAGATTACATCGAGCTGAGGAAGAAAATATTGCTTGGTGACATAAAAAGAACTAAGTAAGGTTATGTTAATTTCTGGCCTCAAGAAATACGTATTCAAAGAATAAGAGCAGTTCACATTAATAAGGAGAATGATTTATGTTTGTATCAGCCAAAGAACCTTAGTGCATTGTTTTATTATATTGTTGTATATGGACTCCTACTGATGCTCTGCCCATCTGGGACACATGCAATTATGAGGAAAATGGAGAGGCATCTCATCCATCAGCCGGGAATCCACAGATCAAAGCTCGGTGTCAGAAGAAGCATATATTCATTCTTCTAAAATAATAAACAACAACTGTATTTTCTTTGAGGTGCTTTAAAAAAAGAAACCTGGCAAATTGTACCTAAGAATATATTATCAAGTAAGACTTACACTGCTCACTGTTCCATGAGAACTAAACTGTATCAAACATTGATACAAGTTCTTGTGATAAGATCAAGTCTGCAGAAAAAGTTCCCCCGCCCCTGTTCTCCACCTTTCCACCTCTGCTCTTTTCCCTTGCTCATCAGTCTGTTGAGCAAATTGCATGGTAGGAGTAATGCCATAGTGCCTGAGCTGCTCAGTATTTTCTTCCAAATTAAACAATCTAAAAGTTAAACCCCACACACTTCTTTTTGTTTTCAATTCCAAGTTAGTTAAGTGTATTATACAATGTAAGGCAAGGTGACTCTATCAGGATTTCCCACATGGCTCTTTGTTTTTATAGCAGAATCATTTAAAAAACAAAACACATAATCCATTAGTGCTGACTGTTTAATGGGGAAGGAGGTGTTTGTCAGTTGTTTTTTTTCTAAAAAAAAAACAAACTCAAAAATCCAGTGAAAAGGATCTGTGTTTGTCAGATCAGATGGGTAGTGTTCATTAATGAAGATTCCATTATGATTTTATTAATTATGAGAATACTCATGTATATTATTAAAATAGATACGAGAATTTGGAGATCAGTCAACAAATCACATTTAATAACTGTTTTAAAGTTTCTCTCCTACACATCCCAGCTAATTAAAACCTAAAAATATAAGAGCACAATAGTGATAATATTGGTTTAGGACTCTGCTGGTGAGATTAAAAGGTCTATCGTGTTGTATGACCTTCAGATATTAAACTACAGACAACCTTTCAAAGAAATGCTGGTGATAAGACTTCAAGTGAGTGAAACAATGCTGGAATAAAGATCAATGTACCCCAAAGGACCATGACAGTGTATGATGGCTGGAGGCCTAAAAGCTAATGAGAGATAAACTCACAACAGGACTGTCAAAGAAAGTAAAAGGTATAAAGAAAAAGCCAAGGCAGGAACAGAGCATATTCTGCAATAATAGTGAGGGAAAGAAAGATTGGAAGAATGAGACTGTGAAGTCCTACCCCATCTTCTGACTTCTAAAAATGTCTCATAATCAGCCTTTAAAATCAAAGAGCTTTGTTTCTACTTTCCAGTGGATTATGGAAAGTCACTAAAAGTCACTTAAATCCTTCATAATGTATTTAATAGATAGATCCGAGGTTGTTATTTAACTACCATACGCTTCACAGGATATTCCCTTCTGAATTGAGAAGGTCATGGCTGAGTCTCAGGACTTTTGGGTTAGGCGCCACTTGCTACATTTAGGTGGGTGTTAGCCGTGATCCACCTCATTCCTCATTTCACCCACTGAATGGCTAAACTCCCTACAGCCAAACACACCAACAAACAACACCAAACCAGCATTATTTCTAGTATATATTTCCATAGGGAAAAGAGCAAGCTTAAAAGCACTGACGAGACATATAAATGTTCTCTTTTTTTCTGTGTAAAATTCTCATAGTCATTATTTCTGCCACTACATACTTTACATTATAAGCACATACAAAAAAAAGGGAAAACAAAATGGAATAACTACATCTCAATCACATATTCCAACAGTTCAAAAGACAAAGGAGCCTAATCTGGGCTTTGTAGCACTACTGAATGCTCTTAGAGCATCCCCCAAGGTGGACGACATATCTAGCCCATAAATTCGGAATTGTTAGCATATCTAAAATGCGTTCATGACAAGATTTTCAGAAGCATGCAAATACCACCACAGATACCACTGTCTGCCTAATAAGATTTTAAAAAAACAGCCTAAACAGCTAATTTTTTGCATTACCTTTTACTTCTGAATTTGCCGTGAAATATACACTAAATATTCTATTAAACATAAGCAAGAATTACAGACTTAGCTGGTATAAATCACCTCTTTAAAACATGCATAAAAACAATCAGTCTGCACTACTTTTCCATTCGCTGCTTTCTCTACCAAACTGGTCTAAATAATTGTCTTTAAGGAAGATGACTCTTACCTTTTAGAATCTCAAATAAGCATCTAGCAATAAGCAATGAGTAAACTAGAAAGCCATTGTATAGCAGCAAAGTTAATTCAGAGGTCTCTGTTGGGAAAAATATCCCTTTCATCACTTCTATCCCCTGTAATTGATTTTAATTATCAGTTTGGTCAAAAACACATTGGTAGGAGGGTCAGGGCTTGCAAAGAGATATTCCACTGCTTGCAAGCTAATAGGACACAGCTGCAAAGGAAATAAAGCAGTGTAATTAAATTTTTATCTCCTTTTTTCCTTTCTTCTGAGTATCATAGATGCTACTTACGTATCAATGGAAAACAAAATAATTAAATAATGATTTTTAGCTCTATGAAGTACAGATTTAGAGATCCTTCTCATCCACATCACTAATATAAGTACCATTCCAATCCCACTTCACAGAGCTCTCATGGTCTGATAGATCAGCCCCATTTGGGTCAGTGAAAAAGGTTGGAGCTTGAGGTAAGAAAAGAAATAAAGCAGCTCTAGGCTTAGTACTTAAAGCAAACGCAGACCAAGAGAAGGAGAACTGATCTTAGTTTTTGCTTCAGCTCTAATTTTATAGCAGTTTTCTTTGTGAAAGTATTTACTTTAAGCCATATTTCCACATTTCAGAGGACTATGGTCAAATAACTGAACATTTTTAGACTCTTAGCTGGTAAATTATGTCCAATAGTTGATAAAATTCATGTAAAAATTAAAGTAATATGTTGATCTCTGAGTATTTCAAAATATTTCCTCTTTTAAATAATTTTCATAGTGCAGTATGGCAAGCAGTCTAACTTACTAATATCAGTTTTTTACTGATTTAAATACTAAATATTAAATTTAATAATTGTTATTATTTAAAAGCTAATTTAAACATTGGTATTTGAATTAGTGTAAATTAAATTATTAATTTAAATCTTAGTTATTTCAGTGAGTTGTATTCTATAAATGACACTTTTCTGAGTGAAGATAAAATGTCTAAAAATTATTTAAATTATGATCACTAAGTGTGGTTTTAAAAGCAAATGTCTTCTTTCAAATGAGGTGAACCCTTCTAACAATATCATGGAGTAGTAGAAACCAACATTTATCTACAATATTGTGGAAAAATGCAATGAATATTTATTTAGTAGCAGGAAGTCAAAAAGGTTTTGATTTTGGTTTTAGGGGTCTTTTGTGTGGTCTTTTTTTACAAAAAAACTCCAGCTTGATGAGACTGGACAACAGTTAATACTTCTCTTGCATAAGAACTCAGATGGTAGTAATTGAAATAATATGTCCAGATCTTGAAGCAGTCAATGTAATTTTTGCCTTTTCCTCTTCTGTAGCTGCTAGTCCCTTTTTATAGATAATTAACAGTGTAAGCACTGAACAGCTAGTCTCAGAAAATGGTGCCACAGGTTTTACATTCCTGTGGGTCTTTTCTTCCAAGTACTCAAAGAGGCAATTTCCATGTTCTCAAAGAGGAAAAAATTAAAAGACAGAAAAGGAAACATTATTTATATCCTGGCAATGAAACCATCCAACTTTATTTTCCACATCTATGGAAATGGACATTTTGAATATTGAGAAATAAGGTATTTTGGGAGGGAGGAAGGGGAAGTATATAGATTTAAAGTAGCTCTAGCTCCTCTCAACAGAGATCTGTATTATGCCCAAATAGAATTAGATGAGGAAAAAAAACATCCATATAAAAATAGCCCTGTTAGAAATGTACATGTTGAAATGGATTTATCCATTGAAATACATTAATAGTTACAGGACATTATAGCCATAGAATCTATCTCAAATAACATCAGATATTCCAGCATATATTATAAAAGAGAGATCATATT
This sequence comes from Numenius arquata, assembly GCF_964106895.1. Taxonomy (NCBI): domain Eukaryota; kingdom Metazoa; phylum Chordata; class Aves; order Charadriiformes; family Scolopacidae; genus Numenius; species Numenius arquata. The sequence continues at coordinate 20,651,844 of NC_133582.1, read as the reverse complement.
CTTGTTTCTCCAAGGAAGGGTAAAAAAAATTCCTCTCATCAAGATCTTAGACAAGCACTACTAATAAGGGAAAACAAAAAAACCCCATGGGACCACAAACCTTCATTCTGTCCTTCTTATAAACCTCATTAACTAGACGATAGGACAGGACAGGACAGGATAGGATAGTTCAGTTGGAAGGGACCTACAATGATCATCTAGTCCAACTGCCTGAACAATTCAGGACTGACCAAAAGTTAAAGCATTCTCCAAATGCCTCTTAAACAATGACAGCCTGGGGCATTGACCACCTCTCTAGGAAGCCCATTCCAGTGTTTGACCACCCTCTCGGTAAGGAAATGTTTCCTGATGTCTAGTCTAAACCTCTCCTGGCACAGCTTTGAACCATTCCCATGCAGCCTGTCACTGGATACCAGGGAGAAGAGGTCAGTGCCTTCTTCTCCACTTCTTTTCCTCAGGAAGCTGTAGACAGCAATGAGGACACCCCTCAGACTCTTTCTCTCCAAACTAGACAAGCCCAAGGAGCTTAGCTGCTCCTCACAGGACATGCCTTCCAGCCCTTTCACCAGCTTTGTTGCCCTCCTCTGGACGCATTCAAGAACCTTCACATCTCTCTTAAATTGCGGGGCCCAGAACTGCACACGGTACTCAAGGTGAGGCCGCACTGACACTGAATCGTGTGGGATAATGCCCTCTTTTGACCAGCTGCTTACACTGTGTTTGATGCACCCCAAGATGCAGTTTGCCCTCTTGGCTGCCAGGGCACACTGCTGACCCCTATTGAGCCTGCTGTCATCAAGTAATTTTCTAATACCATAGTTAGTGATGCAACTTTGCAGGAACAGGTAACCAGGATCATGCTCTATTACACAGCAAGAACATTATAGAGTCCACCTAAAAAGAAGGCCATGATATGAGTAGAAGTACTGATCGTCCACACCGTTTAATTTTTATCCAGTTCTGACAGAGGTTTGGCCTGTGACAGTTCTCATTCTCCCAACCAAAGTCTAGGGACACCATAGGGGACAGCACATGGCAAGGACAGTTTGCTTAAAGGCAGAGCAAATGTGTCCTCACTGACCTAGTGGCAGCAAAAGTCCCTGACTTGTTTTATTTACTGGTAGAGTTCTTGATTTGTAGCCTGGGCCATTCCTAAATTCACTCCTTTCAGACATACAGGCAACAGTGACTATCCTGAGTGGCTGTGGTAGTTCAGCTTCTTCTAGGTAGCCTGGATCAGGACGTAAGGGCTAACTCTGTAGAGTAGGTGAATATATTTATTTTTTCTCTTCCTTAGAAGGTATTCAAATGACCAGTTTTTCAGATTCAGTGATGCTGAACCTAGAGGCTTTCTCAACTCTAAGTTGGCACTATAATTTCTTTAAGCATCATAATTGTTTTTTGAATCTTCATTCACATCACAACCTACAAATACAACTTTTATACCTTCTTTTGTCATAAGTACTCAACAACTGAAGATGGAAAATACAATTAAGGACTTACAGTGATGAGCAGTGACAGCTTTGGGACAGGCTGGCAAGGTTATTTCTTCCTCCTGTGCACACCAAGTCATCTGGAAAGACATCTGAGTTCTTGGCAAATCACATCCTGAGCCATCACCATTTCCACAAGGCATTTTAACTGATGAGAAGAAAAGGTAAGGCAATATAAAACATTTTTCTATACTCTTCACTTTTTGATGATGCCGGGAACCTAGAAATCAAGACAGTTTATTTGTTTCTATTTTAAATGAAAACAATAGACAAAATTGGCTGGAGAATTGTTAAACGCCATCTTACTCATGCTGGTGCATTGACAGCTGCTGTTGTTATTTTATTAAATTGGTTGTTGTTGTTGTTAAAAATAAAGAGACAAAATACCTTTTATTTTTTAATGTAGAAATTAAAATGCTTACATAACACTTGGTTTATTTCAGCTTAGTCTGTGCTAATGGATCCTTGGCGTATGTTTGATTTTTGTTTCATGTGGTATATCCAAATGGTAAACACATACAAGTTCTTTTATTCCAAGAATCTATGCATTGCATATTAATTGGCTATCTAATATAGATAAGGGGTAGGAAAGAAGACCAAACTTTCTCACACTGAAAACATACCTGGAGAGCATCTTTTTACAAAAACTAAGATAATTAAAAAAAAAAAAATCTTTTATGGTGGATTACTTAGTTTATGTTAAGAAACAGCCATATTCATTGTCGCCATAACTCAGAAGCATAACTTTTGAGTATGTGCTGAAATGATACTAGAAGGCAATATGCTATGGATGGGAAGGGTGAAGAATATATAAAAAATTTGTACAAATAAACAGACTGGAGAATCAACTCTTCCTGCTCAGTAGCCTTTGAAAGACAAATGTACAAACCCATCAAGCAGTAGGAGGTATTGTTACAAAGATTTTTTTTTTCTTTTATTCCTACCCTTTGCATGTGAAAAAGAACCACACTTTAAGAACCATAAAGGTTAACATAAAAGGTGATACAGAAGTTTTCAAGAATGACAGTTGAGACCTTTGACCCGATAGAAGAAAAACAGAGGAAAGAAAGAAGAATATTTGGAAGGGGATCAAGCAGTTAACTCTGTTAACTCATAAACGTGTTTGTGAAACAGGAGAAGGAGAAGCAATAATCTCAAATTCCTACTGACATTCTACAAATTTCACCTTTGAATGCACCACTGTAAGAGACATATCAAATACATGGCTATTTTGTTTGCAAAATACCTGTTTGTGAAAAGACAAACAAACAAACAAACATTTGTTTTACGTAGCTATCTGAATTCTTAAAAGTGATTTATCATTTCCAAGAATGTATCGGATGATTATTCAAATGTTATTTATTTTACCTCTGCAAACTAGAGGTTAAATTTTCTCTCCTTTGCATAGAGTAGCAGCTCTGTTCCATGAATAATCCTGAATGCAATGCAATGATGATTGGCAGCACTCAACATGAATGAGCAAGGCAGGTTCTAGATCAAAAGTTCAAGACATTTCCCATAACAAAGAGAGTACTTCCTGACATTCACCTCCTCTCTACTAAGTAGAACTTGCTGTTGTATTCCAATGACAAACGCAAAAAATGCAAACCACCTTGCAAGTACAAGAACAGTTCCCATCTCTGCTCTGCCATGTATATGGTGAAATTCAGGACACAAGTGACTAGCTGAGAAACTAATTTTGAGGAAGAAGTGAATGAAAATAAAGAAATTATTATTTCTTTACATCACAGGTTTTTTAAAAAATTACAGATTAATTACAGTTAGTCTGAGTAGGGATAGTTTGATCTCTGTTCATACTAAAGCAGTTCTAAAATTTTTAGATAGAACTTGGTCAAAAGTGTATCCATAATAATGACTCTAATTTTACATCCTGATCACAGCCTTTGCAGAGAATACAGATTCACCTTAGCAGCCCTAAGTGCAATCAACAGCATTCTAAGTGCTTATATGTCAAAATATCTAAACAAGAAATCATGGGGCAAAGAAAGAGAACATAAAGCTGTGTTTGGTAATGAGAAAAACTTAAATCAGCCCAAGTGGAGATCATAACATTCCTACATCATGCAAGCTGTTTTCATGGTATCTGTACTATAGCTGTGACACAGAAAAATGCTATAGGGAGCCCTGCAAATATAAAAAGTAGAGATACCTGCCAAAATTCAGCCTGTATATTTCTACTGACTTGAGATTCACAAGTTGGTTTGGATTCCTGGAGTAGGGAGGGGCTTCAACTAGCTTCAATGAGCAACTTTGAAAGAGGAAGAAGCTTTTGTTTTGATTATCTCTTGTTTTTTTCAGCAAATTGTCTTTTTTTTCCAGCCTGGTCTGCAAGGTCTATTTTGGCCACAAAATGCTTTGTAAGTGTGAAGGAATAGAAAATTCTCACTAGACCATACTGAGCACTCATTAGAAAAACCCACATTTTTCTGCATAAGGGAAACCACTACAGTGTAACCTTTATTTAACCCCCTACTTACCCCCCTCCCCTCCTGAAGATACGTAAGATTCAATTACATTTTTTGCCTCCAGTTATGTCAAGTTTAAAAAGGAAAATGAGATCTTAACAAGACTGGTTTTAAAATAGCTGCAAGTCATAACTTTTAAATGTTGGAACTTACTGTGCAGTTCCAGACATCTTAAGTGAATAGTCCAAATGACTCAATACTAGGAACATTTCCAATATAAACATTCAATGCATTCTAGGTGAGGTTATTTACAATTAAACCCCAGAGGATGCTATTTAAATTTTAAAAGGGTCCCCTACTTTGTCTTGGAATAAGATTGACATACTTGCTTAATAGTTTCCCAAGCTTCAGTAATTGGATTGCCTTCTCTGCATTTTTCAAGTCACAATCCATTATTTTAACATTTTAATTTGTGAAAATCCTTTGTGTTTTCTTGTTTAGAAAAGTTAGTGAAATAGCAGTGTTAGGAGTTCTGCTATGCCTTAATTCACCATAACCCCCTAGCCTTTTTTTTTTTTTTCCCTTTTTTTACCCCCCATTTGTTTAGAAACAGCACGTTTAGGTACTTAAAATGCAAGCAAATTCCAAGGCTAAGAGTCATTCTATAATGTCTTTGCACCATAACATACTGTACAAAACACACAGCAGATTTTATAAGCTCTCCATCACCATGAAGAGTGTAGCTTCTGCACTGAATCTTAATTTCCTTTTTTTCCCCTGAATTTAAGGCAAACACTCTCTGAGGGAAGAGAGTTAAATATTTTTAGACAAGCTCTCATAGCTTAAAAAAATCTTTCTGACCTAGTTCAATACTTCAAATATTTATTGTATTAACATCTATTTATATGATATTACTTGTACGTCACAGTTGTGGAACCTTGGGTACTTATACGGTCCACCTGCAGCAGTTCATATTACATGAGGCAAAAAAAGGAGGACGTGGAACATTCTCAAAGGCAGCATTTTGCCTTGGAGCAGGAAGAGGGAGTATTCTTAAACTCCTGAAAACAGGAAAGGTAGAGGTAAGGAATGTGGTACTCTTGCAATGTGACTTCGCTTTGACTTCTTGCAAGTAACGATGAGGAAGCGTGAGAATCATACCTACTGCTCTCAGTAGCATGTACTCTAGAGACCCTGTATGTCTACTAACTTGATCTGATGCACTCACAGGCCCCGGAACAATGCTGTATAGAGATAACAGCCTCTGAATGGCAACAGCAAAATCTTGTTTTCAGGCTAATAACTCTTGCCTCATATGTTTAGGATTGCACAATACCAACATATTGTTTCTGGTTTTAGGACCAAGCCCATAACTGAATGAAATGAACATATAGTTTTCAATTAATACTAGCTTCAATGTCTGTATATATAGCAGTGCTGATCAGCACAAATTTGTGTAAAATAATCTGGTTAATCTGGTAACGTGATCCACAGACCTTAACTCAGAACCTCTGAAATGAAGCACTGTTGCTTAACTACATCTCGTTCTTCAGCAAAGTGTTTTGAAATCTACTTTGAATTAAGCAGGTGGGTGTGAAAATGCCAAAGAAAACCATGAAACAAGACAATGCCACTGCTCAGTCCATTTCTGTTACTAGAACAGCAATTAAAATGAGGGTTGAGGGGGTCCATCAACACCTACATAAGAAAAGAGGAGAACTGATGTTTAAGCACATTCCACCAAACACAGCAGCCAGTCATCAACAAGCAAAAATCACTTATTGGACCTACAGTCATTATCTTTGTGTCCAAGCTGACAGTATTTTTATACTGATACAACAGAAAAGAGAACCAACAAATGGAAACTAGAGATGCAGTCATTTATTCTGAGTACTGAACAAAGAGCGAAAACAGGATAAAAAGTCCTTTTGCTGTCCTCTTCCCTATCATAGACACAGCAAAGGCATAACAACACTAAAGCCAAATTCAGCCTTCCAATCCAATTCCCATTCATTAGATTTACTGTCAAGAACGGCTGTCAAGACTGACTTTCTTGTACATTTTGTATTAGCTTTTTTTCTAAAGTCCACTGAAACATTCACATTTCATCACCATGAACTTGCTATGTTTTCTAATTACTGTAAGATTCAACTTGTTCTGCTCTGTTGATGCTTCACCAAAAATATAGTGGCTATGCAAATTAATATTTACTGTGCTATCACTGAATAATGCAATGGTTCATGTACTCAGCAGTGGCTCAAAGCATAAACTAGGCTCCTTATCTAGCAGTGTACATTTTATTTTAAAGACACAAGTTGACGCAAACCATATACAATATCCAGCTTCCTGTTTGATTAAAATTCTTTCTTTTAGCTTCTGCTTGCCTTTCCCCAGAATGGAAATGTGTTTCTCACTGTTAATTCTGATCAACATATCCTTGGATTCCTTGCATGATTTTTACTGCTTGTATCTGCACTAGACTGAAAAAATTTGCTGTCTTTTTACACAGCTGTTGGAATACTGTGCAGAAGCTCCTCTGTGAGGCTCATAAATAGGAAACATTATCAGAGAATGAGTGCTTGAAAGCTCAAAAATCATCTTCATAGCATTAATGTCTAAGTTATGCAGAGTCATTAAGAAATAATACTTTATTTTATGAATAATCATTGTGTAATATACATCAAAGAACTGTTGTGAATGTTTGTCTAATAAAGACAACAGTTTAAGGATTATCCCCATACCACTGGTTTGGGAAGAAGTATGATCATTGTGGTCTGTCAGCAGATAATATATTCTACTAAAATAGGCCATATACTAACGTAAGTATTTGTAGAGCTGCTTAAAAAAGACACCCAAAACACATAACTAAATTCATTAATTTCAAGAAATACTTTTTTTATTACTACCATCATTAGGGTGCAAAACAGAAGCGGACAAAAAGCCATCCTTAACCTGTGATAGCTAATAAATACAATGGTGCAGTCTGTCGAACTGACTATGAAACCCCATGAATAGATGAGCAAGCAGCAAACTCAAGGGGTAAGAAAGGACCTGACTGTTAACAGAAAGTGTTATCACTTTATTATTGCTTCTGGAAAGAACAGAAGTCATTTGTCTTTCTACACATAAACTCTATAAATAATGAAAGATGTTCTGTAATGGGGATAATAAACTGTCAGTTGTATTTTTACAGCAGCAAGACACATATCAGGATTGGCCTTGTGGAAATATAACTATGTAGAACAGCAATAAATATTGTTCCACATGTTTTTGTGATCTATTATTCTTAGTTTTAATTGCTACAAACAACTATAACAACACAGAACAGAAGGAGAGCTTTGGCATTCAGCAGGGGCTTGGGAGCCCTCTGTGCTTTCCAAGCTTTTGGTTCCAGGATTCTTACAAGCCCAGACCTTCTGCAGAAGTATACCAGTTCATCCTCAGGCAGTGATCCTTTCTCTTTCCTATTCCTTGTCCTGGGAAGTGGATTTTTGTCTCCCTGTCTATACAAGTACTACCCTGTAGCATTTGTCAAGTATTATTGCTTTTTTTACAGTGGTGCCACATGAAGGCACTCATTCCCTGACATATAGTTTTACAATGAGAGAATATGCTTTTTCTACACAGGGAAAAAACTGTCCAAAAAGATTTCTAATTAGACTCTGAGACACGATGTAGACTTCCTGAACCAGCTGGTCCCTTATCTTGTCATAGTTCAAATCTCCATAAGCCAAATAAAGTAATTGTCAATTCTATTGACTTCAGAAAGATCAGTCCCTAAAATAGCATTACTGAGTGGGATTTAGGCATTGTCCGTGTGGCTTTATGTAAAAAACATTAATATAATTTTTCCTCTCTGTCTTCAAATACAGCTTCAGTAGGCTCATCAGGCAAACATGGACCAGAGACTAAAAACAGGCATCTGAATCACACCCAAAGCCCTATGAGGTGAACAAGAGAAATATTTATTGGGTATGTTTATGGGAGGAATCAGTAGCAAGTAGGCTGAGAATGTCTGAGAACACCCAGTTTGGTGGGAATATCACACCAGTGAACCCTGTGCTAATGCTGCCAAGTCTTCACTTTTACTTATATATTTGCTTTGCTGGTATACATTCACTAAAAATTGTGGTTCATACAAAGAGAAACAAATGTCACATACAGGTATAAGGGATAAGCAATAGGAAACTCAGCTAGGAATGGAATATATCCTCTCTGACAGACTGGGTCAGGTAATCACTTCAGGGGAAAAGACATAACTGGAATAACTGACCAGTTTTTGAGAACTTGATCGAAAAACTTTATCCAAAGCAAGATCTAGCAAAATGGACATTGTCATCTCTTATGGTTAAGAACTGTTAGAAAGCAAGTTTGCATTCACTGTGTAATAGAAAGAATAGAAGAATATAACAGAAGAATGATAGTTCAGTGGCACATGGGAAAGTTTGTTGTGAAGGTGCTTGTTCCACCAAATATTTCCATTTGACTTGAGGTAGATATTTTACATATTTTTCAGATTTTTTGGTCTGTAAAATAGTAAGAATAGTATTCCCCTAAAGTCAAACAATGCCACGCTCTTTATTCTATGTGCAACATAAAAGATTTTGAGGCCCTTAAATATTACAGTAATGGAATATAGCTACTTTTGATAGACCAAACTGTACTTGATATTTCAGGTTCCTTGTTGTTCCCTTTATTTCTTAAGTCAGAAAAAGACGCATCATACTGATATCTTATTTTGTCTGATGATGCTCAGAACAGTATATATGAATAAGAGACAGGAACATCCACAGCCTGAGGAAGAAAAATTGCCTCTGGCAAGATGTAAAAATTAAGAATTTTGAAGAATTTATAACCACGAGCGCATACAGGCATACATGCACATACATGCCTCCATAAAAAACCCTTTAATGATTTGCTAAAGTGATACCCATAGTATTATCAAAAATATTGTTTAGTTTTCTGGCTAATTAATGAGTTCTGATTGCATCAAAATATTAAGTATGACCTTAAGATATTTTTGTAAATTTGTATTCTGAAAAGTCATCTATAAACAATCTGGAATATAGGGAATTTCACCTCTACTCTGTGAATTATGTGAACAATGTGAACAGGGCATTTGTGAGAGTTCACAGATGCATAAAAGCCAGTGTTAGGTCAACTTTTTCTCTGTAGGGAAGGAAATTTATCAACCAAAAATTTTAATTCATGCAACGTGCTTTTAAGTATTTTTAGCAATTTCACTAATTCTGTTGTTTGACATGGCCCTTTTCTGAATGATTTAAGAGAATCACAGGATGGCAGATAGGATAAGGAAAATACCAAACAAAGCTCTTCTTTAAGATTACCAGATGAGCTAGTTCAATATGAGCTGCTCATCGCTACTGGAGATTAAAGGTCTCACTTAATTCCATGAAAAAAATATTCCCAAATATCAGGCCAACATCATTGACTAGTCTAGGGGATCCAGAATACCCCAGAAGATGGAGGTGGATGTAAAAACCAGAATGTCAGCCTTTATTGCAAATTCAGGATTAACAGAAAAATCTTTCACAGTTCACTAGATCTAGGAAGAATAGTGTTTCTTCCAAGCATTTGGGTCACTACATTTATTAGCCTTTCACTCACACCCTGCAAATATGATCAAAGAGCAGGTCATAACCAAACTTCTCTTTCTACAGCTAGGAAGACTCTGCTGTCCTAGTTTCCGCATGGAGTTTCAAGTATCCTTCTTTCCCCCTTTACCTTGTGTTTTGAACTGTGACTCATAACTATTTTATGTTATACCACATTTATACCACAATTCCTTGTGGCCCTAAGGAGACCAGTGCTCCATCAAGACAATTTATGAACACATTAGTGATATGTGCACTAAGGAATGGGATTAAAGTTAAAACTTGACAAAGCATCCAGAGACTAGGAGGTGACACACAGTGGATGCACCTTGGATCTCACCACAGGGTATGCATGGTGGATAGTTTTCTGAATTCCTACGCTGGTAACATGCTAAAGGCTTTATGTTTCTCTCTCTGTATTGGTTATCAAAGAAACTGAGGATGCTTCTAATTACAGACTGTTATAAAACTTAAAAATAAAGTGTTATTACGATTAATGGAAGCTTTTACCTGTCATTGTTGTGGGATAATTTAAAGCAGACTGTTATGCATGTCTATTTCAGACAATAATCAGCAAAAGCACTGATTTTAAATATTTATGTCAGCATGCATATTTAATACACATGGAAAACATTGTATCTCCTATAATAACTGTAGCAAACAATTCCTGAATAACCAGTTATTGTATTTTTTCTTCTGTGTCTGTTTCCTCTCTCCCAGGTCAGACCTCGCTAGGTTGCTCTAAAACAATCACTGATGCTGCACCCTAATTCTAATAAGTCCACTTCTCTTTGTCCAAAGAACTTAAATTCGATTCTACATATTTATATTTTCCAGTAGGCATTGTGAAGAACTGATAATCAGAGCAGATCCCTGGCGTAAAGTTATGTTAAGAACAGTGAAAAGAAACAAACAGAAGAGAAGCACAACCTTTCTGATCCATCTGTTAAATTTGAACCTTAGTGTGATGCCAGGACATGATCCTGAGCTCACGATCCAGGATTTTCTGTAGAAGTGACTCGAACCAAAACACCAGGGGTTCCCATTAATATATGAAAATCTTTCAGCCGCACTCAGTTTTTTTGTCCTGTTTTGCATCAAAAGACTTGCCTTGCTGAAGGCTGGGATTAAAATGAAGGGCAGCTTGCATAGAGCAAAGAAACACACTCTTATTTTAATTTGAGCTGAGATATATTGTTCTCAAATAAAGGGAGAGAAGGGTGCCTATTAACAGAGCAAACATCCTTAACGATGCCTAGCCTGTCTCTCCACCCATCCAGCTTTTCCTACCAGATGCCCTAGTCTGATTTCACATGCTATTCTGTGCTTCATTCAGACCCTTAACATTAAGGGGAATATATGCTGTTTGCCTCTGGATGTTCCATCATTGCTGTATTAATTGCTGGGTTATAGTGGCATCTCATTATGCTGATGGACTAGCAGGTGGATCATGTTGCACTCAAGGGGCTACTGCAGTTTGGCAGATGAAATTCCCAGCTTTGTGAAGAAAAGGAAACAAGGTTTCTGAGAGCTATTAAGAACTAAATTTAGCAAAAATGAGGTCATGAGAAAGCAGACTCTGGGGGTGGCTTTTTTTTTTTTTTTTTAAACAGTGAGTTTTATCAAGCCAGCAGTGCCACAAGGAATAGTGATGCATAAGTAGTGGCTGGAGTCTGCTGAAAGACCAAACTAAAAGTCACTTACTTATCTGCTGCTAAAAGTGAGAAGGCAATACAGGGGAAGGCTGGGGAGGACACTGTATGTCTAGTTATTAAGGATACCTATTATTTGCCTCCAGAGATAGATCTTCTTATCTGACCAACAGTATTTATGTTATTTATTGTTATAAATTATGAATTTATTATGTAAAATTCTGACCTTCTTTATATAACTACTTTTCTAGGTTATCTTTTATTTCTGATGCTAACTAACTTTTATTTCTAATAGTATTTTAAACTACATCACAAATACATCTCTAATTTTGAATGATGACACAAGTTTGTATGGCATAAAACCTATATCCATACAAATTACATAAAAAAAAGACATAGCAGTGGAATAAATTTTAAGGTTGCAAAATCAAGTGCTCAGTCATTAGGAAGTGCCAGAATTAAGGCTTCCTGAGCAGTATTCCTTCCACTCCGTTATATTTATGAATCATTAAACAGTTTGCAATTACTTGATCTTTCAATACATGGGATGCACCATTCACTTTGTAGGCAGGGACTCAGTATTTCTGTTTATCAACATTATTCAATGAGAGGCTTTGTACATCTTTGTACACATCACTCAAATCCCAGACCAAGGACAACATAATTAATTTCTTCAAGGTTTTTCCTCAGGTAATGTCTTTCTAACATTTTAATACTTTCTACATATTGAAAAAAATCAATCTTCAGAACACTCCTGCAAGGTGAGATAAGGTGTGCTTCTCTACTTAATAGATGCATGTTGGACTAGCCAGAACTGTCCCTGACACTTATTTGTCCTATCTAGATATGGCTTGGTTCCTATGGAGGAAAAAAAAAATCACGACTATAATTAATGTCATGCGAATGAATTAGATTTGCATAGGCTATAGTCATAATGCTGGCATATCGTAAATTTTAAGAATGTGATTTAATGAGACTAACACTTGCTTTTGGAAGTAATTTCCTCCTTTTATTTTAAATTAAAAGTCTCAGAACTATATCCTGTAGGGTTATATTTACTCTCTGCATGAATCATCTTCAGGGATGGGATCTTTAGATCTATAGCACAACTCTCTAATCATTTCAAAACTAACTGATTAAGAGATGGGGAAGGATTCAGTTGCTAACATCACTTTTCTTTCAAACTATTTGTAAGCAATCTGGACCTGTCACTACAGAGGCTAGAGATACTTGCTTTATCAGAATTGTAAACATTTGCAAATAAAAATGTTGAGACACAAGTCTATACAGAGACATAGCTAGAAGTCTATACAGAGACATAGTCTGCTGTATGATTTTGCTACTTTCCTCCCCTCAAAATAGTTCTCTCTGTGTATGCAAAAAAAACGTGTGGTTCTCCACAGAAGAGATCTTATAAAGAGAGTCTTTTTGAAAGTGGGAGAAGCCTGCGGGCTGGAATCCTGAGTGAGTGGCTCTGTGGCAGTGGAGGAAGCGCACTGCTGATATGAGCTGAAACAAAAGTGCTGATAGGGTCTTGAGGAACTGGGAAAAATTAATCAGTTGAATATCTGAATATTTTTAACATCCTTCTTTTCCTCCCTCCCCTCCCCTCCTCCTCACCCCATCTTCTTAAACCTTCTTTTTGCCTTTCTCTTGATCCTGCCCCTACTTCTTCTCTTAGGTAAACAGCATGACTTCCCTTTGGTGAATTCTGGCTACTGTCTCAAAAAAGGCTTAAGAATTTTATGCAAATTTAAAGAAAACAACCAACCATACCAACAAACAGCCAAAGGCACATAACTCGGCTTCTGAAACAGACATTCACATCAGGTTGCTGTTGGAAGCAGTGAGCTAGATGATCTTTAGTTTCATGATGTGGATGATCTGTAGTTTCATGACATGGTCATCCTTATGTTCTAATGAAATTACAGCTTACTTATTTTAAGCATGACAACACAGATGGAAATCAGGATCTCATAATGTATTGTGAAACCTAGACCCCTGATAATTATCGAAATATTGAGCTTTTGTAACAGAGTCAAATAATCCCTTCATTTCAGCATATCTCTGTCTGGTAGAGCCCGTCCCCTCTGACATTATAAATTAGTACCTTTCTGCTTCTAAAAACCTTTAATATTTTTACAAAGCTATCACTACCATAGTGGCAGATGGCAACCGGCCTGAAGTCTCTCTCTTTGAGCTCAACAGCGTATTTCATCAGAGAAAGATAAGGAGCAAGCATCAATAGGAAAAATCTGTGTGGAATGCTTAGAAAAGTGTGTAAATCTCACTGGTGTTCTGCAGGGTGGATAGCACTCAAGCTTGAAGGTTATGTCAGGAGTTCTCTCAGGGCTTGCATCCCAAAAAGACTTGTGTAGGTACTTAACTTGATGCACTACGAGCAGTCCCAGCTGCTTAAAACAAAATGTGCACAAGCCTCAACAGAATACAGAGCTCAGGCCTGTCAGTCTGCAAATAGTACAGAAAGTCTATGGATGTTATATAGTTGATGCCCCTTACTACAAAGCCAATTTAAACTTCAAATTTAAACAGTGTTGTTGATGGTGACAGTCCTTCTTCCATGTCTCCACTCATGAAATGGCAGATGGAAAAGAATCACTCATGAAATGGCAGTTTGTGCAGAAAAAATTAAATGTTTTCATGGAAAGACCCAATTTCCTAGCTGCAGGAGGTGTTAGGATGTGCAAACAATCTAATCCGCTGGACATTAAATATTTTCAAAGCTTTACAGCTCCTGTGGTGTGAGGAAGGAACTTCCCAGAGAGCAAAATAAAAGTTTTCAAGAGAGAAAGAAAGGGCAAGATTGCTTTTCACACTTCTTTGTTAAATAAGCAAACATGGCAAATCAGCAATTAAAGGCCCAGACTCAAAACCAATTTCAAAGTAGTGTGTGTCCACACATTAATCTCAGTAGACCTTGTATAAATCTATGAAATAAATAAATAGACCTGCTAGTGGCAAATCTGAAAGAAACCCACCCTGTGTGAAACTGAGGAGTCCAGAAATATGACTCTGGGTTAAAAGCCTGTTAGTACTCATTGTTAGTGATGTGTGTTTCAGACATAAAATTTAGGTTAGGCATGTTGATGATTAGGAGACAGTTGCAGGAGTGTCCCATGGTCTGAAATGTGCTACATCAGGCAGAGCTGAAGAGCTAGGCATGCCAGATCTGCGATGAGTCCATAGGCATCATAAAGTATGAATGTGGTTATTCACATAATGCCAGATGTGATTCAGGTTGCAGAAGACCTTCAGTATCAGCTTCATGTAAAATCATATTTTCTGCTTTTTATTTCACTTATGCTCATAAATAAAACATTGCCCCTTTTACAGCTCAAGCTACCTTCTGCAGCAGGACCTCAAGAAATGTAAACAACTGCTCTACATAGGATCCACTGTAAAATATAACCTGGATTGATGTTTCTGTAGCAGACTTCACCAAACCCTGAACCATTCAGGGAATTACGAGTAAATGAGCTTTTTTTTCATTTGCACTCTACCTCACAATTAAGTAGTTGCCATCTCTTTCAGAGTAAAGGAAGAAGTGAAAATAAATTTCAGAGCAGAATATACCCTAAAAATATTTCTTTAATCAACCTTCTTCTGTCTTTCTTGCAGTCCCTCAGACTGCAACCTCTATTAGTTTTATTTGGAAGAAGAAACAGTTTTATAGGTATGACAAAGTCAACCTAGTACTTACCATTATCTGATAGGTACGCTTGTTGACAAGGGATAAGAGCATACTTAGAAATCACAAAAGGAAAGACAAGCTTACTTCCCACCTAGAGCAGTAAGAGTCTGGTTTAATTAAGCAACAGTCATAGCAACACAGATGGACTGAAAATGTCCCCCAAAAGGTGAAACCATTTTGGAAGGTAATTTTGTCTTTAAGATTAATAAAACTCTGCAAATTTGAGGCTATATAAATCTACATCGTTCATTAGAAAATGAGATAAGTATCTTTTGTAGTTATATTACGGAAGTAGAATTCACATTGAATATTATAAATATATAAATGCGAAGATTCTACACAAAACCATCTGGGAGCTACAGAATTTTATTTGCAATGTCTTAGACTTATTATTTTGGCAGGACCAGCACTGCAGAAGTGATACTACCATCTACTACAGAAAAGAATAGCACAGGGTATAGCGAGTGTTCTTACAGATCAGAAAAAAATACTGAAATAAAAAAGAGCTACAGGGGAACTGTGTGTTGAGAAAGAAGAACGGAAAGGTAGAGTGTCGTGGGATGGGAAGAAAGGCTTTCCTTTCTTGACACAAAACCAGCAAGTACTGAGGAAAAATGATCTTGCACACCCAAATTATGTGTTATATAACCACAGTAGTGTATCACAGAGGAAACCCAGTCATCTCCCACAGTGCTACACTTACAGACTAGTCCCTCAGTCATGATTTGCATGATAGGCATTTGGGGTACACTCAAGAAGAGGGAAAGCAAAGTTTCCAATGATAATACTGAGCTGCTTATATCACCTGACAATTTGTGGCAGAATTTTCCAGAAATCCAGATTATACTGTCCAGAATCAAACTGGACTGCTGGGAGGACTGAGCATTACTCCATTCTAGGTGCTGTTAAATTTCATCCCATTAATCATAGACCAATTCTCCAATCTATCCAGATCCCTCTGCAAGACCTCTTGTCCCTCAAGAGAGTTAACAGCACCTCCCAGTTTGGTATCATCAGCAAACAGGCTAATCATACATTCAACTCCTGCATCCACTGTTGATAAATACATTAAGCTAAACTCACCCTAGAATTGAACCCTTAGGAACACCATTGGTGACCAGTCGCCAGTCAGATGGAGCCTCGTTCAATACAACCCTTTGAGCCCTGGCGTTCAGCCAGTTCTTCACCCAGCGCAATGTGAATCTTTTCATCCCACAGTTGGATAAATTGTCCAGAAGGATGCTGTGAGGGGCAGTATCAAAAGCCCTACTAAAATCCAGAAAAACTACATCTACTTCCTTCCCTTCATCCACTAGGCAGTGACCTTATCATAGAAAGATCTCAAATTAGTTATACAGGACTTTCCCTTTGTTGACTCTGCCTGATGACTGCATTATTCTTTAAACATCTTTCAGTAGTACACAGTATAATCTTCTCCATAGTTTTTCCAGGAAATGAGGCTAGACTAACAGGTCTGCAGTTCCCTGGGTCTTCTCTCATGCCCTTTTTGTAGACTGGAATAACACTGGCTAGATTCCAGTCATCAGAGCCCTCCCCAGACTCCCAAGATCTTTGGTAGGTGATCAAGAAGGGTCCTGCCATGACACCCGCTAGCTCCTTTAGTACTCTGGGATGAATCCCATCAGGCCCCATGGACTTGTGAACATTCAGCTGTGATATAGCCGGTCCCACAAAGAAAGTGTAGGGACAGGCTGGCTCAGCTGGGGCAAAGATGGATCCAGGGGGACTGAAAGCAACTCTTGGTACTTGCAGGAAGGTGGTCAAGAAGAGTGAGCCAGGGATTCAAGGTGCATCAGCTGAACCAAGGAAAAGAGGTCCGGTCAGGATGTGAGGAAAAGGCTTTTCCCCTGGGGCCAGCAGGGGAGCAGTGCAAGCTGTCCAGGGAAGCTGTGCCGGCTCCGTCCCTCCTGGGGCCTATTGGAGCGGTGTCAGCTGCAACTTAAAAACTGAAGAACCCCACCAAGAACACTTTGCTAATTTGAATTGTATATAATAATATGTATGTAATAATTTGTATAATTTGAATTGCTATACTAAACTGAGATGCTGAAAGTATGTCTATTCATGTGGAAGTAAAAGATAATTTAAAGACATGCTCATAACTTTATCTAATACACAAGTACACTTTCAGCTATATTCTACTTCTGAAGGTGCAGGAGAATACACTATTTTCTTCCACTACAGAAGCTGGATAACTCTCAAAATGGTGTAATGAAACCTTTCAAACCAAGAAGCACTCTTAGGCCTCAGTGGGAGTAAATAAACAAAGATGGCCAAATTACTTCTCAGATTCCATTTCACATTGCTAGACTTTGTATTAGGTATTTACTCACACAGTTTTTGTTATAATGGAAGAATTTTACTCTGAAACTAAAGTTTTCATCTTTCCATAACATCATGAAGAAAATAAAATCTAATCTGCTGGGACTACAGGGACATGATCACACACCTCCATTGATATCTGTGCTTTTTTCTACACAGAAAATCACAGCTCAGGAAAAAATAAACTGAAGGGAGAATGAAGAACTCCAGCTGTACGGAAGAGAGCATATAAAGAACACTGATGACTTAGAGATATACTTAAGATAGAAGCAGCAGTGTATAAAAAAAGTCTTGTAACATGCATATTTAATTAACAAAATGATATTGTACCTCAGTTGTGATAAACTAAGTGATTTATCTCCCTTACCTAAGCACTATTGAGGACTTGTCTTTCCCATGGAAGAATTGTAGGTTCAGCTGTGAAACAATGCATACTTGGAAGGTGTCCAAATATGAGATTTCAAATTGTTAATAGTGAAAAATGCATTAGTACCTCATGGTACATATTTTACAGTGTCTTAAACAGCAACAGAAATAAAAGTGTCACTGTAATTCCAGTTTCAAGTTCTGTTGGAGATCATTCCAGCATATATGGCCAGAGACACACAAGTTTGAGGTTAGTCCTTCTGAATTCTCATTTATGCTTCCTCTTTGAACTAAAACTGTAAAAACTTTCTTTCAAATACCAGATTTATGGATTTCTTTTGCAACAGTTTCTTACAGGTCAATTGAGCTTTTAATTTTTACATGGATATAATAAAAGTTTTTCTATACATATGTTGTCTCTTAACAGACAATCAGTCAGATTGATGTGAGGGTATGACAAGTGTGGCTATTCCACTCCTTTAAAAAGTTGAAGAATAAACAAGGGCGAGATCACAAACTCTTGGCAAGAATTCTCTCCAGCTTAAGTTAGAGCCATTTTGGTACTGAACACACCGTGAGCTTGCCTAGGGCCATCAATCCCCTCAGGAAATGTGACCCTATGCATTTGTGGAAAAAATGGTGACACAAAAATGTATACAACTCAAAGACCAATTTTCATTTGCCACAGTACACTTAACATGCCTCACTGGGTCAGGACACTAAACAAGCTGGGGCTATAAACTGGCAATCAGAGAGGCAAAAGCCGGTAAATGTACTTACAACATGAACACGAAATACCACAGCACAGAATGGATTTTTTAGTGAGACTATTTACAAATGTTTCTTCATTGTTCACTCCCAACATTACTGAAAGGATATAATTATGGGAAAGTTGCTTTTCAGCTTTTTAAAAAGAAGAGGAATTTGCATGAGTAGTTTTAAGGTTATTAACACCGTACACAAACGTTGATGCTTTTTGTTCTGTGGAAATTATGAGTCCTGGGATGAAAAACATAGCTAGGAGGCCTTTCTACTATTTATAGGAGCGCTTGAGGAACACTGCTTTGCTCATTGATGAGTAGAACATCAAAAGTTAACTCAATTGCGGAGATGTGGTCAGATACTAGCACACAAAAAATGGCAGCTGAAATAATAAATTCATACAGTTCAATGCTGGTTATGACTGTAAGATAATTTATTCCAAACCTCTGAACCTCATAAATATTTTATTTTCACCAAGTTACTCTTCAGTAGCTCAGTTACTGGTGCTTGATAAAGAATTGGATGCCTTTGAGTAAAGCACAGTTTCTGATATACATCCAGTTTTGAATGGGAGAAATGAGAAATGGGACTCCGGTGTCTCTTGACTTTTTTTTTTTTTTTTTCTACTTTTCCCATTAATCCAGTCCATCTAGCTGTTAAAAATGCTTTTTCCCCCCTTTTAAATTTGTCTGGCTCCAGTTTCTAGAGATTGTTTCTTTCTATCTCCCCTAGATTAAAGAACCCTTTCTTGATGAGAAAATGGCTAGAGAGAACAATCTAGCAGAGCCGGACACTGAAAAGCACTTTCTCTATTATATTCACAGCATAGAAAGAATACATTTTGGAGAGGCAATAAAAATTTTCACATCAACAGGGCAATTCCTTGGTGGAGACACTGCTTACAAACAGCACCTGTTTATTGTATTCATATTTGTCTGTAATCAAACAACGGAGAGCTTTAACTATCTCACTGAAGTATTCTCCAATTCTTTTACAATTTCAATAAATTGATTGTAGTTTTTACTTTCCCTTTAAAAACTCTGGACCCCATGTTTTATGGAGTAATTTGCTAATAACTTCACAATGCCTCATAGTGAATGAAATTACCTTGTGCTCCCACCTCCATTTTTATATAATAATATCTTACTCAGTTATGTTTCCCCAATATCACATTCAGAGTTCACGCTTTTTCTTTACCTATTACCAAGTACTTCATCTTTTCAGCATCACTGATACTAAGACAAAACTCCAATTTTTTAAGATGTGGACTGAATATCTTATTTCTAATCCATACATTTGCTTTAAACTCTAGCAAGAAGTCTAATGTTTGAAAGGAGCTAGACCAGTAAGTGATCAGGAGAACCCTCACTGTTCATTTGCCACTGTAGTAAATTTTGTGTCATCTTGCAAATTAGTTTTGGTTTCATATTTCTTCCAGACCATTGACAAAAATTTTGAGTAGCATTAGACCTACATCAGACCTGATACTACACATAGTGCATATAGAAATCAAATAGTTCCATTGCATGATAATGCTATATTAGTTTTGTGATTTATCAACCTACTTCCACAACAGAAGATAGAGCCTTTGAAAAAAAAAATTAAATATTTAAAAAGTTACTTTCTAGGTAACCATGCTTGAATAAAGTTTGATAAGTTATTATCAGAGCTTTAAAGGTGATTAATATATTGTCGTAAGAATTTTTTATGCACAGCTGTAAAAGAATTAACAGGATATGTTATAGAAACATATTAAAATGTATAATTCAAATATCATTGAACTTTTCCAGTAAAAACAGGATTGCAACCTCTTGGTTTCATAATTTCTTGATAAAAACAATACTCTCCATTTATTGCTGAAGGTACAAGTGAATTTCCTGAGTTAACCCTTTCCATGCTATTCTTTAGACCTTGCTAACTATCCAAGAGAAAACTATCTTAAAAAACACACTGTTTTGAAATTAGTTGTTTTTTCTATTCTTTCAGGTACACTAACTGTGGTTTACCACACCTTCCAGAATTCACTACAGCAATGGAATTTCCTTCCTTTAAGTATTTATGAACTTGAAAAAGTTGGTATATGAGATCAATCCTATTGAACTCAATCTGAACTAACGTCCTCCCATTCTAATAGGCATCAGCATATCTGCAGGAATAAGCACTGGTACAATGAAGAAAAATAGCTTCAGTCCCTTTCTATTTTTAAAGTTCTTATCCAGCAAAACATACCAGTATGCATTGAACATTAAGCACATGTTTCAATCCCTTCAAAGTCATATAAGCATTTAGAATGTGCTTTGCTTAAGCACTGCTTAAATCAGACTGACAGCAATTTGACTTAAGCATACACTTAACTGCTTTGCTGGATTGGGATAGGATGGGATAACTAATGTGTTTAAGACTGGAAATGTGCTGCATATGGAGTGAAGGCAACGTGATACTAACACAGAAAGGGTTTTTTTTCTGCCCAGACTCCACCATCTGCTTCCATTTCTTCACCACCATTGTCAGTTAGGTTCCAGTTCACCACAGCACCTAGGCAAATGAGTTGCCATAAAACAACTGTAGGAGGGTCATAAGCTACATCCTGCTCTTTATTACTTCAAAGGCAAAGTAACGGTGAACGCAAGTCTTAACTGAGTCCCAAAATCTGGGTCCTGAAAGAAGGACTCCATAGAGATGTGCTCTTTAGGAAAGTACAGAAAACAGCTACCTTGGTGATATTCCTACAGTGGGCGGTTCCTTCTTCTCCCAGTTCCTGCCTTTGCCTTCTGTGACTTGGACAGGGTGACTAGAGCACTTGCCAGTGAAGACTGAAGCAGAAAAGTCATCGTTGACCTCAGCCTTGTCCATATCCTGGGTGATAGGTCTTCCATTTCCTTCCAGAGAAGACCGACATTTTCCTTTGTCTTCCTTTTACCACTGATGCACCTAGAAAAGCTTTTCTTTTAGTCCTTGATGTTCCTGTCCAGATTTAATTCTATGAGGGCTTTAGCTTTCCTAACCTGATCCCTGGCTGCTCAGCCAATTATTCTGTATTTCTCCCAGGCTACCTTTCCACACTCTGTAGGCCTCTCCTTTTTGTGTGCAGGCCTGTGTCAGGCCAATGCAGGCCTGACTTGCTCTTTCTTGGGATTCATCGCGCCTGAGCTTGGAGGAGGTAATCCTTGAATATTAAGCAGCTTTCCTGGGCCCGTCTTCCTGCCAGGGCTTTATCCCATGGCCCTCTACCAAGCAGATCCCTGCAGAAGCCAAGGTCTGCTCTCCTGAAATCCAGGGTAGTGAGCTTGCTGTGCACCCTCCTTGCTGCCCTAAGAATCTTGAACTCGACCATTTCATGGTCACTGCAGCCAGGGCTGCCCTTGAGCTTCACACTCCCCACCAGCCCCTCCTTTTTGGTGAGAATAAGGTCCAGCATAGCACCTCTCCTTGTTGGCTCCTTTTTGTTAGGACTTTTCTTTCAGTATCTATAAAACTTAAACTAATTAATTGGCTACCCCAACTTTTGAAGATCTAAGTATTTCATAGCAAAATAGAGGGCAGAAGAGGGCTTTTAGGATTTTCAAACTCTATGCGATGTTAATAGAAAATGGCTTCAAGAACAGCTCTTCCCATGTTTTTTTAGATCAACAGGGAACCCAGAAGTGCTGGAATTCCCAGTTGCGCAGCAATTTGCCAGCAGGGTCCCTCTGAAGCAAAGAGCCCACAAGTATTTACAATGCTTAACCCAAACACTGTGTACATATTATAAGAGGTGTCCAGAGAACTGCACCATCAATGCTTTTGTGATCCCACAGCTTGGCAGATTCACTTGGTAGGTTTCATTGGAACCCTCCTCATGCTTTGGAGGAAACTCACAAGTACAAAAAAGATTTCTACAGAACAGATTTCTGACAAATCTATGTATTTCAGAGGAAAACGTTGTAAGGCTTCCAGCAAGCTCTAATCCTTAGGAGAAAACCTTTGCTACTCAGCTTAACAGTGGCAGCTTTCCAAGAGAGTAAGATGCGTATGTTTGCAATGGCTTGAGATGCTGTCACTTAAGTATAGCAGTAATTCAAGGAATAAAACACTGACAATATGCAGCTCTGAATTACATCATCTTTAATCTACAACAAAAGTGATTGCAGTGAATATAGGAGATATTGGTGCTACTCCTCACTCCTGCAGGAGAAGTCACCGTGGCCCTATCTGTCACCCCAAACACTTGAACTCCTCTGCCTTCTCTGGAGGGAATTATGGTTACAGCCCTGCTGCCTGTACCAGCACCATAAATTCTGACAAGGTCATGCAGATCAGTAAATACTGATTCTCGTAGGGAGGGAAGACAAAGAGTGTCTGAACTCGTTTACTCCAAGAGGCAGTCTGCACAATAAAGAATTCAAGATAAAACACTCTCATGCAATACAACGAAATAGTAGAAACACTGTCTAACAAGGTAATTGTAATGGGTAATGAGCATTTGATAGTTTAATTTTAGCCTTCTGCTTTTTGCTGCCCTGTACAGGTGGTTTCTGCTGTGTAAATCCCACCATTCGCTCAGCAGCACTGGCACTACTTCTGACCAGGAAATATACTTTGAATGATATCGATGTTTTAAATCTAACCTTCACCATGTCTCCTGCAGGGATTAATATGAGAATACCACAGAAAGATCATCAACAACCTTTGATCTCATGCTGGAAGCAGACACCTATATCAACTGGTGCTAGCGGGTGGACAAATACATTGCAAGGTCTACATGGTTTCAGGGTTGATAAAAGTTTATAGAGCCAGAGGTTGCCAGCAAATGCTTTATTGCCTTAGGATGGTAGTAAATCAGATGGAAACATTTGCTTTTTGTTAACTACTGGAGAACTAGCCGAGAGCCTTGACTGCAGTGATAGCAAAGCCATCTCCTACTCCAGATACTTCGTTGTCCCTTTCAGTAATGAAGTTAGCTGGGCAGCTGCTCACCACAGAGGTAGCCCCGCCAAAGGAGACAGCCACAGCTGGACAGTAAGGTAGGAGAGCCAGGAGGGTGCCATAGTCACTGCAGAAGCATACACGTGACGGCTGGTGAGATCCACCAGTTACGCAGGCAGAGCAGTGTAGTACAGGGTTCAGGAGCAGAGTGGGAGACCAACAGCAACTTCAGTCAAATGAAAAGGGTGCAATAAAACCCCTGAGCTCAATGTGGTTTCTAACCTTGATTCTCATTTGAAATCAATGACCTGATTTAAAATCGGGTCAGGTAGAAACCATCTCTGTGTCGCTGTCGCAGGTGCCTCTGCCCTCCCTATGCTCCCAGTTGCCCCTGCACAGCCCCTCGCAGATACGCAGCTGCCTCATGGCAAACACAGCTCCTGCTTGGGGATCCTCAGCAGCAGCACCACCAGTCATGGGGAACAGCACCCCAAACAGCTGCAGCTCGCTGTTTAATATCACTCAAAGTGGAGCGCCTTGTTTCCTCTGTTTAGCACCAGTTACTCAGCACCAAAAAGCGCATACCGTTCCCTATTCAGCTCACAAACTGTGCATCACCTTTCAGGACTTTCTGTTGACTGCGACTGACAGCAATGTGAAGATTAGGCAGCCTTTTAATCTTTTACTAGCCATGATTACCATCAGTGGAGTAAAAGAGCAATTGCCTGGCAGTGCAACTCGCAGACCAATAAAAGGTTCTCAGAGCAGAAAGCAGTCATACACTCAGTTAAGCTTCCAGCCTGTTCAAGTCCATGATGCCTCTCTTTGAAAACTGCATAACTTAATGATAGTTTCTTGGAGGATTTTTCATGAGCCTTTATGACAAAGGCCCATATTTCTTGTTAATAACATTCTTCTACCAAAAAAAAAAAAAAAGGCAAAAGAGAAAAAGGTACAGCTCTTAATTTTTAAATCACAAACCTGAACATAATTCTTTTTACCTCAAACATTTCAATACCTTTTCTTATCTGGAAGACTTTAATTTGTATTTAAACAGATTATGAGATAATCTGAATGAAGAACAACTGATTTCCAGAAAACTGGAATATCTCACTAGTATTCAGCAGCTACCTGAAACACTTTCAGCATTAGGAATGCTCCCACAGGGACACTGATACAGCTTTGACAGTATATGAGCAGAGATTATTTTGATTTAAGAATAAAAAAAGAATTAATTTTCCCATTACATAGGCATGGGGAATATTAAGAGCACTGGTGTTACAGCTCTCTTCAAACTGAAATTTCAGACCATGGAATTTTGGTTAGCACCAACCCTTAGACCAGCTGCAATGCTACAGACTTCTGTGTAGATAAAGTCCTTGCAGGCGTACCCCACAGCTCTGTACGGTCTTCATTACAAAAGTATCTGTCACCTGTGTCTTCAGTGCTCTTGATATGTACAGTTATTGAACTAAAACATCCTGAGTGTGCTTTCACACGTTCACTCCAACCTCTCTGATACAGCATGAACATTACTGTCAGGAGTAAAGAGGAAAAGTGTTTTGAGCAGATGTGTATAAGTACAAAAATCTGATTTACAAAGCTAACCTGACCTGTAAGCAAAAAGTAACCACTGAGTAGTAATGACATAGGTAATACTCAAGTCAGTGAAGTCTAAATTAAAGTTTTAGATATCTCATTGACATGCTCTGAGTCGTCCACATCTTTCCCATCTCTACGGGAGATCTTACGTGAGTTAAACTCAAAATACCTTTTGAAACAAACACAGCTGATGTGATATGGTTCTGCAGTTTCTTTTTTTAGATATTGATTTTGTTTAAGTATTCATTAGAAGCACCTTGCCCATTTAGATAGGCACTTGTCATACTATAAACCTAAACAAACACAACAAAAGTGGCTTTCAAAAATCTCTAGTATTAAAACAAAAATGGAGCTCATAATCTCAAAAGTAAATGTGACTGGCAACAGTATTTTCACATCAGCAGTCAAGAAACATAGGTAGTAAAGAATAAATATTTGAGCCACAGAGATCATCAGAAGTGAATGAACCACCTGATCTTATATGTGAAAGTGTGACAGATCATAGTCGTAGAAAAGTCTTAAAATTAAATTCACTTATACATTGTCTCCTATTAAATCTGAATGAACCTTGTTCACACAGATTTAAGAGGGAAGATCACATCATGCCATTGGTGACATTATTTCTGGAGTATCTGACATGTGAAATAAAAGAACCTGAAAGGAAAAAGAAAATATAAAAATTGCTAAATTATACATAATATAATTTATGGGCTCCACACTGGAACTCATCTGCTTTTTCAGACACTACTGACAAATCAAACTATTCTCATCAAATAAAAGCATAATGGGAAGCGCAAGACATTTGTTTCTTTTTGAAATCTCATCTTGAAATTAAATTGCTTAACCTTATGCCTTTGTAAAGTTCTCCAAAGAGGCTAAGAGACGTAAATGCATGAGTAAACGAACAGTGCACTTTTCAGTATGCAAATATTACAAACTGACTTGATACTTCTTCCCATCTCCTACAAACAGCTCCATAGCTGAACCATCACTGACAGTGACACTCTTCTCATCTTTCACAACAAAGGAGAAAAAAAAACTCCATGCTGCTCCTGCATATGTGAGCACCAGCTTCCTTCTCTTCCACCTACAAATTACTTTTGAAGAGCATCTCACAGTGCTCCTCAGAGAATAAGATCAGTTAACTTTTTTTTATACTAAGCACATCTGGATAAACTCAGTGATTAGTGTATTTGAAAACTATAGCTTCATTTGCATAATGTAAGCTCCATTCACCATACAAATAGAACTTGCAGTACTTGGTGAATTCTCCAGCATTTTGAATGATTTGGCATAGTTAAAGCACACTCTGTAAAAGGAGCAGTCTGATTTTCTTCTATTTATACACAGGTCTGGAGGACAACAGTAACCACATCAGATACGATGTTAAAGTGGATTAACTGAAAAAAAAAAAACCCCGCCTTGACTTTTAGGATGTATAATAATATCTACACACACTCAAAATCAGTGCAACCACATACAAGCACTCTTTGATTGATGAAAATACACAGAAACACTGTTATATGATCTCAGCACCTTGGAGCTAGGAGAACAGAAGCTTTTGCTGTAACCAGAGTGTTTCCTCCTTTTATGCCACTTTGCGTTTCCAAAATTTTTATAATATTGTACACTCATGAAGGACATCTACTCAATCTTGCGGCATTGTCAATCAAACTGGATGAATTAGGCAACTGAGGACAGACTGCCACATGCCATCCCAGGCCAATTTTACAGTCCAATAGGCAGGTTACATCTTTTTCAGATTTTTCCCGCACTGTGATTTTCAGCATAACCCTCTTGCTTCTAATTTCCATCTGCTCAGATCAGCTGCTGCTATAAACACAGGTCCACAGAGGAAGTCTCCAGTGCAAATGCCTATATGATTATCATTCTTGACAGTTACATAAAAGGTCTATCTAACTCTCTGATAAATCCACAACCAGGAAGATAACAGTCAAAAGAAAGGAAAAATTAATCCAAGCTAAAAAAAAAAATTAAAAAATCTGAAAGGATAACAAAAAAATTTATCACCAAATTCACAGTATGTTCCATTTGATTAATTTCTATTTTTCATGGCATGCCTGCCTTGAAACTCACTTAGCAGGACTGCAACCTGTCTCTTTTCAGGGTGAACTTGTACAGATCCAGAGATTTTGAATTTAGAACCATAGTAATAAATCCAAGGCAAAAACTTCTTCCCTCACCAGCAGTGGTGCTGTAAGAAAGCACACTGCCAATAAGCTCAAGCTGAAACGATGGTTATTTGACCAACTACCAATCAACATTGCAAGTAACCCTTTTCCAATGTCCAGCTATCAGTGTAGAACATATTATACCAAAATAATTTCTAGGAAGTCTAACTAGAGGCAAAGATTTATATTATGCATCAGAATACTTTTCCTGTACAAAAAAAATTGTTGGTGCAGACATACATTAACATAAATATGAGATACTGCAAGTGTGGAACAAAACCTGCAAAACATACCACTGAACCCAACATTTGCAACTAGGAGATGAGAGCAAAGGCAACTAAAACCAGCAACTAGATGTTCTGGAGATTTCCCTAACACAGAGACTCAGGTCAAACACTTTCAAACATGTGCTTATTTGTGTACCCAGACTGCTGGACTCTCAGTATTCAAATCAAGCTGACTGCACAAGCTTTGTAGTCACGGAAGAGCTGTGGGTCAAACAAGAAAGGCATGCCCTTGAGACTTATGGAAAAAATTCAAAAAAGCTCCTTTGCCTAGAAAGTTTATTCAAGCTTATTCAGGGACAGCCAATCTGATCCATAGCAACACCATCGTCCATGCACTTTATATTTCTATTGGGTGCATCTAGGTTAGCAGTTTATTTTGACTCAGAAGCGTGCTTTACAAACGATCCCCAACCATCCCCACTTTACACAGTTTGGTTCACGACACAGCAGTCTTCAAGTGCATGAACTCAGTATCTTTTGGATGAAACTAAACTGAAATGTGTCTTTTAGGAGTGCACCTACTAGCGAGGGACCAAACTAGAGTTAATGGAGAACCTGATCAAATGCCATGCACAGTGGATGTTGATTGGACTCCCTAGATCCACCCCTAATAACCTGTACTTTTTACTGCGTGGACAGGGAGATTCTTGGCATGAGTTCAGTGACAGTCAGTCTGTAGGTCGGGAGTGTAGCATCTGTCCAAAACCTAAGAAGGCAGATGTGTCCCCTTCTCCCTTGAAGCACTCCACTACTGCTGATATATAAGATCACATTTCCAGGATCCAACCTATGCACCACCTGCCTAGACTGCACTAATGAGTTCCTGAATGAGATATGTTCTTGCTTATCATCTCCATTTACTTCCAAAGCTCAGATCATGGCTTACTCTGGGGTTTCTTAAGCAGACTGTGTAGTCTGTATGAGTAGCTGATTTAGCACATAATGCACAGTGCTACTTTGACAGCTTTTGCTACAATCCTCAGAGCATACAATGAATGGCAGCTTTCTAGAGTCTGATCACCTTTTTGATAATCTTTCTCCTGTCAAACAGGAGCAACATCACAAATTTTAATAAATCTGATTATAAATGGAAAGAGAATTCATTCTTCATACATTAAATGGGAGAGAAAAGGACTACTACAGGCACCAAGAACAAGCAACCATCAACTAAAATAATTTCCTGCTAAGAAGGTTGTACCTTCAAAGGGTTAAGAAAAAGCAGGTGTATACTCTATCCAGCCAGTAAATAGCATAACAAGAGCCTGGCAGAAACAAACTCTGATTTTTTTTTTTTTTTATGGAGTGTTTGTTTTCAACTGCAATTAAACATTTATCATAAGTTTACTTATTTATCTGGGTTGGACTCACGCATACTTTGCTATCCCTAAGTGGGCAGCTGCAGCCAGGCAGTATCACTTAGAACTTTTCTTGCAGGTTCACTTGTAATTGCACAGAGATATTCTAAAACCTTTGTAATTTTAAGGCTAGTACTGGACAGGAGGGAAGCAAACATTTTTAGGGTGGTTTTTTTTTTAAATGTCTTTCCTAGTAGGGCATGTGCCTACTCCATGTGCTCAGTCATGTGAAATAGTTACTGATCTGCTAACTGTAATCACTCCTTCAGACATTTAATCACAAAACTACAGAGCACTTCTAGTGCTTCTCTGGAAGATGAAGCTATTCTTTGCTTCACATATGATTGCACCTCCTTTTATACATACAGTTCAGTCATCAGAAAATATCAATTTTCTCCATGACTGTCTGAAAGTGCACCCAGCTTATCAGATAAATAACTCCTTTCCCTGTTTACCATTAGCCTCCCAAACTAATGTGCATACGTACATCTCGGCTGTTACAGAGGGTACATCTCAGCATCACAGAACTGTTAACAGTATCTCCACAGTGTTCAAAGTGTCTGTTATGACTCTTCTCTAAAGATGAGAAACTGAGGCAAGTTTCCAAGCTTTTCTACAACCATCTCAGCTTTGCTGTAAAGAATTTCATCCCTGAAGTCATCATTATTAATTTGCTCTCCTGGGTTGACTAGGAAATGGTAAAACTGTATCTACCAATGCCTATTAGCAGGAGGAGGTAGAATAGGAGAATGAACCTAACAGCAAGTAGTATGGTCTGATAAAAGTCTGATGTCTTCTAATTCTCAACGCAAACTCCAGTCCTAAGAGCCCAAAGTTAATGCATCTTTTGTAGCTTTAGTTAGCTGTTATTTTACATATGACCTGTTGATCTCCTTGTTCCCTTGTGACACCAGAAAGACATTTTAATGTCCTACTCTGTAATCAGTTTGCCAGTAGCAAGTTGACCCACTGGCTCTGACCTTCCCCCCTGCCTTCCCCACATGCACATTTTCAAACATCTTCGCTACTGATGAGATCTTTTTAAAAAACTTTTTAGTATTTTTGTTTGTTTGTTTTATAACAGGACACATTTTTGTGGAAGGTCATTCCTTCTCTCACATGCAAGCAGTTTCTTAAAGGTGTCTTTATATCCTTCAAATGGACACACATTTTTAATTTTCACATTAGTTTTCTGTTGAGAAGTCTCTGCACACTTCCTCCTTTGTAAATCAACTAGGTGAAAAATGTCCCTGGGTCTCTGAAGGTGAGGTAAAAAAATTAATTCCTACTCACTCTGATTAACTTGTTTTGCAAAGCAGTTTTAACAGATATCCCCTCTGGAAAAATTTCTTAATTGCTTCCTGAAGGCAGAATGCCCGTGACTAGTTCTTGACATTATTAGGGAAATATTTCACTGTGATTTTTGGTGTTTTGCACACACTGTATTACTTAGAGGGAAACAAATCTCAATGCTCTTATTCATAATTTCCTGAAGTTTAATAATTAAGATGGAAAGAAGCAGTCAACTGTCAATTAGCTTCATTTTCATGAGGTTCTTAAGTAATAAAAACGTGCATTCTGGCACATGTGTCAAAAAATCCCCCAACTATGCAAGCCTTCTATCCCCAGAAGATGAGAGATGTTATTCTTCAGCAAATTCAAGGGTTTCATACAAGCATGAGGAGATATACATCTGCATGTAAATAGAAATATATATTTGCATTTATATATATATATATGAAGGGGGTGGTTTAAAGACAATTTTAAAATTCTTAGGTATAAGATATAAAAACACTACCCAGAATGTCACATATTGTGTGAAGAATATTTAGGCAAAAAAGACCCCACCAACCGATAGGAACTGTAAAATTCCACAAGATTTCTAAATGCAAAGAGGGAAACATCAATAATAAGATTTGTCTTTCATAAGACTCCCACACGGCCCACTTACTGTTCCTAACAAATGGCAAAGTCAACTCAAGGAAACAGACATCATCAGGTTACTGTGACCTACTGAGTATATTACTTCTGCAGGTAGGAGCTAAATGGCAAAAGTCCACACTTCACTGATCAGCTTCACAAGTAAGAATGAACTGCAATGGACTTTGCAGTAATTTTTTTCTCTTTCTGCTTTAGAAACAACCTATACATTTTCTTCCATCCACAGAAAAAAAAAAAAAAAAAAAACAAAAGAAAAAAATAGGAAAAAAAAAGGAAGTCCTATAATAGAAGGTAAAACAAAGTATAACAAAAAAAGATCTTGGGATATATAATGTCAACAGCAGCTCTAGTTATGAAACATTGTCTTTTTAGACAGTGCCTAGATAGAAAGACCTGCTACGGTTTAGTGGTTCATTAAACTGTGATGAACTTAATTCACTGGGTATAACCACTGGGATGTAGTCTACTCTCCATGTATATGTCATGTGCAGTAAACGACTGCACTAATGATTAATTACCTCGTATTGCACCTATATGGTTTAAAACAACCATTTAAAGCAATGAAGATACGTATTCTGGTGTCCCTCACACTCATAATGACAGACTACCTATGCAGATTACAAGATGCTGTCACACTTCAGGAAAAAACACAGATCTGTGGCTGTGAAGATATATCATTGAATCTGTGTAAAGAGGTAACTGGAATGTCAGGGGAAGATAGCTCATCATTTACGATTTATCAAAACACAGAGTGTACGTGTACTCACTATCCCTCTTCTGCTCTGGTCCTTTACACTTGATAAAGCGTTTTTATCCTCACCCTGCCTACTTCATGTTTCACCTCCTGCTGTCAGATGAAAACCAGAGCAGAAAAGAAGTGGATGGACTATGTTGGACACAAAGCAGAAAGAGTCACCACACAAGGGGAAAAATCACATCTTTATGAGAACTGTCGATAATGACAAAGATAGATTGGACAGAAAGCTGATTCAGTTGGGCTCAAGTGCCTTGTTCACTGAGAGAAGAGGATTTCAACTCCAAGGATTTAGCTTCTGCAGAACTTTTGTAGACAGGTTTTACAGAAAGATTTTATTTTTGTTTGGCCAACCACACTGTACCCAGCAGCTTCATAGTCACAAGTGCTGATCTGCAGTCAGAGTGTGGTTTCAGTTTTGGTTTTGTTTCTCACTATCTTACTCTATTTTTAATTGGTAATAAATTAAATTAATCTTCCCCAAGTTCAGACTCTTTTGCCCGTGACACTACTTGCTGAACAATCTCCCTGTCCTTGTCTCAACCCATGAGCTTTTAATCTTATTTTCTATGCCTGTTCTGCTGAAGAGGTGATGTGAGAGAGCGGCTGGGTGGGCACCTGGCAGCCAACCAAGGCTAAACCACCACACATTTTTACCTAGCTTCTGAGGGATCACAACAGTAACACTCACATTGTGTGTGACTACATTGTGTTGTGACTGTTGCAAATGGGGCTCGGTACAATAATAATCCTTCTTGCATTAGCCAAGCTAATGTGACTAATGGACCATAACTGCAAAGCAGCAATTGTGTATGTATTTTTTTTCCAGGGGGCAAATTAAGAGATACCTCCTTTCAACCATTTTGCTAATAAATAAAACAGGGAGGTAGTATCAATTGCCACAGATCAAGGATACTTAATATTCTTACTTCTATAAATTAGCACTCATTAATGTTCCCTCCCCTTCCTTTTCATTTTATTCCAGAGGGGTTTCCATAGCAACTAGGTCAGGTGCCCAGTTTAATCTTCAAAGATGCAACATTACAGTGGATTCTTGCTGGAAGTGAAACAAACAAAAAAGGGCACTTTTTATTTGTAGCCTCTTAGACACAATGATAATGGTGTTCTACAAAAGGAGCTCTGGCAGCGAGATGTGTGAAAGTGCACCATTTTTCTCAGGTGGGGAACAACTGTTATGGAGACCAACATGAAGGCCTGGAAGCAACTCTCTTCTAGATTTTTTCCAACATAAAAAGCAGGACTACTCCTGACACTAGCCACATTTCTGGAGGTGAACAAGTGACCTGTCATCACTGATAATCCATAATCCCTTCCAACTGAGCAGTGCTCCCTTGTCACTGCTTCTCAATTTTGAGAATTGGGCTGATACTATTGGAGAGAGAACCTTAGCAGCTTGAGCAAAACAGGTATTATTTATATTTCAGCATTGTGTTCCCATCCAAAACATTTACAGATGTAGAGGATAAACAAGGCGAAAGGAGCCAAGCACTTTTCACTTTTAAACAGAAGTTCAGACTACAAGAGACAGCTGGTTTTATGGAATTTCCGGTCATAAAAGTTAATATCTGAATACAAAC
The DNA here is from genome assembly GCF_964106895.1 of Numenius arquata. NCBI lineage: Eukaryota > Metazoa > Chordata > Aves > Charadriiformes > Scolopacidae > Numenius > Numenius arquata. Next base: position 20,618,841 of record NC_133582.1, on the reverse strand, counting down.
CAAATAGTTTCTAACATGAGTTTTATATGCCAATGGAAACAATGAACAACTTGATTCAAATCAGTGCACGTTCTTCTATGCTACCCCTATGCAAAGTAGTAACAAACTGCCAAAATTCAGAAAATTGTCACCTTATTCCTTAAGCAGCCCTGCATACACCATATGAGTGCCCTGATCTCCCAGAGCGCTGCCTTCCAACACTAGCTAGGCAAGAGACAAAGAAAGCTCCTTTTTTGTACAGAATCCCCTCTCATTCTATTCCTCATCCTATGAAGAATCCCATGTTTTGCTTGCCTGCTTTTTCACCAGTTATGACCCAACCAAAAATAGCATTTTCTTTAAGTAAAGTACAGAGTTTAACAATAAGGACAAGGTCCTGGAGTTGGTTCCAAGGAATGGGTTTCATGAAAGTAGTAAAACAGCCTAACATATTCATAGGTAAAATCATAATTGGACTGGACGGAGTTTTGCCTTGTTTTCCAGAGAAGTTTTATGCTTCTTAGTGGGACAAAGTGCAGTAACCAAAGCTCCTGGTTAAATCTCCCATTTCCAAAAAATATTCCAATTAAATGTGAATTCTTGTACCAGGACTTCCCTACAAAAATCTACAGGACTAAATGTATCATAGAACATTAGTAGCAGCCTAAAACACTGTGTGTGCAATCATGACCCTGTGGGAACCTGAACTAATTAAATATGACATCATTCCAGTGCCTAATTAAAATGAAATATTAAACTCATCTTTCATGTACGAGAATGAGAAAATGAATTGAGTTTAATGAAGAGGAAAAATTCTAAGAAATGAAAACATCTACAGAATTGGTATATCCTCTGTTAAGAGCATTTAGTGAAACAGCCCACTCCTAGTATATGTTCTCATTTCAATGTTTGATACCTAATACTGCACTGCATATTGGCTTTTGGGAAATCCAGTCCCAATTTTCTGAACATCATGTTCAGCATCAAGTAGGAAAACCTTGTAAAAGCAGAAAATGTTATTTAACCCCATAAAACGCTAACTACGAGTCCTTCATAATCTCTTTCAGCTACCCAAATAACATCTTGGCCCAGATCTCAGACGTCATTGGTTTTAAAAAGTACTTTTTATCCATTCTGTTTGAAATGAATTCTTACACGACCAGTAAACTAAATGCCAGCTTTGAGTCTCTTTTTCAAGCTTTTCTCGCCTTTTCTCTCTCATGATAGTATCTCATTGACTTTTTAATGAAGGATAGCAAAAAAACAAAACAAAACATCAATACAGTCTCACTCCACTCCTTTCCTTTGTCTTCCCTCCCCCTTCTTTTTGTTCCTTATCCTTTGCCACCCATGAAGACCTGAACATCTCTTGTCCTTCAACTCTTCTCACCCGGCTCAATTTTCCCCTCATATTGTGCCCCTCACACTCCTTTTCTTTTCCATCTCCTGTTACCCTTTTTTTTACAGCATAAACATAAGCATACTCCATTCATCAATAAAAAAAATTATTCCTGGTAGTACTTACTAGACTTCAGTTGTCATTGCAATGAATGTGCCACCATCAGTAGATGCCCTTCAGTTCCTCCACACCATTTTGCTGATTACATGTGGTTCCCCCCATGTTAAAATTTATGTCTTGAACACACAGCAACAACCTGGCCTGCTAAAACAACATATTCAGCCCACAGCCTCATTCCTTGGTATCCCACCTTGTGATTGATGTGGGCCTATCCAGTACTCCCTGGCTGGAGTACAGCTAATTGCATCAGTCAGATGAGAGGACACACACAGTCAAGCCATTTCTTCCCAGCTGTATTCCTAGGATAAACCTTTACTTGAGTCACATGAGAAGGGCATATCTAGTCTGAATGGAGGACATAAATATGCATATATATAATTTCTCATGAAGAGATCAATAAACATATGGAATTAAAACACTGGCACTAGGAGAAGTGAATGGAAACTAGAAGAAATGTCAAGTTAAGTAAAAGAGGTGTGACAGATAACAATTCCCTTAAAAATAGATGGAGAATTCATGTGACCATTTTGACAGCATAAAGCAAGGAAGATGCCAGAGATATTGTCCTCAAACTTCTGAAGTTCCTTGATCGATTTTATAGATAGCAGTAGCTCTTTCTGCAGCTATTGAGCATTGCCACTTAAAAAGAAATGGAGGTGGCTAAAAAAGGTGGAAGAGGGTTGAGAGAGAGAGAAGACATGGAAATTGGGTAAAAAATAAGAGACATGATGAAAAAGCAGCATGATAAAATGAGAATAAAATATAGCATAGCATTGTCCAGGTTGGAAGGGACCTTTCAGATCATCTAGTCCAACCATCAACCGAATTCTGATAAAAACCATCACTAAACCATGTCTCTAAGCACTAGGTCAACCCGGCTTTTAAATACCTCCAGGGATGGGGCCTCAACCCCTTCCCTGGGCAGCCCATTCCAAGGCTTAAGAACCCTTTCCCTGTCAACATTTTTCCTACTATCCAATCTGAACCTCCCCTGGTGCAACTTGAGGCCATTTCCTCTTGTCCCATCACCTGTGACTTGGGAGAAGAGACCGACCTCTGATATATATAGAGAGAGATATGAAGCAGATGTAGATATAAAGTAGATTTCTTTATAAAGGATCTAATTTCTGGCTGCTTTTTATTCCACTGTGAGGGCCAGAGGCAAAGGAAAACCAAGACAACCCACCAGCAGGTCCCAGACCTCCAGGCAGTGAGAGCAACCTGAGGGGTACTTACTTAATACTACTTAACTTACTTAATAGCTTAATTTTTAAAAGATTAAAAGTTCTATTAAAAGTTCATTTAAAAATGTATCCTCATCTTGTTTCTCTTGTAACTGTAAGCAGATGGTAATGGACAGCTATCAGTGATTTCAATTAATTTGTTCATTCTTACCTTCCCTTGATGAAGAGGTATTGTTGCCGTGAAAGACAGAAGCTCAAGAGTAAAGCAACAAGCACAAAGACATCACTTCTTAAGGCTGTATCTTTTTAGTGCAGTACTTTTGTATTTATTGACTTTCCTCAGTAAATCTTTGTCAATGTAAAACAAAAACTGATTAGTCTATGCCATAAAAATGCCTAGGCAAGCTGTAAAGTTGGAAACAGAGGACAACCCTGAATTTGGCTATTTTTCCTGAGAAAATACAGAAATGTTCCAGGAGTTATTGAAGGCAAGATTTAGCTGGCATGTATGACAGAGAGGGGCATCTATGAGTAACCCAGATGTGCACATCTTTTGAACCAAAAGCCAAGCATCTTGTATTTAACTAGGAACTTGAGACCATGTAACTGGGCACACTGTAAAAAAGTCCTGCTCTATCTTTCAAAAGTAGAATTGTTTAACTATTCCTCAACCAAAAAATTTCACAGATTTTATGTCCCCTTTTTGGAAACAAGACTGATAAATTGTCTTCCTGTATGCTCTTATGAACAATTTGGTTTTGTTCATCAGGGTGTACACACTTGTCTGTAAAGGTGTGATAGATAAATTCCCCCTTTCTCCAACCTTCCAGTAAAAAATTAACATATGTTTAAAAATATGTTCTTTGAATGTCTTTAGTTTTCAATTGGAAACACCAAAATATTCAGTTTGTAGGTTAAATTATTGAAATTGGGGATGCAGTTGATGAACAAAATGTTTAGTATTTAAAAGAATGCGTCAAATCACATTTTTTTTACCATTTCTCATTAAAAAATATTGGTCAATATAACAGCTCAGCTGTGTGATTATGTGCCCAGGTGACTCCATCTCCATATTTTCTTCTGTGCTGCCTAGCAGTTAATACTCTAGTAAGAGTAAGTAAAATGTATTTCAAACAATTTTATAACAATATGGGGAGATCTGTACTTGAAACAAGCACTTGCTAGCTGTTTTTCTTCATGTGGTGTACTGTATTTATTAATGTGGAAAATGATGTAATATTTAGGTTTAGTAACCTAGCAGTAAACAGCAAGATGAGTCTTTCCTGTATGTGGATATTAAACCATATATTCCTTCATATATGGTTTCTGTACTTCTTTACACAGAAGACTTCCTTTCACAGAAGGTTTGCTTTCATTTCCTATCAGGGAAATTAGATAACCTCCATCCCAAATTCTAAGTGAACTGACACATGAAGTTAATAGACCTGAACTTATGTTGTATGATTGGAAAATACCAACCCTACTAATACAAGAAGGGAAAGACAGGGGAAGTGCTCATTAATCTAACCTCATTAAGGGCATAGCTGATTTAGAAATTAAAAAGTAAACACAAAGAACAAGTAAGAAGCAAGATATAATGCAATATATGTTCACCTAAGTTAGAGCATGCCAGATCAGCCCGATATCTTTATTGGGGTAGATGAAATTTAGGAGGAGTGCATAAACTGGATTTTATTAAGCTATTTAGCTAAGGGCTTATTTGAGAAATTATTTAACTGAACAGCAGTGGAATTTGCACAAGGGCTGTAAAGTGGGTAATAGACTAATGGATGAGGAGATCGCTCTTCTTAGAAGTTAAGGCCTTAGAAATGAAGGAGAAAGGTAACTCATGGAATTTCTCAGGTGTCACTCATGGAACCAATTTCATTTTCTATTTTCCTGGGTTGGGACAAGAAGTAGAAGGTGTTGCTGGTGGAGGAAAGCTAACGGATCCAATCAATGGAAAGGATTGGCTTGTTGGACAGGAAGAAATGAGCTACATTTGGGCCCAGGCTGAAGCGTTGCAAATACCAAAATGCAGTAACACAAAATACAGGTCATGTACTTCAGGACAAGAATTTCTACTAGAAAGTACAAATTTAATCAGCAGCAAGTGACCAAGAAAGGCAAAGACTACTGCATTGGGTAAGCTAATTGGAGGATAAATATCAGTAAAACTATAAGACACTTTTGATAAGATAACATTTTTCATGGAACAGAATTCTGTTTCCTGTAAACTCAAATAACAGTGTGAAATTTACCTGGAGAGCCAGGACTTTGGATGAAATACTGTGCTCTTGACAGACAGGCTATGCACAGTCCAAGAAATACTGTTTTGATGTATCCCATTATGACAAGGTTCCAGCATGATCCTTGATAGGACTTGAGGTTTTTTACATTTGGGGGGTTTTTTGCCTTTTTGTATTTTTTTTATTTATTTATTTTTGCTTTTGCAAAGCTTCCTGACTTACAATTTCATAGTCAGACAATCTTGGAGAAATCATGAGGTACAAGGCAATATGAAAAAAAAAAAAGAAATCCCTAGGGCTAGATGCAAAGTCTTCTGAAGTAAATGTAAAGGTACACATTAACTTCAGTGTGCTTTAGTTACAAAATACAAAATGTAAAGGTCATTTTAATACATATTTCGTGCCTATAATTAGGTGGTTTTGATGGAAATTTAAGAGAGAAAAAGCAAGGAGGGATAAAGATAGTATTTAGCTAGCTGTAATGTAGGCATCCTGATAATCTAACCATGCAGTAAGTTAGTCAGACATACCATTCAATGCTAGTCCAAAAGATTACTCATTCTCTGGGTAAAATTCATTAACCTTTAAGTACCACTTAACTAAATCCTTCTTTACAAGTGTCTACCCCACTGTGACAGCTTTAAGCTGTTTACAGCCCTAAGAGAGAGAGAGCGTGCGAGCTGAAAACCTAGTATGCCTCTCTCCACTGATAAAGTGTATGCTGTATATTTATTGACTTGGAAATTTTGACAATAAAATAAAAATGAAAGTGGAGGTCATTACAAGGTTTTGTTGTATTTTTGTTATAATTTACTACTCTGCTACAGTGCTTCTGCAAGCAAAACACTCGTTGCCATAGCTATCAATTAATATAGCTCGGTTTTACAGAGAAAATGCTTGTTTATTTCTTACAGCTAATTTTTTATAAGAATATGGATAACCCAGGAAATCCAGTTTGGTAAAGTTATATTTGAGAATTCTGAAAATCCTGCTTAGAAAAGATTATGTTGGTACCATATTCTTAGGGTCTCTTTCTGGAGAGGACTGCAGTAGACCCTGTTTGGAATGGCAAAACATACTGAAGAATTGGAGCCCTAAATAACTTCCAAAAGATTTCTCAGGAAACAAGGGAAATCAGGAAAGTCATGATTCCTTGTAATTTGATAAAGGATAGCTACACTATTGGAACACTGCACTAGAAGGACACTTCTGTGTCATTGAAACAACCTGAGAAAAGTATTTTAGGAAGCAGAGACAAGCAACATGCAAATTGTTTGCAGGAGATTACCTGTACTTTTGCAATTTGCCAAGTACATCTCAAACAGATTAGAATAAATAAGGATTTTATTAAAAAGATGAACAAATATACAAATTAACATAAGCCAAGCTGCTACATACATTCTGGTAGCTAATTAAAGAAAGGACTTTTTTTTTCCATAGCAGAAAGCAAGGTCATAAGTAGAGATGTGATGAGTATGTCCAAATCATCAAAGCACTGGACATTCAAAGCAGACAATCAAACTAATCATATTGAACTATGGATAAGAAAATTACTTTGCCAACTTAAATCATGAAAATTTAGAGTCGTCAGATTTTTCCTGTTTGAGATACTTCGCCAATGTGTAAAAAAAGATAGTGTTTTTTTCTTTCTACTGAAGGACAAAAAGATCTGTAGGATGTGCGTGTCTGTGGGGCAGTCTACTTTGATCTTAGATTCTTGTGAGAATAAATTGTCCAAACATACAGTCATTGTATCTTGGCTCTCCTTCAGAAAGTCTAGTAATGCTTATTAAAAATCTGATTTATCATGTTGTCCTCCAGTTTCCTATTGTACAATTTATTTTGTTTCATCCCTTCTTATAATAGTACATAATCTTTCCTAAGACTTTGTGCAAAGGTGGAACAGTTAAAACTTACACACCGGCAGCTTCCGAACAGCATCACTTTTAACTGTGAAGAATCTACAGACTAATAGGAGGGTAACTGGGACTTACTTTTAGGATAATAATAAATTAGCAGTTCCTACACCAACAGCCACAGCTTACGCACATAAGCAAAATTAGAACTGAAGACAACCTGCATTAAAATACATATTGCTTCACCTTTGTGGGAAAGGCTGACAGTTCAGACATTTTGAGAACAAGTCGTGGGGAAAAAACATTATCTATCAAAGCTCTTATTGGTCTGGTGTAAAACCAAGTTCTTGTTTGTTTATTGTATGTCAGATGGCAATTGACACAGTAAAAACAAGCAAATTGCACATGGCCACTTGTTCTATGATGGCATGACTGGATGTGTAGATAAGTGGATGTTGTCTACCCTGACTTCAGCAAGGCTTTTGACACAGTCTCTCACAGCATCCTCATAGGTAAGCTTAAAAAGTGTGGGTTAGATGAATGGACAGTGAAGTGGATTGAAAACTGGCTAAAAGAGCTCAGAGGGTCGTGATTAGTGGCACAGAATCTAATTGGAGGTCCGTAACAAGTGGTGTTCCCCAGGGGTGAGTACTGGGTCCAGTCCTCTTCGATATATTCATCAATGACCTGGATAAAGGGATGGAATGCACCCTCAGCAAGTTTGCTGTTGATACAAAGCTGGGAGGGGTAGCTGCCACACCAGAAGGCTGTGTTGCCATACAACAAGACCTGGACAGGCTGGAGAGTTGGGCAGAGAGGAACCCGATGAAATTCAACAAGTGCAAGTGCTGCACCTAGGGAGTCATAACCCCATGCACCAGTACAGGTTGGGGGCTGACCTGCTGGAGAGCAGCCGTGTGGAAAAAGACCTGGGAGTCCTGGTGGACAACAGGATGACCACGAGCCAGCAATGTGCCCCTGTGGCCAAGAAGGCCAATGGCATCCTGGGGTGCATCAGGAAGAGAGTGACCAACAGGTCAAGGGAGGTTATCCTCCCCCTCTACTCTGCCCTGGTGAGGCCCCATCTGGAATACTGGGTCCAGTTCTGGGCTCCCCAGTTCAAGGAGGATGGGGAACTGCTGGAGAGGGTGCAGCAGAGGACTACAAAGATGTTTAGGGGCCTGGAGCATCTCTCTTATGAGGAAAGGCTGAGGGACTTGGGTCTTTTTAGTCTGGAGAAGAGAAAACTGAGGGAGGATCTGATCAAAGCCTATAAAAACTTAAAGGGTGAGTGTCAAGAGGAAGGGGCCAGTCTTTTTTCAGTGGTGCCCAGTGACAGGACAAGAGGTAACAGGCACAAACTGAACATAAGAAGTTCCATCTAAACATGAGGAGGAACTTCTTTACTTTGAGGGTGGCAGAGCACTGGAACAGGCTGTCCAGAGAGGTGGTGTAGTCTCCATCTCTGGAGACATTCAAAACCCACCTGGACACATTCCTGTGCAGCCTGCTCTAGGTGGACCTGCTTTGGCAGGGGGGTTGGACTAGATGATTCCCAGAGGTCCCTTCCAACCCCATATCATTCTGTGATTCCGATTCTGTGATTCTTCTGGCCATTACTGACTCCTCCAGGGTAAACACATTGCAGCCAGAAAACATGACAGAAAATCTTGGTAACGCTGGGAGAAAGAAAATAGGGGAGGAAGCATAGTGGAATTCCACAGTGTCTGACGATTTCTTACCACTAACTATGGCAATTAAAAGAACAGGGTTAAACAGACCTACCTCAAAGATTTTCCTAATAGCTATGAGGAATTGGTCTCCTCATCCCACAGAGATACAGGTCTGTTGGGGAACAGCAGACCTACTGAGCAGATATCTTTATGCTTTACCAGTGAGAACGGGAGCAGTATGGAGCAGTCATGTCAGGGAAGAATATTAGGTGTTCAACCAGTTCTTGGACCTTGCCCCTGATTCTGGTACGAAAAACTTTCAAAAGGCCCTTTGTTAGTAGCACTGCATTTTGCATGCATCACAGAAACTGAATGCTCACTGTGAAGGATTTTCACACTTCAAGTAGATTATACCTTGGGTGCCGTGGCAATTGCCATCTGATTTGCCATGCAGGATCTTAAACTGTGTTTTGGCAGGATGTAGCAGAACAAAGTTTGTGACAACTTAATGAGATGCCTTTTGGCTTCTGCACAAAGGCAGAAAAGAAGCAAAGGCACACCAGTTCAGACTTGCGAGCTCCTGCCTAAGCTAGTGTCGCAAGGACATTAAGTACACAAGATACGCCTACAGTGTCAGGATGTTCAATTTTAAAGAAACCCTTTCTCACAAAATAGCCAACCCCTACCCAATGTCCTCCATCCTATCATCACTGGGAGTCCAAGAAAAGCCGCAAGGCTGTGCAACGCTGGATTCCCAGCCCTATGTACAGCCCAGCCTTGCACTAGAGACCACTTACTGGCACCTACCTATGCCTAGATTTTCCACAGACCCTAAAAACTGTGAGATTCAAGAAGCATAACACTAGCTCTTCACCAGATTACCTTGCAAGTACCTCATTTGTCATGCAACAGAGCGACTAGTCATGCACACGCAGAGCACACACATGCCCTATGTCCAGGCAGATCTGAACTCTCTGGGAGTAAGTCTCCCAGGCACAACTGCCCCCTGAGCTACCCCACTGTAAGTGTGCCAGGTTGCCTCAGGCCATCACTAGCAGCAGTTCTGCAGGGAAAGGGAGAAAAACCAACAAATATTTGGGCACTTTCCCCTCTGCCAGTGGCTCCTGAAGGCAGGTGAAATGTCAACAATATCCAAGCTCAGTATTAATAGGAAGGAGGAAAGGAATAAGTTAGCCTAATTACAGAAACTCTATGATTATCTTATCCATAGAGGAGATGGTCATCACTTGGTAAAGTTGGAAAGAAAAGATGCCAGGGGAACATTGTCAGAGAGGGAAAAATCATCCACAATGTAGGTTTTTCATTATAGCACAGCAATAGAGTGAAAAAGGTTGACAGTTTGCTGTTATCTATGCCTGATGCACAAAAAAGAAAAAAGTGAGTTTTGATGCAACCACCTTACAGTGCAAAGGGGTCATAAAGGTAGGTCTCAGAGTCCTGTTTTTCTGTGACTAGAGAGAGCATGTCACCCAGGACCACGATCCACAGTAGGAAGGAAGTACACTGTAAAGTGGTACTCCCTTTCCGTATGAGTCAGAATTTGCTTTACCTAAATTATTGTGGCTCTTAGTGAGCCAAAGCTCAGTCAGGTGAAAGGAACTGGCAGCCACATATGCTTTACCTAAATGACTATAGCTCTAAGCAAGCAGAGACCCTCCCAGGTGAAAGGAACAGATAGAGGCAATACTAATAAAACTTTCCTAAAAGTCTTTTATTTTTACTCTATAAAAATAGTTTTTCTAAAATGTGAAAGACAAACAAAAATCCTGGATTGCTTGCTGTAGTAGATGGGTTTATTACATATGTTTAGGACAAGCAGAATAATTCATTCATAGCTTTACTTTTTGTGGATGAGACGTCTCTTCTGTGCTTGAGACAATAAAAATGTTGCTCACATCTCCAAGAAAAGCAGCAAATGTAATATGAAGAACCATCCAAGACAAGTACCTACTAAAAGTAGGTTGCTTAGTCTCTTGGAAATTGTATTCAACGGTGATTTGAATGTCAATAAAGATATACAAATTCATATCTGCATTTTAACTGACAGCCTCGGCATTTTTCCACATTTAAACCACAATGGATTATGCTTGTATGTTTTCTGGTAGATTTAGGTGTAGTCACAAGGAAAATTTCTGGGACGGGTATTATGAAAAAGCCCTTACTGATTAGTTTATGAATCAGATACATATTTCGTATTTTATAATCACAAAGTATATCACAGCATTTGGAAATCATCTGCCAACACAAAACAATGACAAAATAAATTTAATTCCTTTTACTGTTTTTTTCTTTCAGCTGCACCAACTCCAAATAGCCACGAAGGAAAGATCCCCATTAGCTGCCAAGTCAGTGTGGCTTTAGAAAGAAATTCCCTAAATCTTCCACGGTTGCTTTCCAGCCACCTCACTTTACAAGAGGTTGATGCAAGATGTATTACACTATCTCATCACTAGCCCCGGTTCCAACTCTTGCAGTTACAGAATTAGCAGATCGAAAAGCTTCTGGAGGGGAGATCAGCACCCTGAGAAGCCCTAGAACAATTACTTGTTAAAGGAACATACTGGCACATTAAGGCTATATTCAAGATCTCCCCCGCCTTTTTACCAATATTAACTACAATCTAGGTTTTCCCACTAACATCTCTCATTGTTTCTTTAAGATATTGCATATGACTGCATCAGCTAACATTTTGAAGGTCACCTCTTTCCCCTCTGACAATTGTTCAGTTTGTCAAAAAGCTATTAGAAACAGATACAATTAGATCCAAACATCATAAATTCCACTTGGGATCTTCCAGAGTCCCTTAAAATATGACTATATTTTTTGCAGCTAATTGTTTCAGAAGTTTTGAAATATGGCTTCAGCTGTTGCCCAGAGCATCATCTCACTCCCTTTTTCCTGCATTAAAATATCTGAAATATATGAACTATGTCACAGGAACATGGAACACCTTAGCTTTCTGCTGCAAGAAACTGCACTCTTCTGCTGAGTAAGCATGAACCCTAGATGATATCTGCATTGTGCAACTGTTTGAAAAATTGTATTTCCCTCTTGTGGATTTGAAACACGTTTTGTTCCATCAAAATGGGGAGTCAAGTTCCTTCCCTCTCCTGTTTTCAAAATGTATCTAATATAATATATCAAAGCTGAAACATATTTCAGTGAAGCAAAAATGAAATGTCTCAATGACAACTTGTAGAAAATGTTGAAAAAATTGGTATTTTCCTGAGAAATGTTTTCATGTTATCACATCAGTATTTTGTATGGAAAAATTGTTCATTTGGACCACATCAGTCCATCCATCAAAATTATTTTGATAACTATTTTAATTTATTGAAGCATCTCATAATGAAAGCCTGTGCTACAAAGTGTATTATATTGTGATTCAGGGTACCTGATTTTATCTCTTGTCAGCAGTGTAAGTCTTGAAGTTTCTACATGGAAGTGCTCTTTATCTGCACATCTTTCATTTCTCCCTTTGTATCCATAAGTACAAAATGAGTAAAGAGATACTATGAACATTGTCCTACTTGTAATTATCCACCAGAAACATAAAACAGGTAAATTATTCATACTTGTGAATCCTACAAGAAAATGTAAAGTTTTCTGTTCTGTCTATATTATTCACATCCCTAATTTTTCAGAGTGAACTCTCCCTGTTCAAAGTAGTGACAAGGCATAAAGGGATTCATTGTGCTTTGTAACTGGGGACAGCTTTCTACTGCCTGTAACTTCACATTAGGGTAATTCAGTCAATTGCATAGAGTTACTCCTGACACACTTCTGCAAGCAAGAAAAGAATCAAGCTGAATATAATGACTGCATCAGTGGACAAGGGAAGAGCTATGGATGTCATCTAGCTGGACATCTGTAAGGCCTTTGACACAGTCTCTCACAACATTCTTGCAGCTAGATTGGGGAGATATGGATTTGACAGATAGACTGTAGTCGGATAAAGAATTAACTGAATGACCACATCCAAAGAGTTATAGTCAATGTCTCAATGTCAAAGTGAAAACCAGAGACAAGTTGTGTCCCTCAAGGGTCCCTACTGGGACCAGTACTATTTAATATCTTTAATTAATTATACAGACAGTGGGATCAAGTGCACCCTTAGCAAGTTTGCAGACAATACCAAGTGGACTGATGCAGTTGATTTGCTTGAGAGATGGGATGCTATCCAGAGGGACCTCAGTAGGCTCGAGGATTGGGTCCATGCGAACCTCAAAGTTCAACAAGGCCAAGTGCAAGGTCCTGCACAAGAGTCAGGGCAAAGGAAAGACATCCTATGCAAAGTGTCCATTTGAGTTGTCCTGGTTTTTATTACCCTAATCTGCTTCTTGCCATCTTCCAGTGATGATGGCTCATGAAGCCTCATGCATCTGCTTGCTGTTATTTCAGAAAAAACACAGTTAGCCTGTTGCTACTACTCCATTTTACCATATTCTGTCTTCAGTCCCACCTGAAGACTATTACTTATGTTTCTTGTTAAAAATAATGATAATTAGGAATAAATTCTGAACAAACTGGAGAAATCTGGAAATAAATATTTATATTCAAATATATAAATAAAGAGTGGTAGAGGTGAAAATCTGAGAGTAACTGGAAGTAAATATACCAGACTAACAGAATTTTAATGCAGCTAGGTATATGTGGCAAGAAAGAGAAAGAAATTATATGTGATACCTATATATGTTTTGGTGGCACCCTGGAAAAAGGGATGTTTATTCTGTGTACAATAAACGTGAACATAGCATACGGATGCTTTAACCAGAGAGAGGGAGAAATAATTCATCTGAAGTAAAAGAGGCAATGAATATAACTGGATGTTGTAGATACAAAGATCCTTCAGCACCTTTAAAAAAAACCCCACTTTTAGTGACTCCCCTTGGCAAATCTTGTAATCATTTCATTTACGCTTACACAAGAACACAACATATAGTTGAATATTCAGTTTTAGCTAACCATACTACTTCTGAAAGTCACTGGACTCTTCTAAGATATTTCTACTAATAATTTTTCCACTCTTTATTTCCCTTTCTATCTCTACTTTTTCTATTTTATTTCAATCAGCTAGACAAAAACTGGTGCAATGCTGACTTGGTTTCTGAAAAAGGAGATCCCATACATTTTTTTGTCTAAATGACTCTTACTGAAGAATATTAGGCAAAAAAGCTGTTGCAGAAAATGAAATACTGGATATTGATTATGACAGTCACAAAAAATGTTGATATATCATATGCAAAAAAGGAGTATAAATTAACATCTGCCTGTCAAGAAGATGACAGATATCTGTTATAAAATACCTGCATGGTCTTTTCTTTCAGGCTCAGCAACCTGCTCAAATGTCATTCAATTAAAAAGAAAAAAAAAAAAAAAAAAAAGAACAGACAAATGACAAGCTTTTTTCATGTACCAAATCATATGCTATAAAACTTGCCAGCAAGGAGAGTTCAGCCACAAAGATGAAGGGAGACAGAGGATTAAAGAAGTCATTTGGTTTGCTTGCATGAAGTGTTACTCTACATACCAGATTTGGGATCAGGAAGAAGTTGAGCATGGTCAACCTGAAGACCCCAGCCCCAACATCTTGGGCTTTCAGGTGGCAGAGTGGTCATGGGTGGCGGATGCTGTGACAACTGTTGGCTAAGTGCTATTTTTGTGACTGTTCACTAAATCATCATGACTAACCTACAGATAACTCCTCAAATTAGGTAAAGTAGGTACAGGCAAAGAAGAGCAGAAGGACAGAGAGAGGTAGCATTTGGTCAAACTTAGAAAAGCCAGATAAACTGTTTCTGCCGTTATTAAGGAAGGGAGGTAGGAAAAAATATCATTAATCTTCTCATTCCTTAGCATCAACTGATGGAACAACTTCACCTCCCTTCCAGCTCTCAACAACTGGAAAAATTTAATGGTGTAGGCTGTGGAGAAGCCAACTGGATTGCCAAATTATGTCTCCAACAGTCACAGAGAAACAGAAACATAAGCAGAATATTTTAATCATAGAATCATAGAATAATGGTTAGAGTTGGAAGGGATCTTAAAGATCATCGAGTTCCAACCCCCCTGCCATGGGCAGGGACACCTCCACTAGAGCACGCTGCTCAAAGCTCCATCCAGCCTGGCCTTAAACACTTCCAGGGATAGGGCCTCCACAACTTCCCTGGGCAACCTTTAATCTCACAGCCCAAGTTCACTGAGGACCACAAATGCTCGCCACCAGCCTAAGAGAAATTCACAAGCAGAATCCTCAATTCTGCTGTGCTGCAACAGGCGAGCAGAAGATATTAAGACCAGTGCCACTCTCTGAGTCCCAATAATAGGGATTTGTTGAGTGAAACCTCTGAGGCAGTTGTAGGAAGTAGTTCACATCATGTGCACCAGAGGAAAGCACCCCCAGTACTTTTTAGTTAAACTTGAGGGCTTAATAACATTCTTTCTATTTTCCCTTGACTGAAATACACTATCAGCTAAATTTGGAACACATGGATTATTTTCTCTGGTAAGTATTGAATGGATAATGCCTAGCATAGTTTTCCATTTTAATTCTTGTCAGGTGTGTAAAGGGATGCTCAGATTCCCAGGCTGTGTGGGCTCATGAGAATCCACTGAATGCTCGAGTCAGTCAAACTTAGTACTTTGAGGATCTCCAGGCTTCATCCTCTGACACCGCAACTCACAAAGTTCCCTCTAGAACACATCTAAGGAAAAAAAAAACCCTGTACAGAGCTGACACTGACAGATGCAGAGGGGCTAGTTGTTGTTTCTGGACATATGTTTGATTATTGCTTTGGCCGTGAAACTTATAAACATCAATTACCACTCAAGAGAGATGTCTCTTCTAATCAAATCATCTCTTAAATAGCCTGGGCCCTCTCCAGTCACAGCCACATTTTTTCTTTTGTGGGAGACTTCCAAGTTTTCCAGCTTACCTTTAAATTGAAAACAGGTACTTACACAGCACAAGCAGATCTAGCCAAAAGAAAGCTTTCACACTTCACCAAGTCCTAAAATATATTCTGAGTTAGTCAGAATACAAATGCTAAGCAAGAAGAGTTTGGGGACAACTTTGAATTCTGGTTGAATCACTGTGATTTAACTCTCTCTTAATGAAAAAAAGAGGCAGAAGTGCCCACTCTAGGGCTTTTCTTGAAAAATTTTCTCTGCCTACATCACAACCACATCATTTAGGTTGCAAATAAATGTATAAAAATACCTCAAGAAGCTTACTTTCCTTCCTTCAACAGAAACTAGTTCATGAAACTAGATGGACATCATTATCACAAAAGATTTTAACCAGTTTTCTTTGCAGTAAAAGGCCTTAGGGAGCTTCATTAGGACACTGTAGAGAGTGAGATACACGCATAGATATGTACATTTGAGCTAATCACTCTAGGCTCTCTTTACTGCCAGTTGAGAAAAATAGGTACTTCTGGGCTGTAATTCATCTGTCACTGAGCTGGTGGCTAAAATAGACTGGATTAATGGTGTCCTAAAAGTGCCTATAGCTCTTCATTGACTCTAAAGGGAGCCTAAGGTGACTAATTCAGAGGTAAATTTCTACACTGCAGATAGAGTGTGATGAGCTGGAGCGCACACTTCATGTAGAAGGGAAGTTAAATTTAAAACTATTATTCTGTTCCTTTCTTTTCAAAGCCACGCTCTGGAGCTGAACATCATTTTTGCAATGAAATAAAGATGTCCAAGGTGGGACATGAATGTGGCTGTATTGTTTGTAGTAGAAGACAGAGTTTCACGGCTGTTACACTCCCTTGATAATTTGACCATGTGCTGTGCCTCCTGTTGCTCAGTCCAGCTACTGCAGCACTCATGAATTGTGTCCCCAGCCAGCACAGCTACATGCCTCTGCTGTGCGCGTCCTGCTCATTGCTGCTCTCCCGCTCTGCTGCCACTGGTAGCAAATGATATTTGTCCGCTTGGGACACTATTGCCTTTTTTCTTATGAGAACAGTATCTGGCATCAGAAGCTTAGGATCAAATGTTTGGTAAGAACCTCTGGGTGTTTTTCATTTAAGGCTAGTCATTTCAGTGGGCTGCAAGAAGGTTTGAAGCTTAGTCATCATTTATTGTCATGCTTGTAAATAGAAAGAGGTGCACATAACCTTGTTTCCTTATAAAAATGGCAGACTGAGCAAAGAAATGAAGATAGATAGACAGTGTACAGAAAAAATACCAGGAAATTGTTACGATTCCCTGTAAATTTGCTTTTCTTTCCCTTTAATTAACATTCCCTTGCAGAGGAAACTTAAGGTTTAAAATACTTGTTAATAGCATATTTACAGGTCTAATACTTCCTGTTAGTTTTTTATTCTAAATCAATTAGTAAGAGGAAGGAGTACTGGTATTAAAAAGCTTTTCTTTGGAATGTTATTATACTTAGCATGATGTTTTTCTGCAGTTAACTCAATATTTTATTTTCAAAGGTTGCTGAGATGTCATGAAACACATTGACTAAATTTTGAATAAATTTTGAGTAAGACCTTCAGTATACAGTGTGGCAGCAATAATTAGAGCCGATTCATAACAACAAAAATGTAGGATATTATTTTCATCATATCAAGATGAAATATCTCCAGCTTTACATGGAAAGGAGGTTTTCCTGAAGGAGACAGAGTATCCCAAAGGCATTTCTTGCTACATTTTTCATATATTTCAAAGCAGAAAAGACATTCCAGCCTTTAAACTATTCTGCTTACATGAGCTGGAATTCATATTAAGGCATCTCTATATTATTCTAAAATTTGACCTATCTAGGCATATTCTAGCAAGACCAGCTCAGTCACATATCAAGGAACTCTTCACAGTGAGGACATTCCTTCTGCACCTAAGGTCTTTGGCTTGCCCATACCCTTGTGGTTTGTGGGTTTGAATTTCTGGATGGAAACCCAATAATAAATCCAACAACAATAATAAAAAACAAACAACAACAAAAAACACACAAGAAAAAGATACTCCTGACATGGAAGGTGGGATTGGATATAGCCAATATTTCTCACTCTAAATGGAGAACTCCAACATACAAATGGTGAAGCAATGTAAATTGGATTATTAATGAAAACTGGAGAGGGACTTTTTGCAAGGGGATGTAGTGATAGGACAAGGGGTAATGGCTTCATACTGGAAGAGGGTAGATGTAGATTAGATATTAAGGAAGAATTTTTTTTCTGTGAGGGTGGTGAGACACTGGAACAGGTTGCCCAAGTAAGTTGTGGATGCCCCATCCCTGGAAGTGTTCAAGGCCAGATTGGATGTGGCTTTGAGCAACCTGGTCTAGTGGAAGGTGTCCCTGCCAATGGCAGGGGAGTTGGAATGAGACCATCTTTAAGGTCTCTTACAACTCCAAACCACTCTATGATTAGAGGTTAAACAGACTGACCAAAGCATGCAGAGAAAAGAGGGGCCGTTGGACAGAAGGATTACATTAGGCATTCAACAACCACTTACAGGACTGTTCAGACTGTTCAGGCAAAGCTGCTTACGCTCCCAATGAAGATCCAAGTACCTCAGGTTTCAGGACAAAAACTTTGCTGGATACCCAAGGCTGTGCCATTAGACACATAGTTAGTCAAACTGCACCCATTTCCTTCCCAGTGGTATTCAGAATGAAGATAACAGCATCACAATTGAATTTATCCAGTAGAAAACAGACTTGCTCCTTACATGTGCTCAGAAAACACCTAATTTTTTAAAAAGAAAGAATTTGAAAATATTGGGTTTGAAAGAATAGTGCCTGCTTTTAAGTAACAACTCATTGTTTACAAAACCAGTTTCTCACCAATCCTCAGTTGCCTCTTCTAAGTTGATATCTAAATAAAAGGCAAGTAAGCCCTACAAAGATCTGGAGTCTGGGCAACTCAGTAACCTAGAAACGGATATAATTCAAGGGAGTAAGGCAGACACTTACTGAGAAGGCAGATTTCAGAGGATCTCATGGTATTAAACAACACTGATGAAATTCCGTTCAAACAGTATAGATAAAATTGCATTCAGTGTTGATAAACCCAAAGGAACCTTAATGAGAAATAAACAGACCTAAGCATCTGGACACAATGGTAGCTTGACATTACCTGTTATCACTAAGGAAGATATTTTAGAGCCACTGAGCATAGTTCTCCGAGAATACCATTTTTTGTATCTGTAGCAACAAAGAATAGAGTTACCAAGACAGAAAGAGAGGGCAAAGAAAATATTAAATGCTGCTGCATATATTCATGATGTATCTGTATCTTGATTCCTATATGGAGTTCTGGTCACCTGTTTCAAAAGGGATGCAATACGTCTACAAAAAGTACAGACAAAAGTGAAAAAGCTGATCAAAACTATAGCATGACGTCTGCATGATGACAGATTAAATTACGTAGAATTGATAAGGTGGTGAAAGAAAGGACAGCAGGTGGGAATATAGTAGAGGTATATATAATAACGAGTGGCATGAAGAAGAAATATTATTCATATCATCATAATGTCAGAACAAAGGGACATAAAATTAAATTATCAAACTGCAGGCTTAAAGCTGAGCATACTTAAAACTACAAAACCATCTGCTGCAGGAGGCTGTAGAGGCCAAAACTCTAAATGGATCAAAAAGTAATTAGATCTAGGGAAGAAAAGTTAAGGGCTATTAAATGGAAAATACTATCCTTGGTTCAGAAATTCCCTACACCAGGAGCTGCAGCATGTGAGCAGGCAGAATCAGAGACCCTTTGCTCCATGTTTGCAGTCTGGCTGAGGCATCTGCTGCTAATCATGGTTAGAAACCTTCCTGGAGCTAGGCAAATCCATTATAGCTGTTTTAGAATTGAGATTAGCTGTGGAGACTTTCTCCCCATAGTTTTTCCATGGAAAGCTTAGAAATCCCGGTTTCCTTCTGCTTCTGTGAGTTTATTAAATACCTGGGCTGTGAAGCAGGATCTAAGGGCAAGAAGTTAACTCGCCTGTTCTTCCAGTTTCGTAAAGCTACATAGGAGGCAAAAGTCACAGACATAATCCTTCCCTTGGTGTTTCAGTGCAGGTTGTCACTGCATTCAGCATGTCGTTGTGATGCCTAATACTGCATTTTTACTCTTCCCATGATAGTGTAGTGCCATCTTTTAGTTCCTAGGTCAGCCTCAAGAGATCTTCCCCCAGAACCAGCACCTACTTTTTAGTACTGCTAGACCTTACAACACCCAGAACTGCTTGACAAAGCCAGAACAGAACTTTTTCATTGTGACTCCCAAATGCTCAGTTTCACTGGGTTACAGGCAGGGTGAAGGGACTTGGGACAGAGCAGGGGACACAAGGCGAAACCCCAGGCTAAGCAACACCTGCTTTTGCAATAATATCCTTGTGATCCACCTGAGCAGATCTGATCCTTTCTTGTCAAAGTGTCCAGGACCAGAGGAGGAAAAAAAATAGGAGAACTCCTGAGAGCAAAGTAGTGGAAGCAAGAAGGCACAAAAGGGTTTGAAGAAACAGCAAAACAAGTGCAGCCATCAATGAACAAAAAAGGAAGAGCTCTGATTTCAGTGCAGCCTTGCTGTGTAAGGAGCCTTGAAATAAGCAATATTTAGAAAAACAGTAACTGGATTAAGATTTCTGTTCCAAGTCTGAGAGGTTGCCCACTGTGAGCAGGAGCTGGCCATCTCCGCCAGTTCCACAAACTAAAAGAGAAAAAGGTAAGAATATGGAAAAGGGAGTCAAAAGTTGAGACCAGCAGTGGTGCCTGCTGATTTGCCTCATTCAAAGATGTGTACATACCTGACTATATGAATGCTCTTACAGAAGCAGAAAAAAATGAGCTTTGTGGAAGTTCATCGGTCAGAACATTACCAAGAGCATGGTACAGGACCATAATGCACAGAACAAAATCCGGCATGTAGCTTCACAGAGAAAAGGTTACCTCATTACCTCTGCAGAGCAGAGGCAGCAATTATCCCACACACTTTCCTGTTTCAGACTCCTGGAGTCCAAAAGCCTGCCTTTCCTAAACTGACACACTCTTTATGTATCCTGAAGTGTGGCCTATGTGTCCTGAAGACCTAATGCTATCATTCAGGGGATGGTTTAAGCAGATGGAGAGAGCTGCCAAAGAAAGCACTGGGACCTGTGTTCACCACTTGCCATATTACTGTCCCTGCACACCCTTGGGGACAGGAACAAGGCAAGGATATTCAGACACAAGTCCAAGAGCATTAAATAAGTTTGTTCCTCACACTCCCCCTGCACTGTGCTCCAAGCAGTGGCAATGGAAGCAGCCAGTCGTAACTCTCCATTTCACAGCCATTGGTAAGCTTAGAGGAAATATTAGTCAGATTGCCTGCTCCAGATTTCTGGAGCCCCAGAGCAATCAGTTTATCCATATGCTCAGTATATTAACCATAATTTTTTGAATTCTGCCCATATACTATAAAATACTGTTGGCCTGATGTTACAAGCACAGTTCTGGACTTCTCAAACAATTGCTTGCTACCAGAGCAGGAAGAGAAGAATGGAAACTCTGCTTTGGATTTGTGAGAAGGATGCCAGTGCAATAAACTTGGCTGATAGAAATCATTGATCGCTAGGGCTGTATGCAAACATTTCCTACTTCAGTCCGCTCAGTTTCTAATTCTGTTACTCAAAAGGCAGAGCTACACATTTGCCTGCACAGCAGGGCACAGAGAGGCTGTGCTGAGAGTGCATGACTACAGGCAGCAAAGCAGGCAGTGAGGAAGGTACAAACCACCTGGCCTGGCAGACAGACTCCAAGTGTTATTGGCATGAAACAGGTATCCACACGGCCAGAAAACAGCACTGCTGAAAGAGTTTTGGCCAATTTATGCATGTCTCAGGACTGTGTGGGAAGAGAGGCGAGGGAAAAAAAAACAAACCCAAAACACAAACCAAACTTGTAGAGAAACAAACCAAAAGACCTTGTGAGATCCAGCTTGCATTTTCCCTCTAGCCAGGAAGCATAGAAAAGATGGGTAGTTACCTCCCAGTTCTCTGCAAATATAAACCCAGTACATCTCAGTACAGATTCACCCATCACCTATCCAAAGACACCCAGCATGACAGGTATTATTCACTTGAATGCTGAATGGCATTTAAGGACAAAGTTATCTCATGTTAGGAAAAAGACTGAGCTGCTGGAGGGACAGCAAAACTAACATGTAATAGTGTGCAGTCTGGTGAGATACATATTGGGAAAGGATATTCTACAAGAAAGGACTGGAAGGCAGTGCTCCACTGTTTTTCCTCCATAGGTCCACAGATGCACATATAATATCCTGGACATCAACTCTTCTACATAAGGACTAGAGGAACATACAGCTTATTTCTCCTTTATTCTTAATTTCCTTACCTGAATTCTTCCTTTATCCTTGATTGTCTTTGCTATTTGTGGTTCTTTGACTCTATTTCAACAATTTCTCTTGATCTGCTGTAGATTGCTTCCAAACCTAAGTAAAATTTTATACAATCCTTGATTTATTTGCTCTAAAGTAATGTATTGTGACATCTTTCTGATCCATTAGGGATTTGATACAAAGTCTGTTTTATTTGCATATTATTTTGGTGCTTTTGAACACCAGTAGAATATTAAAGAAAAAAATACATAAATTTTGATGCCAAGAAAGAGGCTTGGAGGTGGAATTTTTGTGTACCAGAAAGTGGCTGCTGCAGATACTAGTGAGGAATTTCTTGAGCAAAGATGGTTTTAACCATGGAATATTCTGTATCTCTATGTTAAAAGAAGTGTTGCAATTAAAAATGAGTACTTGCTATCACATTTTAAATTATTTATTTTTAACAGAGAGGATGCAATCATCACTACCAACAAAGGGGAGTCATTAAGTGTTTTAAGATTCCTGCCCTAATCCCCGTTAACCTCAGGGATCCTTTCACCACTGCACATAAATGCATTTCCTATTCATTGTAACCATTGCTGTGGATTACATGAAATACATTAAATCACAAGTGTGCCTTTCCCTAGAAGGAATAAATGTATTTGCTTTTTACATGAACCACTCTGCAGTTCTGGCAGCACTGACGGCTGCCCTAACTGAAGGCATGTGACACCTTGACTCTCATTGTACACTCCCAGATTATTAGGAGCCAGAACAGTGCTGTTTCTAGATTTACATGCACACCCCAGTTTGGTGACTGGAAGTAATTTACAGGCTCTTGAATGTTGTGAATATTACCCACAGTCGTTATAAAAGGCTCGTCTTTGTAATAATAAGTAAAATGAACAGCATATGTGTGGGTGACCAGGATTGTGGAAGCAACAGGGCCAGCGGAGGGAATGGAAGCAGCAGGAACACTGGCAGGGGAGGACCCACATACAGCGCCTAACGACCCTACTGATTGAGGGGAATTCCGCCTATCTGGCAGCTGGGGGTTGCAGGGGCGTGTTGTCTGGGAAAGAAGATACTTGGTGCTATGTCAGCTGCGTTATTTGTTGTAATAAACGATTCTGGTTGCACCTCCGACCAGGGTCCGTGCCTTCATACACTACACATATGGGCTAGCTAGTTTATCGTAGAAGTTGCTTCTGTAATAGTTACTTAGAACTTACACTCGCTGCATGAATATACGCAGTTTAAACAACATCCATGGTAGAAACATACACGGTGTGGTACCAGAAAAAAAAAAAAGGAATTGGCTGAATTTCCCTGGTTATAGGACTCATCACTGGTTTAAGAATCTGACACTATGAACAGCACAGAAAAGCTTTCTGAAATATCACCGCAGTCTTGTTCATAACTGTTACAACCGGAGAGTTAAAAACATTTAACTAAACCAGGTTTCATCCCATTTCCCTCCCTCCCTCTCTTATGCCAACTAAATGTACTGCTCCTCCCATGTGAGTATCTGAGTGACTTGAAAGCTGCCCTGTTAGGCCATGTTCAATAACTGCAGTTTAAAATTCACCAAAGTCTCTAGCATTTCCAAGTAGCTGGCTCTATGAGCCTTCCTGCTGTAAGCAGCGACTTACCCAGGGTGCCCGAGTCACACTTTAGAGGTTGTCACATGCTCCTAGTGCTCTTCACTAGCTGGGCACAGGAACTGAGGGGAAAGGAAGATTTTTCTGCTCTTCCAGCCCTGCTTCTCACAACTTGTCTCTGTAGCAGATTACCCTCGGCTGCAGGTCCTCTGTCTTGAGCAGCTGGGCCAGCCCTGCGCCAGCCAGCCTCAGGGACCCGGCACCACCCACCCAGGTGCAGCCTCTTTAGAGGCTAAGTAAAGGGTTTTCCCTGATTTCTTTGTCGTAAACATAATGCTTATTTTGCATTTAGAGTTTAAACTTAAAAGGTGCCGAGTTTCTTTGATGAGCAAATCACAATGCATGGGGCCCTGCACCAGAGGCTAGACTGCTCTAGCACAGGCTTTTCAGCCAGCACGGATCGTTGCTAGTGGCACTATATACCAAGTATCTCTACATTCAGAATAATAAATTTTAACATGATGCATTTTTTCCTTAGGCGGAATCCTCATCCTTGCCTAATTTCTGCACCTCCTCTCTGATGACACCTTTTCTGACATTCTTACAAAATTCTGGCATGAATCATATAATCATAGAATTGTCTAGGTTGGAAGGGACCTTTAAGATCATCTAGTCCAACCATCAACCTAACTCTGATAAAAACAAAAAAAACCACATCACTTCATTAACATAGGGTTGCAGCAGAAAATCTTCAGTGAATTGAAGCTGAATTACAACTTCCCAGTCACTAACCTGACACAAGATAGGTGTATTTTGAAATCCATCTTCCAGTTAGCAGTGATGCTGCAATTACAAAAATAGAGTGGCCTCACACCATATGCTCTCAAGCACCGTGTTCTCAATGTCATTCTGTTGCTGAAACCACTCCCAAACTAGAATTGAGCTGCAACGTAGTTGGCAGACATTGGTTAAGCAGGTTTGTATTTCATTCCTTGATTGCATGTATAATTTGACGTGCCAATTTCATCATTGCCTCCAGCTGGATCCAAACCTGTGCTCTATTATACTCAGGACTAGCCCTTCTGTAATGCACAGGCAAGCTTTTTAAGCTTAGATGTCTGAAGTTTGTCTCAGACCTATATTTAGGGTCTCATAAAACTCCTACTATCAGGAAATAGCACTTAAACAGCAAAATTAGCTGAAGTCACCTTTTAGTTCCTATTTTGTTCTTGTATCAAAAATATGAAATTTATCAAAACTTATCAAAATTAATTCACAGTAAAACGGTAATTTACAGTGCTTGATTCAATCTCCCTCCTGGATCAGCTGGCTTAGTTTTCACACTGTGAGCCTTGGACCCTGCCTTCTTGCTCCTTACCTACCTGTATTTGTTACTACAGCTGCAGTCCCTTTCTCAGTATAGGTAACCAGTGCAAGAGTGCCTTACTCTGCTACAGATCTTCACTAAATCCTGTTAAAATCTTCTTACAAATTACTTCTTAAGAGCATTTTGTAACAAAACCCTCACAGGATGTAGCGTTTGCTGCAGCCCAGAAATTGAAAATCATACTGAATACTATGTCTGCTTTTTAAATGTCAGCATGTTGAAAGGAGTTTGTTAACTCCAACAGTACTCTATGCCTCTACGTATAGTTTTGATGCTAAAAGTTGTTTTCTTAGAAAAAAAACTAAGTACCGTTATGTATTTAGTCTAGCTTGCATCAAACCGTACTCCTTATAGATGATCAAAACTTTGAAGACAACTAAGTCACCTCAAATATTTGCTAAGAGCAGTTACATCTCTGATGACTCACTAAAGCATGGTAGAAAAAAAAATTTCCTATCTTCCTGGGAGAAACTACTGTGGCTACCTAAGCCACATTTTTTTATTCTTTGGCTTAAAAATGTTTGTACTTTTCCCTTTTAAAAGAGCTTAGTTTGGAGGAAGAACATACCAAGGACTATCTCAAAAAAGACTGTCCTTCACTCTGTAGGAAAATGCGTTCTACTCAGCAGAGATAGTCCAATTCTTTCCACTTACAAAGATGTCATCTACTTATTATTTCTTCATAAAATTATGCTTTGACTTCAGTTCCAAAAGAATTAAAAGGATTTGCAACTACCATTTATAAGTAAGTCAAACCCACTGAAGCATCAAATCATATCAGACTCATAAAAGTAGAAGGCTTTTGTAAGATCAAAAGCTATGCAAATGCTCCTTTGCATCTCAGGTATATCACATCAGGAGGACCACAAGAGTACAGTCTTCAAATTATAATAAAAAAGGTTAAGTGTATGTACCATTTTCTGTTCTTATTAAAATCATGCATATCATTAAAAGATTCTTCTTTTTTCAGCTGTCTACCTCAGCAGTACAAGAAATCAGAACTACTTTGCCTAACAACAACTGTTAAAGATAGCTATGAAGATGCTGGACTGATTTAACCTTTCCATCCTGTAATTTTGACTAGCTGGCATCCTGCCTCTACCTCGAAACCCAGAAGCTGAAGCCACAAGTGTTAAGAAATCAATTGAGCTGCGGAAGAGCTTTGAAAAGGTCACTGCAGTACATTCAGCTACTGCCTTTCACAGTTTGTGTGGGGGCTTAAAACCACCTTCTTGTGCCAAAGACAGCAAGCACAAATCCAGAAGAATGGGTATGCCTACACTGTGGTTTGGGGGAAGACAAAAACTTATTCTGCCCACGCTCCAAGGTGGTTGGGTAGGAGCCAGCTATGATCTGGAAGTTGTATAGATATATTTGCATAGCAGTATGGCCTTGTGTTTGAACTAACATGTTCCTCTGAGGCCCATACGCAACACGCAGAAGTGAAACATTTCACTGCATCTCACTGCATTCGCCATCTAGCAGAAATATGTCTCAGGCAGTACAACCTTAGGAAATGTCATCCCCACAAAATGCCTTGAAAAAGAGAGGGTGGAAGTATAATCAGGATCTTTTCTGTCGCTCTCCTCTCCTTCACAGAAAGGTTTTCAGATACTTCATTAATAATACAGAGTCTTCAGCAAGGCACCAGATAAATCCAGCCAGCACTGGACCAGTTCATAGAATATCAAAACTTTTCTTCTGTTTGATTTTGCATCTCAGAACAGGAGAGTGTTTCAAAGCAGGGAATATACATTTGAACTCTGATTTCATGTAGCAGGCAAGTATGGGGAACAGAAAGAAAGAGAGTCTGGGAGGAAAAGCTTTGCAACATTTCCAGAAAATAACAATTCCAGTTAGGATATTTGCAAGAGTAATGTTGCGTTTTCCAAACATTAATACCAGAAAGCACATTCAAGTGTACACTGTTTACAGTATGCCAGATTTCAGTGGTTTTTCACAGGTTTAACCAAGGTAAAGGTAAAGAATGATCACTTCCTTCCAAGATTTATATTTACATCAGAGCAAAGATGAACTCTCTAGTCTTGTACACAGGCTAGTCAGAAGACAGGACACATGGGACAGGGAATCACAAACCCATAGATGGAATTTTAAACAGAAGGTTGCATCTTGTTATATTTTAGCTTTAATATAAAGCCATCTCCATCTCAAAGAACCTGGCATTCCTTGAGCCAACTGCAGCATTAAAGCAGCCTCACACCAAGCAGCAACTTTTGAGATTGGCCTTTTCATCCTCCTTTGTCAGATTCTGTTTGCCTCTGACTTCTCATCTTCTTCCTGCAGGGAGAAATGCGGTGCACATGAAGGCAGGTGGAGCAGAGCCTGTAAGATCTCTTCTCCATCCAAGTTAATAGAATCAGTGGTTATTTCAAAGGTTTCATTTTCACCTGTGGGAGCTGTTTCCTTTGAACTTCTCACGTGCTCTGGACAAGTTTAAACAAAAAAGCAAACTCCACTTTAAGTGTGAAGACTTTAAAATTTTATTTATGCTTTTTAATAACACTGGTATTCTGTGAGAGCAAGAAGAAAAATCCACTAAATACCTTATTCTGAAAGGAAAAAAAAGTCCTTCTGAATTCCAAATTCTAGTGATAACGTATGATGAAATAGCGTCATCAGAAATTCTTGAAAATGCAGTTCAAACACCATTTGGGGGCAGGAGGGGTAAACGCATGCAGAGAAGTTTTCTTACTGCATAGACTGATTTCGTTCACACACAGTCAATTCTCCCTCTTTCCTACTTTATACCTTAGCCAAAGGCAGCAGGTAGAGCGAGTGAACTCTCTTATTTATCACCAGACCAGAAGCAGGATCGATACTGATTGCTATCAGATATTCTGAGGAAGTAGGGAGAGGAGGAGATACCCCAAGCAGCACAGCCTGCCTCTCCACTTAGGTCCACTGACCTCAAGTACTCTCAGAAAACTTACCCATTTATTGAGACAAGGGCTATGTTGTCCTATAGTTTGTTATGATGGTAGCATAAACCATAATTTGTGGAGCCAAAAGAGTGCTAGCAAATTCCATGCAAGTGTATTCAGCAGTGTTACAACTTCCTGAACAAAACCCTCCAATTTGCATTGAATTGCTAAGCTTCCTAAAAGCACAGGAGAGAAATTGTATCGCACATCACTCTGGTGATGGTGATTGACTGAAATCAGTTCTGTAACACATTTAAGCCAAATTAGTGAAGAAAGACAAGCGGACTAGACTCGGATACACTACCATTTCCAGGTCTAAGGTACAGCCAGATTTCATATTGCACTGGCCAAACCATGAGTATAGAAGTTGAGGAAGACAAAGAGATACTTTCAACTCTTCAGCAAAGATAGCAACATAACATAATAGCTAAAAGCTCAAAAAAGACAGGCAGCAACGTAACTGCTACACAGTCAATCTGATTTCTGGTTTGAAATCTGGGGTAAGTTCAGGTCCAGCACCCCTGAGTAAGATTTTCTCTAATGTTGATAGTGATCAAGGGCATCTTTACATAAATTCAATACTGTTTTGCCTTATAGCGTAAAGTTAAATAACATTATAAAGTAAACAGGTGTGGAGTACTGGTGTACTCACCACAAGACCTTGCCCTCAACAGAAGTGAGTTGATGATTTTTTCTTTTTTTAAGCGATTCAAACACATCATCACATTTATCTCAAAGATCCTGCATGCCCTATTTGCTCTTCTGTTTCTGGAGCCGTCTTTCTTAATGATAACAGGTACTTTGCCCTTCCAGATTCTGTGTACCCTAAGATATAATTTAATGGCAAAATACCAGGCACCTCTTCTACTACTCTGCCTTTTTCTTTGCTTTTCATCCTCTTTAGTTTCCAACATTGTGACACAGCTTAAGGTATTGAGGAGTACAGTGCTCCCTATGGCACAAGAAATTTTGCAAAATATGAGTGTGACATGAAACTTCTGCCGGGTGCTGTACTGCACATTATCTGCACACTTGAGCAAGGAAGTCCATCAAGATGTTTATTCAGATAGGAAAAGTTCTGCATTAAGAGACCCCTTTCATTTCCATCCTGCTCTCTACTTTCACTGTTTAACTTCATGTAACTTATCTAATCATTACTTCTTGGAATGGGAAATGAAACAATTTCTTTTGCATACATGAGGTATAGGTATTTTTTTCCTTTTCTTTTCATAAGACTTTCCACTGAGCCAAGAACTCCTGAACATTCATAATTAAACATTATTTTACTTTTAAATCAGATATTAATGATATATATGATTCATGCTCTGCAAATTACATATTCCAGGGGGAGGGACTTCTGTTAAAAGGCACAATAAAGTGAGTATCTGGATAGAAGAAGATCTGTCTAATAGATGGAACAAGAAACAGATAGACAGCCTGAGGAGCTTTTCAGGTAGAGATGAAAGTCACAAGTGTGTGTGAATTAAAAAGAACAGATCCATTTATCTCTGTCTCTTTACACCTCGGCTGAATGCTAAGAACCATCTGTCAAAAATGCATGTGAGGCAATAAAGAGTGTTTTGTTTATCTGTGAATAAATTAAGAGCCTCGGACATGATTTCAGCAGATGCACGGTAAGCTACGTTGATTCTCTCACAATACACTCTGGCAGTTGTCCTTTCTGAGGAACCCCAAGAGGGCTTTTGATGGATTTGCTCAGAGGTGGAGGGGGAAAATATCCAAGACGTTTCACAATCAGCTCTTTCCTTTCAGTATTGTCTTTCTGATTGTCACTGCTCTCCTTTCAGAGCAGACAGATGTTAGATTTCTTAAGTGAGAACAGGTTAACTGGAGCTACTAGAAACTTCTCAGGACTGTCTCACTAAGGATGAGTGATTCTGGTAAGCAAAGAAGCTGCCAGATTTGAAGCATCTGAACATCACTGTGGCCATCATCACTGATGGGAAGAATGTTTCCACATATAAAGCTAAGGGATCTATTACTGGAAAGATCCAAACATGCTCACATATGTGGGAATCCTTCAACAGATCAGTTAGGCCTCCAAAGAAGATAAATTAAATACCATTACTGACGATTAGAAACAGATGAGCTATAAATTAGTTGTTACCTGTGCTGTAAATGATGCATGAATTTGGGCAAGTTATTTAACTTTCATCTTTCTGTTGGAGCAAGTAGGAAAATTAGTTTATAGATTGTCTAGAATATATTGTACTAGTCTATTATATTTATCCAGTATATTCCCTAGTTTATATGCTAGGGATTTCTTCAGAGTTACCCAAAACAGCAACGAACTCTAAAATAATCCTGAAATCTATAAATAAGCAATTCCTGTGTATCAAAATAAAACTTTCCAAGCCTGCAGAATGGTCCCAGGACCAATAAAAGACTAACAAACTTTGTAATAAAAGAGACTTGGGTGGGAAGAAAGAGGGAAATTGCCCAGAAAAACTGGAGAGGAATAAATGCCTTATAAAACATTTGGTGTTCACCCTCATGGAAGGTGACCTTATAATTACAGTACTCTGAGAAGGTCTCAAATGAGCCAAGTTCAGTTCCCACCTCTTCCACAGACTTCTGGCACAGCCTTGGCTAATTAACCAAATCCCTTTGTACCACAGAATAGGCAGGCATAATAGTAGCCCTCCCCACTTCCTAGTCATGTCTAGTTAGACTGTTAAAACTAATTGTTTCTTATAAGGTACGAGTTGTTCCCTCTTATGCTTTTGTGCAGAGAACTTAGCACAGTTGGAGTAAAGGCTTTAAGTTCCCTA
Source organism: Numenius arquata (assembly GCF_964106895.1). Taxonomy (NCBI): domain Eukaryota; kingdom Metazoa; phylum Chordata; class Aves; order Charadriiformes; family Scolopacidae; genus Numenius; species Numenius arquata. Next base: position 20,588,307 of record NC_133582.1, on the reverse strand, counting down.
AGTAAAAAACAAGGCAAGGAAGGAATTTATTGCTTCTCGTTATTATTCAAGTCTCTTGCTGGAATGAGTGTAGGAGCTTTTCTTCTAAGGGCAGATTTTGCAGAATGACACCAAATTCTCAGAATGACCAACCTTGCCATCTCAGCAATGCAAGTGAAAAGCAGAGGATTTGAACACGAAGTGGTAGAAGCAGCATATCGCTGGACCCTCCATGGAGAAGTGTCAAGGACTGAGAGTATCCTGGCACCCTTGATCTGTTATCCGCTGTGCGATTTTGAGTATTTTTAGCAATCCCCTTGTGGGGAGGCAGAGGATAAATTGTTGTCTGGCAGGTTATGGTAGGGCTTTCAGTATATAACATTAACATAAGCTAAAAAGCAAGAGTATAAGGTTCCCTGCCTCATAATGCTCAGTGATGAAATTTCCCCAGTGTGAGCTGTAAGTAGAATAAATCTTACCCTGCTAACACTACCTTAAATGTTTTTTTCAGACTGACTTAATTAGGCTGACCCTGCCTGTGGGTCTTGTCCCACAAATTAGTAGTAGACTCCGTTTGTATGACCCACACAAATCTGGCAGTGTGGTTTGGGCTGTCATTCTGCTTTTCCTGTTTACAAAATATGTGCCTTTTGTAGCCTCTGGGTACACGTAATGGCTTCTCCTCTGTTCTCTCCTCAGCAGAAAAAAAATAAGCGCATAAAACTGTGTGTATATACCTATTTATGTGTCTTGACAGTATTAACTCATGCAATGTGGAAGAACGCGCTGTACTAGAGGAAGTACTTGGTGTTGCTCAGTTGTCTATGGTCAATCAATACAGACCATGATATTGGTAGTCTACAACAGGCACATTTTCCTTTGGTCCTGTATGTGTTGTAACCACAGATAAATAGCCAATTTGTTATTTATTGCTTTCCTTATCATGACATTTGCCCTCTTGCCACAAGATTCAACTCCATGGAATTCTCTTTAGTATTCCAAGTCTAAGCAACTTCATCTGAGGAGCCTTAAAAAGGCTGACCTGCAAAAGAAAAAGTTTCAATTTCTGAATTTGAAATGCAAATTTAACCCTATTGATTCACCTCTGCGTTGAGTGCTTGCCATGGATTACATGGAATTATGTCAGCCTAGGGACCGGGATGGAGAAATTCTGTTCTGGAGTAGACACCGATAGTCTCACCACACATCATGTTTCAAAATCCACAGCTGTCTCCATCTGTCAGGGTAGATGGACAGTTTACTAAGCTGAGCACAGGAGATTCCACACTCCTATCTCTGGACTGAGTGCTGGGACTTAAAATGATTAACTGTACACAAGAATACTGTGTGTTATACTTTTCAAAGAAGGTTCATTATTTTTCCATTTATTTTTTTCTCTACTACTGAATGTCTGTCACGTGGTTTCATGGCAGGGATAAGACCCCTGGTCAGAGAACAGCATACAAACTTAGGAAGGGGTGACAGTGTAGCTGTAGGTCACTTTCACTTATATGCCTTTCCAGTCCTGGACTGGTACAGGAGACAGGTCCCTGGTGATATACAGAAAAACCCATATAAATTGCAACAGCCAGCCTCTGGCTTTAGAGTTATGAAGTTCCCTCACAATAATATATACTGCGTCATAGCTCCTAATATATTCTAGCTTCGTCAACAAAAAACTCAGCTGCAGTGTTCAAGATCTGTTCAGCTTTCAGATGGCCACAGTGGTCATCACTAGGAGCCTGAAGCAGGACATTTGTATGTGGGCAAGGTGTCATCAAGCTTTCACTAGAGGCAAGTCATTATATTCTCAATAGAGGTAAATGCGTGCCCTGCTCCAAAGGGATTTTGAAGCAATAAGATTGTTTCAAAGGAGATCCTGGCCCATAATAGGTAATATTAAGTAGGTGACAGATTATAGGAGACAGAATAAATTGTCCAAGCTGTCTCTTTTTAAACTTTCCAAATATTTCTAAAGTGGCTTTTTCAACATGGGGCAAACACATGAGCAGTACACACGGCAGAGTCTAGCACTGTCTTTTCTTTGGTGTGACTTCATTCATGGCTGTTCCAACTGCAAGTAATGTGTTGAAAAAATATTCATAGCAGGTCATGGACTCTCCCCTGTTCTACATATATTCACACCTGCCTCAGTAAAAACATCCCAAGCCTTTCTCATCTGAGGAAAATAATCCCGCCAGGGATCTAATACTATAGGAGATTAAATGTTCACATAGATATCAGTAGCCCAGAGGGAATATGAAAAAAGAAAGAATCACTTTGAATTTCAGAAGAAAAATATTTTTAAGGAGATATACCCAAGATTAAACTTGTTTACTGTGAAGTTACTTTAGAATTTGGTTGTAGATATCTGTAAGGAAAAATGCTAGAACAGACTCATTCTGACATAGATCTGGTAGTCCAAACATCCATTCTATTCCTAAATTGTTTATCAAATTGTTCCCTTCAAAATCTCAGATTCCATCAAATCCAATCTTTTTAGGCAATAAGCGCTACTTTAAGAATTATTTCAAGTAATTCAAATAAATAAAAAGGTTTTTATCAAGTGGTGTTGCAAGCTGAGTCTGTTGGTGAGTTTGCAACTGTTGGTGAGGCAGCTAAATCTTGAATTAGCTCTACCTTCCTCCCTTTACTGTACCCATTACAGTGTCTCAATTCAGCTACATTTTGGCTTTTCTCACTTATTTGAAGATCTTGTGGACTTAATAAGAATTAAACACCTGACATATTCCTCTATAAAATGTTTCAAAAAGGTTATAGGAAGGCTTTTTATTTTTGAGAAACAGTTTACTTTCTTAATTTCCTTAGAACCCCATTGGTTCAATCTCAGTTATGCTCTACAAGACTTAGTCATAAACACACTCTTGTCAGAATGCTCCCTCATTTATCCCCTTGAGTCAGCCTGATACAGATTCCAGTTAGACTGATAGATCTTGTGAGATCCCACCTGGAGTACTGTGGACAGCTCTGAAGCCCCCAGCATAAGAAAGACATGGACTGTCGGAGTGGGAGACGGACCCGGAGTAACGATGAATCTCAATATGAGTATGGTCGTTCTCACTTTATTCAAGTTCACAGAGTATATAAAGACAGACAAGCAGAGCACGCGCTAGCAACAATTATACGATTGGCTTACAGTCTCTGTTCACGTGCCTAGAGCGCTCACACAATTAGTGCGGACCTCTTGTCCACGCGCAGCAGATGTTTCTCTATCTCCCGGAGGCAGTACCACTTATCACTTACTTATCATGTAGCTACTTCTTCATACTTCTGTTTCTCAAGGACAGTTCACAGCCTCCTCCAGGCTTTCATCCCTATCAAAGACTGGGTTGCTCATTGTAATCAAGTCATGCCCTTTTTCACTCAGCCATTCCTCCACAATGGACCTGTTGGATGGAGTCCAGAGGAGGACCACGAAGATGATCAGAGGCCTGGAGAACCTCTCCTATGACGACAGGTTGAAAGAGCTGGGATTGTTCAGCTGGAGAAAAGAATGCTCCAGGTAGACCTTATAGCAGCCTTCCAGTACTTAAAGGGGGCCTACAGGAGAGATCGGGAGGGACTCTTTATCAGGGAGTGGAGTGACAGGATGAGGGGTAATGGTTTTAAACTGAAAGAGGGGAGATTTAGACTAGATATTATGAAGAAATTCTTTACTGTGAGGGTGGTTAGACACTGGAACAGGTTGCCCAGAGAAGTTGTGGATGCCCCATCCCCATTCCTGGAAGTGTTCAAGAACAGGTTGGATGCGGCTTTGAGCAACCTGGTGGAAGGTGTCCCTGTCCATGGTAGGGGTGTTGGAACAAGATGATCTTTAAGGTCCCTTCAAATCCGAACCATTCTATGATTCTATGTATAGGAGACAAAGAATTAGGAGAACTCTAAGACACTTTGGAGCTTAAATCTAGACTTCAAAAGCCAACAGTTTTTCTAAGCAAGTTTGTTGGTTCTTCCAGTCCCAAGAACCTTTATACATAACTATTTCAAAAAAGGAAGAAATAGTTTTGCGTGTAGAAAATCTACTAGACTATACATTTGGAGACATTAAAAATTAGGTTAAACATTTAAACATTATTTTCTACTAGTTTTTTAGTGCAGCTGAAGATCTGTGGTTATTTTGCTACCTGAGTTGGACACATGCCGTTTTCATCTAGTGTTCCAAGAAAGACTGTATAAGACAGTAATGAATGCATATTTCATTTCAGATTTTGCTGTTATTTTAGCAGGGCAAGATATCGCTCACACCACTGAAGCTTCAACATGCACAGCATGAACACAACCATTACAGCTGACAGGCATCTTTCTATGGCAGCCTTCTTCCCACACTCAGCTCTCCATCCCTGCTTGCATAGCTGTTTAATTCTGTGAAAAAGAAAACTTAGATACAAAACACCAGTGGGTTTCCAAAAGTCACAAACTTTCTGATAAATCTAACATACAGTTGGAGCAGCGTGAGGCTGAATAAGGAGATAAACTGGTTCATTTGATCAGCTCAATAGAAAGGCTTGCAAGACCAGCTTAACACAATTCAAGAAGTTACCTTATACCAAAGAAGGAATGTAAATAGCAGGTACACTTCTAACCTGTAATCCACCCAGCCATCGATATTCCAAGAAGATGAAGATGTTCTTGCAAACATTCATTTGAATATGAAAAGCTCTTTAGGGTTTTTTTTTGTTTGTTTGTATTAATGGGGTTTTATTTCTATTACTGTTCCCCCAGCCCCTTTTCATATGTAGAAACAAGTATATTTGCATATGCAACAGAGGATTCTGCATGGACTTTTTTTCCCCATTGTTGATTAACCACAGGTTTTTAGAGATGCTTCCATGAAGGAAAGAAAAGTAGTGCCAGTGAACTGACCAGTCACATCACAGAGAATTCAGACAAACAATTTGTAAATAATCCATAACATAAAATGGGTTTTCTGTTTGGCAAGTGCTTGCAAGTAATGATTGTTTTCATAAAATTCTGGATATGCTTACGAACAACAACAAAAAAAAGCTCTACATGCAGTCAGATAATTCACAGTAGTACTTTGACAGAGATAATAGAAAGTGTCATTACCCTTGAAAGAAACCACAATAGATGTGGTTCTTTCTTGATGATATAATCTGTTATTATATTGTTCACAAAATCCAGGAGCATTACAATTTTAACAGATCAAAAAGTTAAACAAATCTATCATAAATATCTTCTGTGCCCAGAGGTAGGTCAGAAGTACATAGAAAAGCTAAGAACGCCAATCCAATTTTACAAGATTAACATATCTCCATTAATGACAAGAAAAGTACTTAGATAAATTGCAAAAATGTACCAAATCTAAACTGGTAAGATGCTAAGAACCATTTTTTTCTTCAGGGGAAAAAAAAAAAAAAGCTAAATAACATTTTCAAGTGTTTTTTCACCCAGTAAATTTTTCATTTACACTTCTCTGTTTTGTTTTTTTTTGGTCTTGGTTAAAAACAGACAGCTTCAACAAGGCACCCAAAAATAGCTTTTGATTCTCCTGTATTTATTTAAACCAATTAAAATTGTCTAATCACTTGGTGTTGTGGCTTATGTCTTGTTATTAATAACTTATTCTGTTCACACACTGTTCTTCAAGGATACACATGCAAATAAAAATGTGTTGTGATCACAAACAAATGATACACTCTGGGTTAAGTATTGCTACTACAAATCACAAAAAAAATGAGTTCTGGGATCTTCTCTATCCAGCAGAATAAACGAATTCAGGCATCAAACTTTAAGAAAAGTGTAAGAGAGAAAATAATTTTCCCCCCACAGCAGCATATATTAGTCTGTTGATTTTTCCTATTGCTCTGAATAAGATATTCTATCACTTACATATACTAGTAGCAATTCATGAGATGTATTAGGTAAAGAAAAAACCAACATTGATAAGCTTTTTAAAATAAGACTCGAAATGAAGCAGTGAATGAAAACCATCCAATTATTGATCTTCTTACCTGCAGCAAGTTTTCATGCATGAGAAATCTGCAGACTTCAGATGGACCAGTTCCTATGTCTTAGCAAAATTTTGCTTTGGAAATGCATTCTTCAGTTAAGTGGAGCTAACATTCAACAGGTTTAAAAACAGAACTAAATCAATGCATTTATTAATACTTTAATTTTTAAGGCAATTTTATGTTTTCAGTTTCTTGGCTTTTTCCTTTCTTTTCATTATGTTCTGAGAGCATTACTGCATGTCCTTCTGAGAAGTATGAAGACTGTATTACAAGCCTCAGTACAGTTGAGGCATTCTTCAATGAGCCCTAAAGAGTAATAAATTAATTTTCATATACTGTTTGATGATAGCAGGAGAAGAAAAGCTGAAACTCCTACCTATCAGAGCTGGACATAGATGGTGACTTCCTGTTACACAGAGATAGTTGAAATCCTTAATTGACCCGAAAATCCAGATTGTGTGTCAGAGAATTTGTGACCTAAATTCTCAACTTTGCACACTCTCTGAATTCAAAAAAAAAAAAAAACCAACCATTTTTCATTGTTAAGGAGATTTGAGCGAGATGAGCAACCCTAATCCAAAAGCAAAATTACATTTGGTATTCCTGTGTCAAATGGAACCACTCTAATTTAGTGAATGCTTATTGAAAAAATCCAGCTTGCCAAAATATTCATGAATATCATGGACTTTTCTTTCATCTTGTTGATGAGTGGCTCAGTATATGTAAATTACTTCATTATATTCTATGGCTTTAAAAATTTTTCAGGAAGTAAGAGTTTCGTAAGCACCCATACATGCTCATAATTTCTTACAAGAGGATGAAAGCTCAGAGAAAATTATGTAGCTCATCTTCCCTTATGCTCACAAATCCAAAAGCTCATCTCTGTAGACTATGAGCTGAAAACAAAGCCCTTTTGCCCTCAGCCACTCTGACTGGACTCCAACTGGGTACTCCAACTGGGTACTCCAACTCAGAAGAATGAAGAGCACTGAGAAAAAAAAATGCTGCAGGAGCAGCAAGGAAAAATGGGGCATTAATTTAATTCTGGTTTTGTTTATTTCAGAGTTTATTGTCAGCATGATGTTGAACCAGGAGATTGTTTGAAGAGATCCGCCTGTTGTGACTGTCTCAGAAAGAATAACTTTATAATACAGGCAAAAATGTTTTAAAATATGTTCTCAAAGTGATTGAAATGCTGCTTGTTGTTATGAGAGGATATCTGTGAAGAGGTGGGCCTTGCATTGTGTTCACCAACAGGAAAAGTGGAATCAGAGTGGTATCTGGCAAACAGTTGTTCATTTTCCTTTAAGTCCGGTCCCCCAAGTGAATGTCACTGATGATGCTCTGCGGTCTTGGAGAGGTCGTGTTCTTCTATCCCTAGAGTTCAGTATCAGAATTGGGGAATTTAATTCAATCTGGGACTAGAGAGAGCAAAGCATGCTGAAAACAGGAGTAAGGGGCATTTGTTATCTTGCCATACTTGTAGGAACCACACTGCATGCTGTAGAGTGCAGAGCACCATGCAGTCCTCCATTTCAGTGGTCCCTCTGGCTACCCTTGATTGCCTGACTGGCATCTGCCACTCATGAGAGCAGCGAATATCCTGGCACTACACAAAAAGAGAAGTTTAGTCCTGACAGCAAGAAGCATCACATCAGAAAGTCCAGCAGTGTTTGCAGGGACATGCTTGATTTCTGTGACAGTGCTCAGTCCAGACCTGACCCAGGCATGAGTTTGCAGCACAAGCAGATAGCTGTAATCCCCCGCTCTCCCCAAGAGGTTTCTCAGTGAGGGCCACCTGTTTGTGGAAGCAGAGGCTGTGTGAGGTGGAGCTGCAGGCAGACCAGGAGCAATGCAGGGATGGGTTGTGGAATGGGACATTCAGGTCCATGACTATAAAGATGAAGGAAGAAAGGTCTCTGCTAAGTCAAACACGTGTAGTACATAGTTCCTGGAAGCAGATAGTGGAGTTAATTGTACTAAACCAGAAAAATTGGCTTCTAGCACAACTGTAGCTTGCCCACAGGGTCTCACTATCCTCTTCTAAATGCTTACTAAATGCTCATGTACACAGTAGTATCCTGATGTTAGCCTACACCCCAGAAGACAAAGATGTTACTGCATTCCTAAATATTTCAGCAGTAAATATAATATTTTGATATTGATCATCCATTTGAGTTTGTACAGGAACATCAGAAAGCTGTGAGACTTCTGAGGAAGTGTTAGAAATTCCAATTTAGAAACTAGTAAATCATCTCTTTATGCAGAATCTGGAAAATGTTAAAAATGAGGCTCCTATTGTTTTCACACCTCTTTGCATTCAACTAATTTCCCTGTGTCCTTTGAAAAGCCAGTCTTCATTCCCCAAATAGAGCAGCCTATCTCCGAGGTATTGTGAGAAAATGAGAGAATATCACTCCAGTGCACAGCACCTTCCGCTGTTCAGCTCTCCAGATTAAGAGCTCCAGATAAGTCCTTATCTGCTTTCTAGCAGCAGTCAGAAAGTTGCTTTTCTTCAAGAATATAGTATAGCAAAGTATGTACCTGAGAAAATAGCCATATTTGAAATTTGCTTCCTAAAAGGCAACTACCAAACATAGTAGAAAAGAGGAAGTTGTTTTAAGTATCAAGTATCATCCACAATCGCTTGTGGGTATTTTGAATTATTCTGATGTTGCAGATACATTTCGTTTTGAAATATTACACACAGAACCAGTTTTTCCTTGTCTTTCGAATCCATTGCTGCCCATTGCTGTCCCATTTCAGATTTCACACAACACTTACTTCCTATCCTCCCTAAACATTGTTCTTTCTTCCTCCTTTTTCACCTCTCACTCCTCCCAAGGTCTTTGGCAAGGGACTCTAGTGGATGCTTTTCATTTCCTATATCTTTCTGGGTATTTTTTGGACTCCTTGGAGTCAGCCAGCCCTGCCATATCAGGTCTCATGAGGCCATTCATTCTCATCCCCTTCAAAGTCTCCATAAATTAAACAGCAGCTTTCTGTAAACTAACACTTTTAAATTACTTCTATTCACACTTTCCAGCATATTCTGCTTTGCTAAAGAAGATTTCAGGACAGATCTCAACGGTTTGCCTGCCTGAACAGGTTATCTGGTTTTTTCCTACAACTCCCCTCACAGCAAGATACTACCAGTAAAAAACCTATTCATGTGCACATCATTAATGTACATACGCAATACCCCAAAACTACCTGCAGTAGTCCTTGATTTTGATGCAACCAGAATATGCTGAAAATAGGTTCTTTTGTTTTGTTTTCAGAACAGACCAAAGACAAGCAGAAAAATGTTCACAATACTCACATAAACAAACATGTATCAGTGGATTTCATATGGACAGACAGAAAAAAAAGTAGAAAGCAAGAACCTGCAAAAAAATAAACATAATTGTAGTTTCCCCTTAGGTATGTTAACCTTCTCTGCAGACAGAACTCTTGATTTCTTAATTTTCCATTGACAGAGGCTTCAAGTGAAATCCATTTAATGACTGGTCCTCCTAAACTAAACAGAAAATTAAAAATAACAATAAAAATATTTTTTAATGACTGAACATGGAAAGAATGCAAAATATATATACAAATGTGCTATCCACTGCACATATACTGTGAAGGGCACTAGACCACAAACAGGCTGCAGTCGTGCTGTGTAAACCGCACAAAGCAACTATAAAGCATTGAGCGTGCATCTTTGAGAACTGGATCACAACAGTATCTCTGTTCAAATTCCTACACCCTTGGTCTGGACAGGCCTCTTTCTACTAAGGAAAGAATGCTGAAAAAACGTGAGAGAGTTTTAAAAGAGGGATATGTCAAGGTTAGGCTGCAACAGGCACTGTTTCAGGTATTCCAGATGTTGTAGCTGGTGTAATTAAATATTTCTAAAAGAAAAAGGCAGCCATGAGGCACACCACCTCTTGAAGGGCAAAAAGCAGTTCATCACTTTATGGTACTTTCTCTTGAGCTGCAGGCTCTCAGATGCACAGCACAGACTACCAGCTCCTCTTTCAACAAGGTTCATCATTACCTCCTGCAGCAGTTTTGTTTGTAGGCTTATATGAAACAAGTATGTTATTATGTGCGGTGATCTAAAAATCAATATGAAAAAAGGTTAAATTCATTTAGAGTTTTGGCTAGAAAGCCTGAGTGACCTTTAGTTTAATCAGGATAACTTTATTGTTCTCTACTTTTGGTCATTGATGGTAGCAGAGCTATTCATAGAATGTAGTTTAGATGTGGTGAAAGATGTTTCAAAGGATACAAAACATATTTAGTTCTTGAATTCCCCCAAATAATGATTAGATAAATACGGTACTTGACCTTCCTATTTGTCACCCTAAAGCAAATCTTGAGCCACAATCAAAATCAGACAACAAGAATGAACATCAGCACTTTCGGCTTTCTGAGCCATGTGTGATGAACACACTCAACCAGAATTTAAATTTGAGGCCAGAACTAGAGTATAAAATATACCACACAAGAATTTAAAGAAATAATACAAAAGAAACCAGCAGACATGTTTTAGTAAGTGGTGCTTAGCTTTCCAGTGAAAGAAAAGTTAGTTGACTGCATTAAAAGATTAAATCTAGGCGATGGCTATTCCCAAGCCAGTGCAACTATAGAAGGTTAATGCTTCAGGAAAAAAAAATCCCAGAGCGACAGCCCTTGCACTGAATACATCACCAGTATACAAAAATGATCTCATTGATTCTTGTACATTTAAGCTCATGTTCACTTAGCAATAAGCAAACAGAGAACAGCCCTGACCGCCTGTATTAATGGTGAACAGTGAATGTGACTGAGCATCAAAGTGCTGCCAAATGATCCAGTGCCAGCATAAGTACTGCACTAATCCAGAAGGGAGTGACCTAACTCTTAAAAAAAAGAAATCCTCCATGAAATGTTGCAAAATTAGAAAATAGCTCATTTATAAGGCTTTGAACAAAATAATAGTTGATGATTTTTGGAAGCTGTCTTTGGAGTTGCAGCTAATAATTACTGTTCTCAGGACTGCAAAGTTCCTTGGTTGTAGTAGAAATGAATATTCACACACTGCCAACCCATCTAATAAATATATGGAAGAAAAAGAGGTCTGCTGCAAATTGATTTTATGCAGGGTAGTTACGAGGAATGGTACAAAATGTCACCACTGGTAACACCAGCAGATGCCAGAATTCATCTTTCATAGCTCAAGATGTCAAGAAATTAGATCTCTGAACCTAAACTAATCACCTTCGGCTCCTGTTATAATCAATGGGGGAAAAATACAAGCATTGCCCAAGCATAATTCGTCTGAACTGTCTTAGATATCTGTCTCAGGCAGCTACATCTTGCAGCAACAGAAAATGTTGGAATGTTTCACTATAATTAATTTGTCAGTTCCTAAGTAATAGTCTCCATTTTCAGAATAATCTGCTATAATTTCATATTTTTTTAAAATAAATGTTTACTTGACATTTATGGGTTTAAAAGCTCATGACAAGGAAAGAATCAGGGAAAGCTTGCCTCCAAGAGCTGTCATAGTGCCTCCCCCTCTCTTACAATACCTATTGTGAAAGTAACACAATACCAGTAACAATAATTCTAAGAAATTAAAATAATACCACAGTGACCACTAGAAAACTCAAAAATCATAAGAGTATTTGAGGAGAGAGAAGTTGGAAATATGCTTGACTGGGCTGCAAAATATATATTATTATTATTAATTAAACTGGCAGTTAAAGTAGAAAGAAATAAAATAATTTTCCTCAAAATAAGTTAGTTAGCCTTCCTGCCTCAGTTTCCCCAGTCATATTTTTTTTATTAAATACTGTTAAGATTAAGAATGTTCCTCATATGATCAATATCAAATGTATTATAAATTCTATAGCAGAATGTTGTCCCACCAAGAGTGAAATAAAAATACATTTCTGTTGGCAAGTGATTTATGAATAGTTCAGACCTCGGGTTAGGCATGAATATATCATAAACTCCCACCTTCTTATATTCCAGTAGACACAAATACTGTTTACTTTCCCTGTAATTTTCAAAATTATGAAAAGATTTGAAAGCTCCTACTGCTTTTTCAGTCTATAAACTGCATATTATAATCAGTGTATCATTTCAATAGTCCCAAATATAAACCTACTTATGCACAGCATCTTGCTTCTGTGCTTAAGGAAGCTGGTAGCTAGAAAGTTTACTGGAATCCTCTACACTGATGTGCATTAGAGGTCAAATGCTAATTATTCAATCTTTTCTATTATGGTCTGGTTTTCAGTTATTCAAAGATATTGAATCCCTTTGATATTTCCCTTATTACTACCCCCAGCTGTATATTATGCACTGTGAAATTAAAATACTTCATCCCACTCCTACGTAATCTTTTTCATTTCTGCTACTCTTATCACCTGAGGCAGAAAAGTATACATGTGAAAGACTACCTTAATCTTGCCACCAGCAGTTGTCACACTTCATTCCTCTTCCATACAAATATATACACACACATGCCCTTGAGGGCTTAACCCCTGACATCTAATGCAATGGAACTTATCAACACATATCCTGAAAAATCAGCTTTGCTGAAGTCCATTTGCACAGAGGACAGGACTTGACACAATCCACAGACTGGCTGCATTTCTTCTACAGAAGAGAAATATTTGCATATTTGGGAGTTGAACTTACTCAATGTGATTGGGTAAGGTTCAGTCCTTCCCAGTTTTCCTTGTTGATCAAAATCAGAAGCCAGTGCCATGAAAACCAATATAATAGACTGAAAATGAAATTCTTTATTCATGCTTCTGCTAATCTTGATCATCCCGGAATGTGAACTAAGCCTTTAAAAAATATTCTCTCATAGCAAGTCACACATATGATTTAGGCATATGTAAAATTAGTGATCATAGCCTACAATTATGGAACTTAATTTAACCTCCAAAGACACCTTTTGAAAAACAGATATCAATGAGGGGAACAAAGAGAAAGAAATGTTGAAGGAGATAAGGTAGTAGAGCAAAAAATGAATACACTAAACTTTGTAAGAATTATACATGGTTTTGTTTGCACATACCATAATCTTACATTTAAATCTATTTAATACTGTTTTATGATTGATATTTTCCCTTTATAAAGCCTCAGCCTATTGGATAAGTATACCACCTCCCTATATTTTTTGCTTTTGTGCACAAACAAAACCATCAGATTGTTGCATTTTCAGCTCAGTAAATTTTTTTTCAATTGAGCAACAAAATGTGATTCCCATGTTAATGGTACTTTCACAGTTCAGTCACCTTGTTTGCAGAACTTCCCACTGAAACTCTTGGACTTTTGTGGAAAGTAGTTTTTACTGCTTCATATTGCAATAGACTCTGTGTTTGTGGATGAAGACATGCCAGAGTGCAGGAAACCTCCTCTATTTCTGTTTCCCTGTATACTGCATCTGAGATAAGTGGAACAATAATTAACAACCTACAGGCTTCTGCAAAGCCTTCTGCTTCACTCCTAGCTTATTTCAGCTAGGCGTGCAATTGGAAGAGGTTGGTCCCAAACCAGCCATTTTCCCCTTTCATCTTCTGCTGCGTGTATGTGCCAGCCAACACCACGTCTATTTTGTACTTCAAATCCAGTGCACATACACACACAGCCACTTCTGGAGTTTACCATCTCCCACACACACCTGGGGAGCATGCAAGGAAGAAAGTGAAATTATCAGATCTTAATGGTTTCTGTTTTATACATTTTGCTTACTGTAAATCTACTTACAGTAAAACCAGGGGTTTACAAAAACCTTAGGGCTTTTACAGAAATCAGCCAAGACTTTCTGGGCTTTCCTCACTTCTGTGTGAGTCAGCACATGTAAAGAATCACCATCCTTATAATAAAAAGGGCTTTTTGCATTCTTTCTTCCTAAAGGCTATAATTTCCAGGGACTGTGGGAACAGCATGCAGGTCTTTACCTTGCACTGGGTTCTGGCGTGAGGATGGACTGCTAGACTCCCTCACTGGAAATCAAATGATATTGAGTTGTGTTTCAGGGTTATTTGAAAGTTGAATACTTTCCTGAGGAATTGTTTCTGCAGTGATTGCCAATTTTCTGCTTGAGAGGTTTATGATCAAATAGTTTCTGGCAGGAGCTTTTTGTTGGGTTCTTTCAACTGCTGGTTTTCCGAGGACATTTGCTAGTGAATGTTCAAATTTCTTCTGCCGTTTCTGTTAACATTTACAGAACAAATTTCAGCACCTGCTAGATGATGTGAGGCACTGATAACACATAGATGGAGAGGATATGGGATCAGCTGTGGCAGGAAATAATAAATAGAGTACTTCGGCTACACAGCAGAAGATAAAGGTACAAATCCAGTGACAGATGCTAAATAATTTAGCATTAAAAACAAAAGGCTTGATATTTATTGTAAACTAACTTCAAAAGGGACCCGACTGGCTAGTACGACACATCTGTGCCAAATATCCTCCTGGGTTGAGTGCACTTCCAAGGCAGTTTTCAAGAAGTACATGCTGAGGTCACTTACAGACACCTGAGCATAGCTGTTATAAAAACAAATCTAAATTATAATATTTATGCCGAGATGCACTTGTGAAATCAGGGGCAAGTAAAAATTCACAGTTAACTCAGCACACAGGAGGCATAAAAAAACTTGCATATGCTGGGGGAGTCAGCACAAAGTGAGACACGCTGAATAACCTGGCATTTGCATGGGGCAATATTATAATAATAATAACTATTTGATTCCTCTGCTGTATGCAGCAGAAGGCCGAGTAAATGAGTCACACTTAAGTTAATACTGGACATAAAAATAAGCCATTAAGAAGCCATTGCTATATCGTTCGCATTTACAAGGAAAGCTGTTTTAAAACATACATACTTAGAAAATTGAGACTCACGGTGAAGACTTGAGATAAGCTGAAAAAAACAGTAGTTACCATTATTCTCTTGAGATAATCTCAGCAGGTGAGGAAGTGGATGGCCATTACAGTGGTGAGCAAGCAACTTTATTCATTGTGGACTCTTCCTTTTGTCATTTGTTTTAAATTGGTTTTGGTTTTCTTCCTAATTGAATGTAATGCTTGTGAGAGTTGGGCTGACAAGGTTGGAAAATTAAGTCCAACATGCTCATTCCTAAAATCAGCAGAGCAAAGGCAGAAACTGTGCAGCTTTGCCCAGTTAATATGCCCTCTGTGATGTGAGCTGGGGAAGAAACCATTAGTGTAACTCCTAAAATGCTTATGTTTTCTCTGATGCAAATATCTTGTTCCAGCAAGTGCATTAAAATCATGTATTTACAGGGTAAATATACCTCTCATTCTCCTTTAGAATCTATTACATCTAACCTAGAATCTATCTGTAAATCATTGACTATTATATAATTGTTAGCCATATCACTATTATTATTATTATTATCACTCCCTTCAGAGCCAACAGACTACTTTGTGATAGGGTACGTACTGTGTGTATATATTTAGAGAGAAAGCATATGGACTATAGTAAAAGACAGGCCCCACTCTGGGGTGGACTAAGACCACAGCTTGAGAATCCTCTATGTAGAAAAACCATTATGCACTGGTGAAAGTCCTTTCTCAATCTGTTGTGATTTCCATTCATGAACAAGACAGGTGACAGATGAAGCAGGACCATTTTACAGAAGACTAAAAGCACAGACAAAAAAAGTGACCTGACAGCACCTGTCTTAAGATAGTAATTAAGTGCAGCCTTTTTTGTAGCATTGCAAACATACCTATGTTATATTTATTTTGTGTGAGTCTCTCTTTTTCTCTTTTCCTTTCTGTTCATGCGCAACTCTACTTTATATCATGTACTCTGCTCCTTCTAACATGGCAACACCTGGCTCGTGGGGAGCGTTGGGTAGACTTGAATGATACAACCTACCTCCCACTGCTCTCTTCTGTCCGAGTGAGCATGTCCCTCCCGGCGAGGTTTCCTCAGACTCTGCAGGCAATTCCCTTGGACAGAAAAAAAATCAGTATCTGAATTGTTTCTCACCTTTCTCTTACCTATTCTCTTTCTTCCTTCCTTTTTCAATGCACACTTTCATCATCCCCATGTCAACATTGCCATTAGGATTCAGAAAAAACTTTCTCTGTTCACCGCCATTTACTGCTTCTTGTTCCTGCTCTGTGGTTGTTTAAGCAGTTTATCTACCCACGCTATTGAGAGATCTATTTTAATCTTCTTGTAGCCATCACTTACTCAAAGTATTTTGTTTCTGCTTTGTGGCTTCTTATAGGAATCTGTAGCTAGTGGTTGTAAAATAGTTTCTCTTGATTTGTTCAGAAATAATATTGGTAATTACTATATAATCCTAAAGTGAGAGATCATCCACCTTACTGCACATTACCTCTTTCCAATATTTGGTATGCACCATTACTAACTCCCCATTCCGAAATTTTGTCTTAGCCAAACCAAAGACAGAGACAAAGACAATTAATGAATTGACATAATACAACACTTGCATTATATCTTTTTCAAACACTGTTTTTTTCAAATCTAAACCAGAGGGAGGAAACTTATAAATGCTAAGAGATAATTAGTGGCCAGGCAAAGATCACAGGAGAACACTGAGCTTTTCCAGCAGGGGAGCAAAGCATGCCTTCCAAGTAAAGACTGAGGCAGTATTTCAGTTAATTCTCAACAGTGAAAAATCAGTTCAAAATAAGCCAAACAAAGCACAAGGTCCCAGACGAATATACTTATTACTTTCTGTAACCTTCTCAACAAAGCTATCAAGGCTAATGGTAGCATTAATAGGAGAATGCAAATCAAAAGCAATCCCTGGAGCAATTTATACCCAGTCAGCAAGCTGGTCTCTTGAAAATTAAAACCTTGTCAGACAGGAATAATGATGAGAGAAAATCAGGATTACAGTTTGGTAGTTAAAACAGATATACCAAGGCACCCTAGGTTTTCTTCACTGGTTTCCTGTTACAGTCCTACAGGTTTAATAAATGAGCGAGTCAAAGATCAGCCCCTGCTAATTGGGATGTAGACATTTGCAGGTTTGCCTGCTGTAGAGAGTCACTAATTCTAAATTACTGCTTTTGAACTTGATGTTGAGAGTCATGGTTACAGCACCATGTATGAACCATAAAGCTTCAGAGGAGACCACCTATGAAGTCTGTTGTAATTCGCATACCAGTGGGGGAAAAGAGGATACACTGTACTGGATATTTTCTTGTAATTAAATTAGTATTATGTCACCTGTCATGGGAACAAAAAAAAGAAGCTTCTTAAATGGCAGTGGTCTTATAATAAAACAAACAAATAACTATTCAATCCCTCTGGGAATGTGGAGACAGGTGTCTTCAAACTGACTGTCACCAAATATTGGTACGTTTTTGCTGAATCCAAGGAACTTATTCAAAGTGTTAAGTGAAATGCTGGCATTCTGGCATGGTGTGAAAAAGTATTTCAGTTTTGTGAATAATAAAAATATTCACAGTTTTAAACTTAAGGACTGGGACAAGGTCTATGGCAAATTGTAGGACTGAGCCCATAATCTCACACATAACAATAAATATCTCCATGTCAGGACATTTTTGTCAGGACATCAGGAACTTAGATTTTAGAAGATTGCCAATTTCTCCTTGTAAGTTAAAATCTTCCTTGTTTTTATATTATTGAACCAACAGCTTTTTCAATACAAGCTTGATTCTTAGTACCACCTCTCCCACTGAAAATGTGTACTTTCAAGATGACCATGTAGTTAACCTTAACCATACAGAAGAAGAGATGCCAAAAGAAGTATTTTATATTCTGTATATATATTATATATATAATATATATGTATTATTATTATATATATATTATATATATGTATTATATACAGAAAGTTTTGCCTATGTCTGTCTATCCTACCACGCTAGGCAAGGAACACAGTTTTAACTTCTGCAAAGATGGAACAACACCTTTGTTACCTTCCAGGAGGAGACAGGAAATTAATTTATTTACATATGATTTTTACTGTACCTTTTTCTTGGTCTTTCTAAAGGGACACAAAGGATCTTACAGGACTGCAACATGTGCTGCATGGTTATTGGTAGTTGGTGATGCACTGATACAAGAGTTTACTGTACTTCAAATATTTACCCTATATCTCCCACCTTCCTGTCTACGCCACAAAATTTAAATTCAAGAGTATGTTTATAGAGTCTTTACTCAGATGTTTATAAAACAGCTATATCACCTTTGCGTACTTTTTTCCACCAGGGAAAATAACAGCCTTGCAACCTGTGCTGTCTGCTGGCCATAACTGTTGGCAAAGGTACAACTTGTAAATGCATGCCTAGGCGACACTGCAGCTCTATGAATCACAGAATCACAGAATGTTTTTGGTTGGATGGGACCTTTGAGATCATCGAGTCCAAACAACAACAACAACAAAAACCAAAACCAAAACAAAAAACAAAACAACAAAAAAACCCAAACCAAAACAAAAAAAAAACCACAAAAAACAAACACCCAAAAAATCCCAGAACACCAAACACCAAAACCAAAACAAAACAAACTCCCACAACCACACCCCACCCCACCCACAAACAGACACAAACCAACAATCTCAGGCACTAGAGCATGCCCTGAAGTGCCATGTCTACAGGTATCTTAAATACCTCCAGGGATGGCGACTCCACCACCTCCCTGGGCAGGCTGTTCCAGTGCCTGACCACTCTCTCAGTAAAATAATTCTTCCTAATATCTAATCTAAACCTCCCCTGCTGCAACTTCAGACCATTTCCTCTGGTCCTGTCATTATTCCCTTGGGAGAAGAGGCCAACACCCACCTCTCTACAACCTCCTTTTAGGTAGTTGTAGAGGGCAATGAGGTCCCCCCTCAGCCTCATCTTCTCCAAACTAAACATGCCCAGTTCCCTCAGACTGTCCTCATATGACTTGTTCTCTAGACCCCTCACCAGCTTGGTGGCTCTCCTCTGGACACGCTCCAGCACTTCCGTGTCCTTCCTGTAGTGAGGGGCCCAGAACTGAACACAGTACTCAAGGTGAGGCCTCACCAGTGCCGAGTACAGAGGCACGATCACTTCCCTACTCCTGCTGGCCACGCTATTCCTGATACAGGCCAGGATGCCATTGGCCTTCTTGGCCACCTGGGCACACTGCTGGCTCATGTTAAGCCGGCTGTCCACCAATACTCCCAGGTCCTTTTCTGCTGGGCAGCTTTCCAGCCACTCTTCCCCAAGCCTGTAGCGTTGCCTGGGGTTGTTGTGACCGAAACACAGGACCCGGCACTTGGCCTTATTAAACCTCATCCCATTGGCCTTGGCCCATTGATCCAACCTGTCCAGGTCCCTCTGTAGAGCCTGCCGACCCTCAAGCAGATCAACACTCCCACCTAGTTTGGTGTCATCTGCAAACTTACTGAGGGTGCACTCAATCCCCTTATCCAGATCATCAATAAAGATATTAAACAAGACCGTCCCCAAAACTAAGCCCTGAGGGACACCACCGGTGACCGGCCGCCAACTGGATTTCACCCCATTAATCACAACTCTCTGGGCACGGCCATCCAGCCAGCTTTTTACCCAGTGAAGAGTACGCTTGTCTATGCCATGATTCGCCAGCTTCTCCAGGAGAATGCTGTGGGGGACGGTGTCAAAGGCCTTACCAAAGTCCAGGTAGACAACGTCCACAGCCTTCCCCGCATCGAGAAGGCAGGTCACATGGTCATAGAAAGAGATCAAGTTGGTTAAGCAGGACCTCCCTGTCATAAACCCATGCTGGCTGGCCCTGATCCCTCGGCTGCCCTGCACTTGCTGTGAGAGCTCACTCAAGACGATCCTCTCCATGATCTTTCCCGGTACCGAGGTCAGACTGACAGGCCTATAGTTTCCCAGATCCTCCTTCCGGCCCTTCTTGTAGATGGGTGTCACATTGGCCACCCTCCAGTCATCTGGTACCTCTCCTGTTGACCAGGATTGTTGATAGATAATGGAGAGAGGCTTGGTGAGCTCTTCTGCCAGCTCTCTGAGTACTCTTGGGTGAATCCCATCCGGCCCCATGGCCTTATGCGTGTCCAGGTGCATAAGCAAATCATTAACTACTTCCTCCTGGATTACCGGGGGGGTTGTTCTGCTCTCCATCCTTATCTTCCAGCCCAGGAGGCTGTACACCCTGGGGGCAGCTGGTTCGACTATTGAAGACAGAGGCAAAGAAGGCATTAAGTATCTCAGCCTTCTCCTCGTCCTTGGTCGCAATGTTTCCCCCCGCATCCAGTAAGGGATGGAGATTCTCCCTGACTCCCTTTTTGTTGACGTATTTATAAAAACTTTTTTTGTTGTCTTTTATATTAATGGCCAGGTTGAGTTCCTGCTGGGCTTTTGCCTTCTTAATTTTTTTCTCTGTATAACCTAACAAGATCTCTGTACTCCTCCTGAGTTGCTTGTCCCTTCTTCCAAAGGTGATAAACCCTCCTTTTTTCCTCAAGTCCCATCAAAAGCTCTTTGTTCATCCAGGCTGGCCATTTTCCCCTCCCTTTAATTTTGCACCTCATGGGAACAGCCTGCTCCTGGGCCTTTAGGATTTCCTTCTTGAAGAGCTTTCAGCCTTCCTGGACCCCTTTGCCCCGCAGGATTATCTCCCAAGGGACCCTCCCAACCAGGGTTCTAAACAGGCTAAAGTCCACCCTCTGGAAGTCCAAGGTGGAGGTTTTGCTAACCCCCTTCCTTACCTCACTAAGAATTGAAAACTTGACCATTTCATGATTGCTAAGACCAAGACAGCCTCCGACCTCCACATCTCCCACTAGTCCTTCTTTGTTTGTGAAAAGTAGGTCTAGTGAGGCACCTCCCCTGGTGGGCTCTCCTACCAGTTGTGTCAGGAAGTTATCTTCCATACACTCAAGGAACCTCCTAGACTGCCTGCTCTCTGCTGTGTTATATTTCCAGCAGATATCTGGTAGGCTGAAGTCCCCAACCAGAACAAGGGCTGGTGATTGTGAGACTTCAGCCAGTCTCTTATAGAATACTTCATCAACCTGCTCATCCTGGTTGGGTGGTCTATAGCAGACTCCCAACACAAAATCCCCCTTGTTAGCCTTCCCCTTCATCCTTACCCACAAACACTCAACTTCATCATCACTGGAATCTAGCTCTATACAGTCAAAACACTCCCGAATGTACAGAGCCACACCCCTGCCTCTCCTTCCTCGCCTATTCCTTCTGAAGAGCTCAAAGCCACTCATCGCAGTATTCCAGTCGTGACTGTCCTCCCACCACGTTTCCATGATGGCGACTATGTCATAGCTGTCCTGCTGCACCATGGCTTCCAGCTCATCCTGTTTGTTGCCCATGCTACGTGCATTAGCATAGATGCACTTGAGCTGGGCTCCCGATTTCACCCCCATCCTTGGCCCTTTACCCCCAGGGTCATTATCAGTGGGCCTGGTTTTATCCCCTTCCCCCTCCACCTCTAGTTTAAAGCTCTGTCCATGAGCTTTGTTAACTCCTGGCCTAGTACCCTTTTCCCCTTTTGGGATAGGGTTTTCCCATTGTTCGTAATCAGAAATTTCTAAATGTCTATCCCTTTTCTCAAATTAAATGACAGAGCGAGAGTCCTCACTAACCCAGCATCCTCCAAGCCTTGGCGTGCTTCCCTTGTGTTTAATCCTGACAGGCCCAGTTAGTTCCCCATCCCCCCTCATATCTAGTTTAAAGCCCTACCAATGAGCCCAGCTAACTCGTGCCCCAAAATTCTTTTCCCCCTCTGGGACAGGTGCATCCCACCTGCCCCCAGCAGGCCAGGTGTCTCGTATAGCTGCCTATGCTCAAAAAACCCAAAACCCTGCTGATAACACCAGTCCTGGAGCCACGAGTTGACCTGTTGCCTCTTCCTATTAACTTCCTCATTCATAGTTGCCACTGAAGGGATAGAGGAGAACACAACTTGCATTCCTGATCCCTTAAGCAACTGTCCCAAGGCTTTAAAATCTCTAATTGATTTTGGCCTCCTTCTACCCACTTCCTCACTACCCACCTGAAATACTAACAGGGGGTAATAATCAGAGTGGTTTACCAGGGCAGGAAGTTTTTCCAACATGTCCCTAACCCGTGCCCCAGGGAGGCAGCAGACTTCCCTGTGAAGTGGGTCAGGGCGGCATATTGGTCCCTCTGCCTCCCTCGGTAGAGAGTCACCCACAACAATGACCTGTCTGCTTCTCCTTTTGGAGCTAGTAGTGATGCCGGGTCTATGGCGACTTGTTCTATATGACTTCTCCAGCCTGGGTGCACTATCCTCCTCTCCAACAGCCAGTTCCTCCTGCAGGACTCCATACCTGTTCCGCAAGGGTAACTGGGGAGGTGGGAGGGGCCGGGAGGGGGCTCGCCTGCTTCCCCGAGCAGGGACCTGTTTCCATTCCCCCTCTTCTCTGAGATCTCCTCCTATTGCTTGGTGACAAGAGGGGAGGGGGTTCTCTGATTTATGTGGGGCCTCAACCTGTTCCCTTACTCTCAGGGAGCGGGCCCGCCAGTCAATCTCTCTCTCACACTCCCTGATACTCCTCAGCCTCTCCACTTCATCCTTCAGCTCGGCCACCAGGCTGAGCAGATCATTCACCTGTTCACATCTGATACAGGTGTTGTCTCCCCTACCCTCCATCGCAAGAGCCAGGCCCCGGCACTCTCTGCAGCCAGAGGCCTGGACGCCCACATGTTTGCGTGAGGCCTCTGTCTGGGTGCCCACAGCTTTTCTAACAGTCTTTGACCAGGTAGCAACCATGGCTGGATCTCTACAAGCAACTGACACCTTGCAACTCGAAGGTCAGTTGGGATGAGCCCTTTAATCCTCTGGCCACTTAGAGGGATTGAATTTACCTCATACACTGGTAGAGGCTCACCGCCCTGCCGTACAGACTGCAGCCGCTGAGGCACCCGCCGGGTCACGCAGACAAGCACCGGGTGCTCGCTCTGTGCCCTGTGGCCGGGGACTGCTCCCTGCCCTCCCCGAGGCTTCTTATACCCTGGAGGCTTGGTGAACCGGGGGTGGTGGTGGCTCCGCCCAGGCTCCCTCAGCAGCACCTCCCACCAGCTGTCAGCCCCAGCACAAGCAGGGGGCTTGTCCCGGCTTCAAAGAGCCCCAAAAAGAGCTTCTCGTCGGCCTTTTTTGCTGCAGATTCCTCCCCCAGCGCAGTCTTACCTGCCCTGAAGCTGGTCTCCGTGGCAATGTTAGCCCTTCTCTCAAGGTGCTTCATGCAAAGGCTAGTTTTTGTGAATAACAGATTTTCCGTTCTTGAAAAAAAAATTGCCTTGTGATACAATGCTGATGTTATCTGACAACGAATGTTAACTCTCTTCTTAACTGCTTCAGTCACCCTCATAAGCAAGCACAACACACTGAGGCACTTGTGTATGGCCTGTGATAGCTGATATGAAGATGCTGCCATCAGCCTCTGGCCGTTTCAACACAAGAACAGCTGGCAGCAGCTGTATAAGCCCCCCTAGCCCCTTCCTCCTGCTGTAACCTCATAGCAGCATTCTGCCACCTGTGCTGAACAAGGGACAGGACAGGACACCACCTCTACCGTGCCAAGCATGATTAAAGTGATGTAGACCTGGCAAACTGCACACTCTTCAAGGTACAAGGCCTTTTTCAAATTCCCAGACACCCAAGGAGCACTAGACTTTGCCACAGGAAACAGTTAAAGCCCAACCCTGACTGGGGACATTTCTGCAGGAGATGATGTTGCCATCTCCCAGTTTCTGCTGGGAATTCTTCCCAGTGGTCCTCAGCACCTCGTTCATACCCGAGGAGGACTGCTTAAGGAGTAATAATCCCTTACCCAAGGCCGTTCTCGCACTATGCAAAAGGAGCCTGGGACAGCTGCTGGAAGCTCATTGACTAATATCACAAATACTTAACTATCAGGATTTATCCAGGTTTTTAAGGTTGCCTCTCAAGTCTATTCTATATGGATACCGAAAAATATATGTGCTTTCCCATGAGTTTAACTAGCAATCACATGCACTTTAACCCTTACAACTGAGCATTTGTCATATATAATCTCTTTAATAACAGTTTTTCCTAAAATCACCTACTGCTCCCCAACATATGCAGGTAAAGACTAAAATGTTGTTATAATTACCAGATTATTACTGTTACTAAATTATTAATAGAATATTTATTGCCAACTCTACTTCTTTGATACCAGACATGCAGACATGAAAACAGTCCCATTGACTTGAAATTTAGTACTACACAGAGGTAATAATAAGACCTAAAGAGCATTAGATTTTTAAAGAAGAAAAATCATATGTAGCCGTTATTTATCTATTTATCTATACAAAATAATGCAGACACTTTTTAATGTGTTTTAAAAATGAAGCAGTAGGATTACAAGTGCATGGAAATGGCATTGATCCAGAGAGATCTTCTGTGAGATTTGGGGAGAAAAGAAGCAGACATAATTGTTAACAAGTTATTTTTCTTATGCAATTTGAGTCCTTCAGAAATTTTGTCTATAGAACTTTTGAAATTCTGTGAACCAGCTCTTGTCTCAGGGGAGCAGTAGGACCCATTGTAAGAGTAATTGAGAAACCTGTAGTAGTCAATATGAAAACTTCAACCCTTCAATAGTAGTGAGTTTAACAGGAAAATTTTCAGTCTAGAACTTATGAGCTCCCCTGAGTATAGCCGTGAAGCATATATGTTTCTTAAACTACTGCTGTTTCATCCAAAGAGCTTACAAGTCTAGTTTCTTGCCAAGCCCTTCAAGCTAAGCCTTGAAGGTCTAAAATACTGTATCAGAGACTTCACTCTATGCTCATAAAATTTATATTTTCTTTTTCAAGGAAAAAAATCCAAATATTCTTTCATACTGCAGATTCCAGGAAGGATTTGACTTGTTCGGAAATATTACTGATCTCTGTCGCATGGGTCCAGACAAGCATTTTACTTCAAGTAATCAGAACTCAGACATAGCAAACTTTTTATGCTAGACAACAAGATATTCCTGTATTTTTATTTAGTGGCAAGAGAGAAGAATCTTGATTTGAAGATATATTCTACAACTTCAAAATGAGCTTAAAATGTCTCATCCTATCTCACATTATTATTTTCAGTGCATACAGTCAAGGCATATTTGAAATAGATCTTGAAACAACATCCATACACTATCATGCCGTGTCCAAGAAAAATACCTTTCTCTGTCCCCTCTGGGTCCTAACATTTTTTATTGGATTTTTTGAGTCCAAAGTCCACTTTTGAAGTAGGAATGACTTGTAGAAATAACAGAAAGGGTCATGAATACAGGAAAGAATGATAATGACAATTCATCCACTAAAGCTAAGGGGAATCAGGGAGTCCTGAGATTAGGAAAATAGTTTTTCAGACTATCACAAGGAAAGTTCTTCAAAGAGAGGAGTATTTATTATTATAATTATCATCTCCATTAGTAAGGATGGTAATGATTTAATAATAATTCTTATTTTAAGAGTGTGGAGAGGCCTCTAACGATCAGCTACTATTATGTTAGGCTTGATGTAAATGTAAGTAAATGTTAATGTCAGACATGAGGACTGCTACACAAAAGGGACCATGGAACAAGGCAGAATACCATATCCCTCATCGTATGTGGATGGATATACCTACATTTTTTGAACCACATAAGTTACAAGCATGCTTCTACAGAATGAGGGAGAGACATTGATATTCAGATAGTGTTGTAGACCCCAAAACCATCTGGCCAAATAAGCTGGCAGTGGAGGAACTGATAAAAAGCTGACCTTATAACAAAGAGTGTTCTACTCACGTTGAATCTCATTTACTCACACGACAAGCTAGACAGAGGCAATTTAGAAGAGCACAGCATGTAGGAGGGCAAGGGAAGGGCTGGAGGACTGTGGTGGAAGTGAAGAAGTTCCTCACTGGACAGAGAAAGCTAATTCTGGGAAGCATTTATGAGCTTATAAACATGAATGCGAGGGCAGAAGAGTTGAAAAAAAGAAAACAACAAAAAAGAAGGCCCTCTTCTAAGGAAGGACAAGCAAAAGAACACAAGAAAAAATACCAGAATCCAGACTGGACACAGACTTGAAGAGGTCCAAGTTGAAGTGTTACACTTTGGACACATGACAACTCTCCTCTGTGAGCAGATATCCTTAATCGGTGTGGAGATATGCCACTTAATCTCATCACCAAAGATCATTCATTCTCTGGCGCTCTTGTCTTTGCAGAATAGACAGAAAGATGAAATAAAAAGATAGATGAGTGTCCTGGTTTCAGATGGGAAAGAGTTAACTTTCTAGTCATTGCTGTGAAAGGAATGTCGATAAGACCTATTGGTTTTAGTTGTTGCTAAGTGATGTTTACACTATTCAAGGACTTTTTTCAACTTACTGTAGAAGCACAGACAGGACAATGGAATGGCCAATGAAATATTCCATACCATAGACATCATGCTCATTATATAAATGGGGGTTAGGTGGAGGTGGGAATCAGCAATCACTGATCAAGATGGCGCCAACTCACCGGGCAGTGAGAATGACCTATGTCGTTATTATTATTGTTATTTTTCCTTTTCTGTAGTTGTTTTTATTAAACTGCCTTTATCTCAGCACAGGAGCTTTCTTCTCCCTTTCCTTTCCTTTTTTTTTTCCCACCTCCTCCTTTCCCTCGTTGGAGGGGAGAGAAAGGAGGGGGGAGTGTGCAAGCGGTTGCGTGGTTCTAGTTGCTGATGTGGTTAAACCAAAGCAATGAGAAGAAGAGGAATTAAAAAAATATGAAACAACCTAGGATATTTTTGCACAGATGTAAAGTACATCATAAGTCCTCATTTCCCCAGTGCTTCTAATGACTGGCTCAAACACTCATGAAGGTGCTAAGTCCTCACATACTTCCCTGTTTCCAAAGGAACAGACAGTGATAATAGACTGGTTCTCTGTCCATAATATGTCTGTTAAAAACAGTTTTCTCCAACCTCTGAAACTCTAATCATGGCAAATCAAACTGAAACTTACTTATCTCTTCGGGATGAGATCCCCTCCAGGCCAGCCTCCCTGATGTTGCAATTCAGTGTAGACCCGTTTCAAAAGACTACAAAATGTGAGGAAAGACAATGGAGAGAAAAAGTAAAAATAATGAAGTGCCTATAGTGTCATGATGAAATATGAACATAGACATGAACACTGAGTGATTGCAATACAAACATCCATAGAACAGGTCCATCTTACAACACTGCCTGGCCAGCAGACCTACTCACCAGAGCATCCTGTAAAAAGTATGAGGCCTATATTCAGTGAATGAATTAATTTTTTAAGACTCTCCTGTCAGGCAGAGGAAACACTAGAAAACAAGTACAAGTTTAGCAAGAAAAATATCTAAAGGAAAACCATACAGTGCTGTAAAATAAGAATACTGAGTGCCTCAAGGTTAATTTTGTATATAGCTTAATTTATCATCAATTATCTGATGCACTAGAAAGTCTGGTGTTTGCATTTAATCTTCTATTTATTTTTTTTTTACTTTGTTGCACTTAAATCAGCTCTAATTTGTGCAAGCATTTACTTAATACTTACTGTAAATCATGAAACAAGGAGTGCTTGCAAGGCAGCAGTTAAAACAGAGCTCCTTCTCTCTTGGGATGCCATTACTTCTGCAAACATGGATTCAGCCTCTCACAGCATGTGGAAAATATGCCAAAGAAATATAGTTAAATGTTAGATTTACCCTCTGGTGACTTTCTCCTGCATATCGTAGGAACAGTAGTGGCCACCAAGGAAAACAGGAGAGGTACAAAAATATTTAAGTCACTTACAGAGCAGGAATGAAAGCTGGCACCAGTATTGTTGCAGTATTCTGTGAAACAAGAAACAACTAGAAGTCTTCTGTCTTTTTTCACTGCTCATGCTGTATTAAACATTTGGTGGGTAGCAGCTGTGCAATACCGCTGTAGTCTCATATTTGTCTGCATTCCAGTACCACCTCTATTTTCTCATACCATAACTTCCTTAAACTTTTCAGCATTTGTTATAAATTTTCCAGGCTTCTTTTTCTCTACATTTAAGAACAGGCAAAGGCAAATCAGTCATTTGGAAAGGAGAAGAGAATGACATGTAGCAAATGTTGTGAAAACCTATGGGAAAAAACACCGAATAGTTACAAAAAATTATCATAGATTTTTAAGCAACACTGAAAAACTAAAAGAACTGCCAGCATACTCACAATGTTTCGATACTTCAGCCATTTGAATATTGTATACCTCCTCGCCCCTTTTGTCAAATTGTAGGATTGGGAATAACTTTTTTGTGTATACATTTTTTCTGTAGTGTTCAACTATTGCATAAGGGGATTGAAATTTTTTGTGGTCCTCGAACTGAAACAAATGCATAAACAAACAAACAAACAAATAAATAATTTAAGCACATTCAAGCTGGGAAATATCAACAGCTAGAACAGAACAAGTTACTTTAGTTATGGACATTCAGTGTCTAATTACAGTATAGTTTGTATCTTAAGTACAGTGCCTCTACCAGCCCCCACCAAAAAAACAGCTGGGTAGTTTCAGATGGCTGCAAAAAGCCTTGATGAAATCACTAAGGAAAAGCTAATAACAGAAAAACCTCACGTCTTTGTAATTGAGGACATGTTTTGCCATCGCAATCAGTAGTTATACAGCACAAAGTCATCTTTCTGACTTAGGCTCAGTGTGACAGGTAAATTATTTGGGGTTTGGATGTTATTGTGGAGAATACTGAAAAGTAGTAGTTGATCTGTTGTGGTTTTTTTTCATCAAAGTTTCACTGTGAAGTTTTTTGATTTTGAAAGATATGATACCTGAAGCAATTTTAATTTGTCTATAAAAGCTGTAAAGATTAAAAAAAAGAGCAAGGTCCTGTACTTTTTATTTTTATTTTTATTTTTGTATTTACATCTGTGATCAATGAATGGGGAGAGATTTTTCTTGTGGAAAACCTGAAATAAAATATCTTTGTGAAAACTTTCATTTGATCAAAAGGAAATATTTTCTAAGATTCATTCTTACCAGCTCTGCCAAACACCTGTGAAGACCCAAGCTGAACTTAACGTGCAGAGATTCCTAGATAACACTCCTTGGTCCATGCTCTGTTTTACGTAAGCCAGAGATATAAAAGTTGTTAAACAGAAAACTACATAGTTGGCTGCCCTGTGCTGTGCCAAACTATGTGGGCTATGTTGTGCAAAAGCACTAGTGTTAAGTTAGCCAGCCCTGGCATACATCAACCAGTTAAATTAGTCCCAAAATGAAACTTATCTCCCTGTGTTATACTTGAGAAACTTGCTACTCGGAGTTGGGTTGGAAATGAAAAAGTAAAGTAGTGCTAAACATCATAAAATAATTTTACACAGATGAGGCTTAAATAACAATAAATAAAGTAAGAAATCAGTTCTTTTGAAACTAGTTTAAATAAACTAGTTTCCATAAATGGAAACAGGTTAATTACCTACCATTATTCAATAATCCTGAGGACTATAAAAAATAAATATAAATGAAGAGTCCTGTGAGAGGGAAGAGGAAAATGAAACCAGAATATCCAAGTAGGGCAAGAAGCTAAAGGCTCTGAAGGAGGGGAAGAAATGACTTTGACTTAGTACTACATCAATTCAGGCTACACTGAAAAAAACAACCAAACAAACATAAAAGGAATAATTAAAATAAAAATGAAAGAAAAATACAACAAACCCTAAGATTTAATGCCATTTATATAAACAGAAAAATAATAAATCTATAGTTTTTATTAGGAGATACAACCTCAGTTTTTAATCAGTGTAGGTGAACCAAGCTCTTTGCATTTTATGCTTGTGTTATAAATCTTTGATTGTTTTTTAATTATAAAGTTTGCTTAGAAAATAAAAATAACACTACTATTTTTGCATACAAATTAAGCTTAAGAGAGAGAAGAGATTGATCAAGTTGCTATTATTACGAGACAGATTTTTATCCTCAGTTTAACAACTCTTCTATTAGCATTCCTCCCAATAGCAAATATATATTCAAAAGATATCAGACCTTCAGCTAGTGCAAACTGGAATTGCTGTATAGTCTCAGTACAGTCACACTGATTTACACCATCTTAGCATCTGGCTTATTGTTTCTATTACCATTTTTCTATTACTTGATGCTGCTTCAATTTTCTCCAAAGCCAGAGAGATCTAAGTTGTAATAGGCAGTTACTTATACTATTGGTAGATAATAAAATAAAAAGAAATGGTTCTAATGGCTTCCTTGGCACTTTATGGGTATGCAGCAAAACAAAGACAAGGGCCTTACTCTAATGAGATTGCAATCTATGTTATATATAGGCTAATACCATCCCCTATTCAAATTTCCAAGTGCTTAGGTTCTTTCCGATTTCTACAAACTGTTTTAGCTGAAATGTTAGAAGAGAATGGTGAACCAGAGCTGCAATGGATCAAGGGCAAACCAGACTTTGCTGAGCAAGTAAAAAAGATGAAAGAGGCTGGGACTGGGAGCTAGTAAAAGACAGAGAGTTATGTGGCTAGTTTGGACAAATGGTTGAAAAACATGCAGAAGTTTGTTGCTAGAGCTTAAGCAATTTGGAACAGATGAATAGGAAATGGAGAAATAGCAGGGAGAACTGTGTGAGACATGCTGGAGTGCAAAAGAATGGAAAATGGCCAGAGAAGAAGTGAGACCTGCTGAAAGAGCCAAGGATGGAGCATGGAGGTGATCTGAGAGTGATGAAAAGCTCAGTGAGAGACTGGGACTGGGACTCAAGGGGAAGGGAGGTGGGCATCAGGAGAGTTGAGAAAGGCGCATTGGATGTGAACAGGGCACTGGGACTGGTATAACATATCTGAAGAATGAAGGTTGAGGAGTAGGAAGAAGAACTCAGAAGAGAGAAAATAGGGTGATTGAGCAGGGCCAGATGACAGAGATTTAAGCCTGGGGAAACAGGTAGAGGGTTGAAGAAACTCCTGCAGATCTCCAGGAGGAACCCACAGCTCCAAGTTCTGTGATCTGCTGACATTTATGAACCCTCTCTGCCCAGTGGCACAGGAAGCACCAACAAATAAAAATTCTCCCCCAAATTTCTGCCCCCCCCCCCCAAATAGCCACTGTGTATACCTCATACATCCCAACTTAAGCTCTGTGAACACAATGGAGAATAATATAATTTGTTCACTTCTGAATACAGAGAGGGAGGGGAGGGGAAAGTTCTAGACATCTTTCCTTCTTTCTGCCTTCTCTGAGGCTGGTTATTGTTTCATTCCGGTTAACATGAAATTTGCCAGAGCTTAAACCCATATGCAAGATAAGAAAGAGAATCCTGTTTTAGTAAAGAAACTGTGTATAATACAGCCGGCCAAACTCTGCTGTTTTGAAGAGATGCCGCTGGGTAAGGCAAAGGTAAGACATTAATTTTTTCAAGACTACATTCTTCCTGCTCAGCTTCTTGTTTTTGACTCAGTTCTTCCTTCATCCAAAATTCCTGCTCCAACAACCAGATCAAATCCCTGTCACACCCCACTCTAAATCACACCATGGAGGGAGTTTTCAGGTTACTCTCAGATTCATGACGTGCCCCCACAGCACACTCTCTCTTCAGAAGCTGAGCACATAGATTATGGATCAGAGTTCTCCCCTGTGGCCTGCCCAGCACAACCACTGTCTTTCATCAGGCCTTCATCCCTGCAGGAAGAGCTGGGAAAAAAAGGAGTCCTGGTGTGCCCTGGCCCCAGCTTGATGCTCAAGGGCCCAGGAGCCAGGACACAGTGCAGGATGCACCAGCTCAGTCCAGATGCAGCCTGTGGGAAACTCTTTAACCAGCTTCACTTCTGTAAATAGTCATTATAGTAGCCAGCCGTGTAAATGATTTCACTCTCTCCCTACTTGGTGTTGGCATTGCTGTTACTGCATAACACAGCTAACACTACTTCTGTCTCTTAGTAAAATAGAAATTCTTACATACAAATTTGCTCCATTTTAAACTCAGGAACATTTGCAGTTGTGGTCAAAATACCCCATATGAAAAAGTCTCCAAAATGCTAATTGTTGAAAATGGATGTTGCTTATTACAGCCTTGTAGTTACCAATGTTCAGTGAGCAGTTTGGGAATTACTCATCTAAATGAAACAGGAACAATTTTTAGTAACCATCATAACAGAATAAACAGAGAGTCAGTGAAATGATTGAAAATTCATGGGGGAAAAGTGTTTCGACAGCTTACCAGAAAAGTCTATTAAAAAGCACAGTCCTTCAGATCAGCTACTTCTACATCCCAGAGCTCTTCAGCCCATACAGTTATTTCTTTAATTGTCTTTAAAAACTTCCCAACAATCAGTTGGAACTGATGCTTTTGTCTTCTTGCTATGATTTCCTAAATTCTTATAAAAGATTACTTTTTAAAGAAGTTTTTTCTTCTAGACAGGGTTTTTGGCATGTTTGTTGGATGATAAAAGAGGAGAAACTGGAGAAGTCTATGTTTAGCATACAATAGCCCTGAACTTTTCTCCCCCAAAAAGTTTAACGTGACTGAAATGTTGAAGATTGCTGTTTGTACTAAAGGAGAAATGGAGGCTGGTTTATTATAGCAGCACTCTGACAGACTCACTTGAAATAGAAGTGCTGTGCTGCTTTTACAGCACCACTGCTTGAGTGACTGACAAACCTGTCACAGCACTTCCACAAACAGCACACATTTCCAAGTGGATAGTTTTCGTAGAAATCTTACACTGCAGCCCAATTATTTCGTTTCTTAAAAAGTAAACCTTGTTCTCCAGATATGACTAATACCCCTCTGAATATTTTTTTCCGTCTAAAGTTTAATGGCTTCCTTGTTTATATTTGCAAAATTCCATTACGTTAATGACAAATCACATATCTTTGAGCCACTTGACATTTGTTTATTATATCCATTTTTATCCTTTTTACTTTGGAGTGGTTAATTCTTTGGCACAATGTGTTTCTCATAAATCCCTGCATATTTTTTTCATGAATTATATATAATATATAGATGGGTTTGTAGGCTTTTTTTAATGACTTTGCATAAAAAGCTTTTATTTGTGAAAGGACTGACTGAAAAGATGCAGAAGATTAGGAAAAGCTGCCATCTCCTTAAAGTGAAGGTTTGGGTTTATGGATGACAGAAAAGACAAAACAGACCTTATTTCCCTCTACATTTAGGCTTGTTCCCTTTTTTCCCCTCTTTCAACCAACTGCCATGGCCTTCAAGCCTTCCACGTTTCTGACAATTTACCAGTCCCTTGCCAAGAAACTAAGGTGGATTTAAGCTGCTGTTCTTTGGGAGTCTGTTGAATCTATTTGGTCTCTTGACTGCTGTGATGCTTGAAAGGAAATTGCACTTTTAAGCAGCTTTTGTTTCATAATTCAAAGGTGGTGGAAACTGAAACAATAAATTAAAAAGGTCTGAGACAAACAACAGATCAGAAAGATTCCCCATATGGATAAAGAGTAAAAGAAAATGTACTAAAATACTCTGAATGAAAGGATGGCGCTGCTAAAAGTTCTATCAGAGTAGCTGAATCTCTTTAGAAATGTCAAAAAAAAGCAACTGGAAGAAAACTCAAATGACATTTTCCTCTGCATGTAATGAGGAGCAGTAAATGGAAGACATCAGGTATTTTTCATGGTTGGCTGATTTCACAGCATCTGATTTGCCTAATAGCTTGTACAGAGACTTAGGTAGCACTGCTCCCCATTCTATAAATATATTTCACATGCATTTGATTTTTATCAGAGGAGACTAAGGGAAGGTGAAAAAATAGAGGACTTTAAGACTGATCTGAGGCTGAAAATTCCACCTTACAACTTCTAAAAACCCAGTTCCCAATTGGATTTGAATAAAAACTCAGAATAAGACTACATAGAGATCAAGCCTTTATCCTCTGTCTTTTGCTGTACAATGCGAGTCACACATTTCTGGGCAGATTCTGACCTTCCAACCATACGTGAATCTTTAAAAGTACATAAAAAAGCCCAAGAACCCATGGTAGAAGGGACACAAAACTCGGTGTTCAAGATGAACAAAATAATATGCAGTGTGGTACTTTCTCTGACAGAGCACTGGCTTAGGCAATGCCTAGAAAATAAGAAACATGCAATAGAATAAAAGGAGCCACGTTATTTCTCACAGTTTCTGAGTGCTGCTGGTACTCGGGCAAGGGGAATTGTGACAACCTTGTTAGCACATAAGAGCTCCTTACAGAGCGATAGACAGTGCTCCCACCAAAGTTGAATTGACAGCCCATGTGAAAGCAAGTGAACAGCATTTCTCCCAAGCTGCGTGTTGGTATATAAGTCACCATGTTGCTACAGGATTTTTAGCAATTCTGAAATTATGCTTTGGACAGTACAAAATAATATCTAATACTTTCTTTTATATTTGATAAAATTTATAACTATCATTATAAAAGGAGTTTTTCCTACTTTGAAATTATGCTAGTGCTTTGAGCATTCCCTGTAGTACAAATGGTGATTTAAGGTAGCTATGGAGAAGGCAAGAGTTTGGGAAACAAATAAGGTGACTTTAAAAAGGTCCCAGTCCTGAGGAACTGGGACAGCAAAGTGAAAATCCTGTAGACAACAGATATCCTCCAAGGAGCATGTTTCACAATCTGCTTTCAGCATTAAGATAACTAAAATGTAAGACCACTGGCTTGTGACACAAGGAACCAAATCAACCTAACAGTAGATATATATAAAAATTGCCATATCTGTTCCTTTGAGTGACTGTGGCTATCCGACACACAATAAAAACAGCTTGCCAGCACTAATAAAAGAAACTGGCAAATTGTCCTAACAGCACAATCTTATGCTTTCAGTTAAAAATATATGGGTTACAAGTTGAAAACAAGCTAGGATAACATTAATAGCTGCAAGAACATTCTCTAGAGCATATGATAAAAACACAATTAGGTCTGATTAAAACAGAAACTGTTGGATAAACTGTAGATGGAGCAGCATTTTAGGACAGAGGAAACAATTAGTCTGTTAGCACAGAGTAGTTGGAAGCTCCTGCTCAGCCACTACTATCTAGCCAAGGGGAATCTCTCAAATCCAAAAGGAATTCTGTTTAAAGGCAACAGAGAACAGTATGTTTAACATATTATATAAAGGTTGTTCAAGAATGTAAAATAACCCAAAACAACCCAACCCAAAAATCACAGAATGATATTTTACTCTGGCCTCTACTGAATATCAGTACTGAGAAGCTATCAAGAGATACATGCTAAAACAGAGACTAGGACAAGCAGGAGAGCATGTGCTGGTGGTGCCGAAAAAGCCAACCCAAAATAAGTGTACACATATGTTTTAGGTTATGTGGAAAACTTTTCTTGCATGACTATGATTCAGTTTTCTGAAAGATAGAGTGACTGTGCATGTCAAACACGGTTAACTGTTAGGTACAGTATACCTAATGTAATAGATTTAGTAAATATTAATTTAAACAGTCTTCAGTGGCATTTATTTAGTTATTTCATGGAAAGTAGATTTCCTAATTTTCATTAGACTCAGAAACCCTGATCTGATGGATTGGTAAATTAAGGAGTAAAAAAGATTACAGGGTAAGATCCCAATTATACGTATCATTTTTCAGGGACAGGGTGTATGGCAGATACAGTCAAATACCGGTTGCCACGTTCTGACACTCATGTAACATAACACAGGGAACAAGGAGGTCTTTGACATAAGGAATTCAGGAAAGAATTCAATGTATGCATAAATGTAAGGAGAAGACAAACACAGCAACAAGAGTTAGCATATATGGGCTCCTGGAAGCAGCAATGGCTGATGATGAATGATGAAATATGAATTTCTGTCAAGTGCTGTGGCTGCAGGCAGTAACAGTTGCCCAACAGCTTGCTCGCAGCCTTGCAAGGTTGTTATCCCCCCAGACACATCCTGAGGAGGAACGGACAACTGCACTTCCACCAGCAAGCGGAAGATAAAAGAAAAGTGTGCTCAGATTTGTCTACTAAGGTTGCAGATAGACTGGTAGGTCCCAAGACATTATAATGTCAGAACAAATGAACTTAGTACCAGAGTCCCGAAAGTTAAGTACTGCAATTCCAAGCATCACAATGCCTAGGATCTAATTCTATAACATGACCTGTGTTTTGAGACAGAAAAAAGAATAGCAAGAATAGAACAAATACAGACATCACAAGAAAGCTATGGATGGGAGAGAAGGAATTAAATCATACAAGTAGGAGCTGCAAGACCCAGTCCAAAATAGGATTAATCATATTACCTTCATATGCTAACTTTTACCTCAGGGATGAGTGACACATAAAACCCCAAGATGGAGTCAGAGGGTGATTCATGTTGCAGGAGGGAAATACATACTTAATTCTCAGCCAGCTAATAGAAAAAAAAAAAAAAAAAAAAAAAAAGATCAGATAAATGTTACTGCTTTGCTGTGTGCCCTTAAAGGAACCACTGCTGTTTGGACATATGTAACACAAAGGTTAATACATATAAATGAGCAAAGAGCTCCTTTCAAAGTCCTTTCTAATATTTTCCCTACAGTGCTAGCAGAAAGTGTATGGAAATCTTGCTCTCTCACCTAATTCATGGGGTGTTTGGAGGATTAATTAGTTAATGTTTATACAGTGCTTTGAAGATCAAAAGCACGGTATAAGCACCAAGTACTATTATAAGAGGCCACAAGAAGCAGGAAATGACAAACCTCCACCTCATAAAAGGAAAGAGTTTGGTGCTTGTTAGTTATCAAATGTTCCCCTCATTTGTTAGGTCTTTCATTCAAGGAGACCATCTTTATGTTGCTAATGGTTACATTTCAACGGCTGTGAACTAGAACTAGTAACAATACCTCTTCAGACCGTTAGACAGCTGGCAAGAAGATCATAATATCACTGCTACTCAGCTGCACCTTTTGCTTCTTTGCAGTGGAGGAAAAAGAAAGGGAGAAGATTCAATAACAACATGTTTTGAGTGTTATAATCCTGCCATTAATGTAACCATCCGAAAAGTCTAAAATAGTGGTAGAGAATAAATACCACAGACCAGATGTTTTCAGTAGCACATTCACCATCAGATGGAATCTTTATGGTACAACTGCTTGTCCTCTGAAAGATCAAGCACAATTTGTTATCTTCTGAACAAGCTGCTGTTCCCCTCTATGGGCACGCTGGGGTCAAACTGCAGAGGTGCAGGTGTGCACTACCTACAGCGATGGTTTCTGATCTGTTAGGAAAACCAGACCGTCAGGAAGCCCATTTAAAATCAGATAACATATCCCTGTGGAAAAAGAGAACTTGTCCAAGAAATCTCAGAAATGGAAATTCATTCCAACTTGGTTTATGCAAAAGGTCAGATTAGACAATTACTGTGGTCCAAGCTGGCCAGAGCTAAGATCCATATCAGTCCTCATGGTGCTACAAGTGCAGGAATTCCTTCACTGGGAATTCTCTCCTAGCAGAAGCTGAGGTAAAGGATCCAAAGCTCTTTGTAGCTTCCTGGGTTTTTAAAATAAAATATTTGAAGAGATGTCCCTGCTTTCTAATCTGCTCACAGTGAGGCTTCACTTTTCACTTTGAGTGTTTCACTCTCCTGATCAACTAAATATATTATTTTAATTTTATATGGTGGGGAAAAAAAGCAAAAAAAAAATTCACTAACAGTCACCAGCATTTTAGTATTCTGCCTCGCACTACGTAACTGCAACATTCCCAGTTGAATTACTACTGGTGAAATTGCAGTCTAGAGTTCTTACATCTTTTATGCTCAACTGTGCAGCACACATACCCTAAGGAAAAACAGAGCACACGAGTTTAAAATGCCTTCAGGGTAGTGTTCAGTACCTCTGTAGAGATATCCCACTGCTCCACTTGCCTCATCAAAGTACCCCAAGTTGAACTGCTTCATCTCTAAGGAACATGATTTTTAAATCATCAGCTTCATCTGAAGAAAGTGACGATCCTTGGGAAAGGAAACACATGGATTTGAGTGACCTTCCAAGGCTCCCAGGCTGGGATATTGGCCTGCTTTGGATATTCTGTGTATATATATATGTAATGCTTAAAATGCAGAACCTCATCGTCCCCAGAAAATTAAATTCTTGAGAAGAGAGATTTCTATCCAGGAACAGAACAAGATTCTCTCAGAAACTTGTTATCTGTTGTGCTTGTTGTTCTGCTTCATCAGAAATTATTCTTTCACTGTTTCTTCTAGTTGAACTGGATCACCTCAAAAAAAAGACAGAGTTCAGCAACAGTTATTTGAGTGTTAAATGACTGGATCTTAAATGAATCTATTGGGTTACAAGAAACCCTAAAATAACTTGACTGTCAGATGCATCATAACTTAGTTAATTAACACAAGGGCATGGTGGCGAAACAGTTAAAGTGTTTTGCTTCAGATCCTACTGCTTGAGTTCAAGCTTCATTGGGGACTGTCAGAAAGACCTGCCCCCATTCATGCTGGCTCCAAAGAGATATCTTATAATCAGGCAGGAGACTTAAATGCTGGCCTCATTACTCCCTGGAGCATAACTGGAAACAGGCACAACTCTAATGTCTAACCCAAACTAATCTGTTAGGATGGCCTGGCTTCAAGCAGCCTGCAGGTAGCAGTAAGCCTGGAAACAGTAAATGGGGAATTTGCTTAAAAGTCTTTAGCTGCATACTACTCAGTAACTACTGATCTTACATTAACTACAAGTTAGTAGAAAAGCTGGAGTGTTTCCCAGACTAAGTTTATATAGGTTCAAAATTTTGTTTAGCACAGAGGCACACTCTGAAAATAATGAATCTTTTCTAGTGCTAGAGGTAACAGACTTAAGGATCTTTTCTTCTTTTCCTTTCAATAAAACTGGGGCAGATCCACCAGTTTCTAAATCCTAAAGGTTTGCACAGAACAAAAAAGCATGTTGAAAGGCAACCCTGTCCAACTCCCTCCACCCTGGGAAGAGAAAGCTCCTAAAAGGATTAGTGGTTCCAAATGGCTGTGAGGAAAGCTGTAATCTGCATGTAAATAGAGATTTCTAATTGCCCAGGTATTCATTTTTCTTTTTATAGCAGGAGGCAGAGCACTTTTTATGTCTACATTTTCATGTTAAAAGGACGCTGTGGTGCAGGTCTGTGGGTTATCTCACTAGTGCACAGCCAGCTGGGTATAACTTTACCTGCCAGAGTAATGCTGAACATTTGTCCTGAGCAACACCCTAAGAAATAAATATGGCAGAATTGTGTGAGGCTGTTACTGTGCAGCTCATGTAGAGAACACACACAATACAACTGAAGGACCAGGTTCATAGAAACTCATGTGCAGGGGCAGCACCGAGCAAAGTATGAATTGGGAATGAAGACCTAGGCAGATCCATCTGATTCCTCAAAGCCTGTCCCTTGCTATTCCTGGTGATTCATGCTTTCCTCGTGTATGAAATGGCAACTAAAAAAGAAAAAAACAACAACAAAAATAAACCAAACAAAAAGCAAACCACCGGTAAAAAAAAAAAAAAGAAAATGCATTGAGATCTTATACTAATGCACACCTGAAAAATAAAGCAGAACAAAGTATGCAATCCCCAGTCAAAAGCGTGGGGATGCCACATAAAACTGATAGGCACAAAACTCAAGGGATTCGAAGGAATCTGAGCAGATTTCCCTGAGTATGTAAAATCCCTCACTGCACTACTGATGAGTTAATATTCAGATAACTATGTCGGGTGAAATTGCTTAATTAGAGCTCTAATTAGTTTCCAACCATTCAGAAAAAACATTAAGAAGAATCTCATATTTTAATTAAGAATTCATTTCAGATAAGCAGGTGATTCTATCAGTCACTGACAGCTACATGGAGGATGGCATATTTATGTGTTTATATTTTTGCATCGCTGTACACTCACACCCACAATCAGGTTGGATGTGTGACATATTTAAGGCTCAGTTCTGACAGATGCTTAATCTCATGAGTAATCCCATGAGCAAATGTTTGTGGTATAGAGACCCATTTAGACTTCATTGTTATCATGTGAATTTTCACTGTGGCTATGCCCCCCTACCCGCAAATGGCTCAGGCCCCATGTGTTATATGTTTCATGGTTGGGTGAATCGCCAGTGTCCCATATAGACTAGGGGGTCATGGTTCCTCTCTCAGATGCAATGAATCTCAGTTAGTTTATGGAAAGTGAAACAGCTTTTCTAGGTACTCTCTGTGTGCAGAATACCTGTAGCGCTGCTACCTACTGCTTTCTTCTGACAGGTGAGAGATGTGGAGAGAAACAGCATCTAAGCAAGCCTGGCTGTCTCCCCTTCTCACCCAGCCTTTAGGAAAATAACTGTTACTGTTGCATTTGGTAAGGATCCTGGTATGATACTTGCTCTCAGTGCAAATTTTGGGTCACTTGGGAGAGAAAAGAAGTATGCTTTGCTTGCTATTTTATTTGTGAACTAGAGGCACAACTGTGAAGGAATACAAAAAGACGAATTTTTTTCTTATATACATAGTGGTAACTTCCTTTTAAAACAAACAAAAATATAAACAAAGAAATAAACCTGAGACATCTTCAGTATTTAAATATCTATTGGGCATGAAAGGATTTTCTGGCTCACAGGTATTTAAGTGCTCCTTCAGGCAACTGCACCTCTTTTGGATCCAGCCTTGTTTCTCCGTGTCTGGTGGGCAGCATCCAGAAGTCTTTTAGAGAATGTATGGCAGCAACACAGCAAATTCTGGCTCTCCCCTAGGGCTTCCTTCCTATGAAAACTCAGCTGGTTTCACTTGCTGCAAAAGTATTCTCAAAAATTTCTTCCAAAACAGCTTGGTAGGAATTATCCAAAGTTATTATATCATGAAACAGAACCCACTTCTATGTCTTAATCCATATGAAAGTCTAGCTTTGCATTATTTAAGCTTTCCCTTTTGTTCTTTTAAAGTAGAGCATTAATGAAATGATGATTAAAGAGTTATTTCGCTCTTTCCTCTTTCACACTGCTGCATTGAACCTGCTTTTCTTAATTGCTAAAATATTTAAAAATCATTAAAGTAGTTCAGTACTTATTAACAAACATTTGTTATTAGATGAGATGACTTTAGGTACATGTTCATCCAAAACACCAGGCCACAATACAGGTCCTTGTGTGCGCCATCTTCCTAAAACATTGCAAGACTTTTCCTCTCCCCGTAAAGGTGTTTTTCTTTCATCTGGGCAAAGCAGCTGCAACCACACAGCTAAAGTGTCACCTAATCTCTGGCAAGGCAGCACTGAGTACAACTGGATCAGGATCCCTCCATAACTGAGCTTTGTGCTTGTAGGTGTTATGAGGAAATGGCAGAGATTAGACCCAAATATTTTTGTGGGCCCACATAGACTTCAGTGCTGTCTGCACATATGTCATGGTCAGAATTTAAGCTTCTAGACATGCTCTCAAGCCTAAGAGGAGTTTATGCTCCAAATACATGATAGCTGTTAATAAATAATTATTAAAATAATAAAAACTCTAAAAAATCTGATGTTAATATCCATAATAATGAGGATGTTGTTTTACATACAGAGAGTAATGTGCAGTAAATGTGCAATTTTAATGGCAATTAGGTGAGATATGAAATTAAAATCAGTCTGAAGTATTAAACTAACATTCCCTTCCTGGCCCACCTCCAGGCTTTAAAGTACAGAGGCTCCATCTGGGCATTCAAGATACACTAACCCCAAATTAAGACTGTGTGTTACTACTGAAAGCTCATGGCTTCTGCCTCAGCCACGGGAGGGCAAGCATTCTTCTCTGCTGCTTACAAATCTCTCCTGGTTTTCTTCCCATGAAGAAAAATGCTTAAAGGGGAAACAATGGCACACGGATAGAAAAACAGTAGCTGGAGATCATAAGGATAGCATCAGCCCAAGATCTGCGACAGATTTTATTTTGCTGTAGGTAAATAGCCAAGAGTGTTTACTTTAAAATTAGTTTGACTTCAGGCCACTCCAGGTATATGCAATCACATATAAGATTCCAATACAGACACCTCTGCCTTGGGTGAGCTGATCAGTAATATTTATTTATCTGTCTCGCTGTCCTTGCTAGAACATCCTTATGTTTACCAATTCCATTTTCTTGTCAGATCACTGGTTTTCTCTTAGTGTGATCAGATTATATTTGGAAAGTTGCCATTTTGAAGGATACTTCATATTTCCTATAACTTTAAAACACACCCTAAGCAAAATTTATTGAAGAATTGACTCAATTCAGAGCCTGTCTAAGCAATATAGCAGTGAGGAAGGTGCCAGGTTTGAGTCATGCTATGTATTGGATGACCTCTGAGACTTGCAGCCACCAGTTCTGTGAATTTTAAAGGCAGGCACATGAAGAATCAGTTTTCAGCTTCTTCATATACAGCGCGTGTTACCTATATGTAGGTTGTTTTGTGAGAAAGTTGGCATCCTGCATTGCTCCTGAATACGGCTTGCCAGTTTGCAAATAAAAGCCCAAAGAAAAAAAAGTGTTTAGAAACAACTGCTTCTTTTAGATTTACATAGCACTGCTAAAACCATTACTCCTTTAAAATAGAATTGAGCATCTCAATTTCCCCACCATTCCTAAGGACTGAAAATGTGAATCTGGCTTTGACTTCATAATTTTAGGTTCGATCTCTCTATTCTTAGGCCCCAAATATTGGATATCCAGCAACACTTTTCAAGTTTGGGGGGTTCTGGTAATAGGGCTCATGCCACAGTGGGTTTTAGGCCACCATTAAAGGTCACTTGGCAACAGAGTTCTAGTCCAGTAGATCTTCTTTCTTTCTATCCAAAATGTAAAGTGTATTGTTCGTTTTTGTTATTTGTAAGATTAACCAGAACAGAATAAGCATGTTATCTCTTATCTTTCAATATTTCATAAAGTATTCTGATCACTGTTTTAAATATATTAATAGCTATGCTAGATATCGTTATTTTTCTTCTCATGGCCATGTTCTCAGTTAGCAAAGGTATAAATGGATTCAGTTCACTCAGGGAAGAAAAATACACTCAGTATACTTTTTCAACTACATCATGAGTATGCCACATATATAA
The DNA here is from genome assembly GCF_964106895.1 of Numenius arquata. Lineage (NCBI taxonomy): Eukaryota > Metazoa > Chordata > Aves > Charadriiformes > Scolopacidae > Numenius > Numenius arquata. Next base: position 20,545,315 of record NC_133582.1, on the reverse strand, counting down.
AATCACATCTTGGTATTGAGCATAATACATGAAACAGGTTGATTTCTATCTCACTCACATAATCCATTTATTATGTAAAATGTGAAATGTTCCAATTCCATAACAGATTTCTTTGCATTTATAAAAAACCTATCAGATCTATTGCACAGACAATAATGAGAAACCTTATATAAAGTACATACAATCAGCAAGCAACAAGGAAAAATATTTACTCACTTGCTCACTCCTGCACTGTGTCAGATCAAACGTCCATCCCATCAGATTAAATGTCCATCCCTTTGTTTTTTACTGAGGACAGATCTCTGTGCCCCAAAGCCCTGGGACTTACTAAAGGTTCAGCATGCTCTGAGGGCTCTCTTGGCCAGGTGGGGAAATGAGCTCCAAGAATCAATGGAGAACGCAGCTGGTTTAAATGGGGCCATCTCTCAGTGAATAAGCCTAATGCAACTGCAGCAGAGGTGCCTGCCCAGCAGGAAACTCTTTCTTCAGTTGAAGCACCCAGAACATTAAAAGATTTATAAATGACACCCAAAATCTTAGCAAATTAAACGTTTTTCACCTGTGAAGGGACATACTCCTCCACTCATTTTAATATTCCACCATGAAATACCAATAGCTGAATGAATGTGGATGACAGCCTCTTCCTTGAGCACTGAGAATATTACATGCTGAATTGCCTGTGTTGTACACTCATGAGTTTAGTAAACCTCAGTTAAGATTAGCAGTCTGCTAGAAGCACTTTTTACCACAGTTTGCATTGAGATTTTCTTTCAGACATTTGATTGTTTGGTATTAGACTGCTAATCTCCAAGTAGATATAAGTCATTGTCTTGTATTTTAAACTTTGGTATCTGAATCCATGACTCAGTATGATCTCTCTGAAAAGGAAGTTCTGTGTAAGTTAAAAACATATGCATGTTTTATAACAGTGATAACTTCTTATGAAAAAGTGATATATTTTTATTATATAAGGGACACTGCCAGTTCATAAGGGACTCACAATGCTCAGTGATTCAACGCCTGCTACATACTTAAAATGTTTTGTAGAGTACTTCAGTGTGTTTGCCTAAGAAGTAAAAATTGCTGTAAAAACGTAAGTTGCGGTAATGATGTTATTGCAAGACATTTTTGCCAGCCACAATGAATGATTTCTAAATGCCACAGTGTGATTAAGCTGTAAGGCACAACAGGTTATATTACAGTGTGAAGCCCTAGGTGTGCTGAAATTACCTTTCAACAGCTCACCCGGGAGTATCTTTGGGAGATTATAACATGACAACTTTACTGTTTTTTAAAAATGAATAAATGAAGTCATTAAAAAGCATTTTTTCCCAGATAAGTGAAGTGCCTTCCATCACCCAGTGTGCAGTCATTAGGTCTAATGTGCTTTTCTGCAGAAATATTTCAAAATGATCCAGGGTTCCCTTCCTTGCTATTGTGGCAATAGGAAGATTTGTTACAGGAATTTTGGTTCTCTCTGAACGAAGGATGTATGCACAATTACCCAACTTATTCAATTTTCAGATTCTACAAAACCGCACTACCAATAAACCCACTATGTTTTCTAAAACATTTTTTGCTCCAAGGCTCTTGTTATTTCAGTACCAAAGTTTTTCTTCCCCATTTCTTTCTTCCAAGAACAAATAATACCAGAGACCTCACTAACAGACTGCCCTATAGCATGTCTGATTCCTCAGGAGCTGTTTTCAGTGGAGAGTTTTTCGAATGTTATACCATAAGGCCCACTAAGTGTTGATCATAATAATTATTTTTTAATTAAAAAATGTGGCACACCAGTCTTCCCCTTATTTTGGGGAATACATAGTCTAGGACATGAAGCAGAAGGCATAAACTACATTTTTATTCACTTGCGTATTGATTGCACAAAAAGATACCATGCTGCAAGGGATTCCAGCCCAGCAAACTGTAAGGCTTTTGCAGAACACAGGTGACAGCTCAAGGGCACAACTAGAAAACATAACTGAAAGCAGGCAAGGTCTGTCCATGTAGCCCTGCCGCTGTGGCTCTTCTGTTTTAATTCTCTGGCATTTGGTTCAGATCTTGCCAATGAACCTTGGGAACAACAGAACTCTTCTCCTCTTCCCTCTGCTTCAGCACCAGAGCACTGCTGGCTCTGAGACAAGTCGAGACCTGAGCTCTTATGGGCTAGCGAGCAGCCTAGGTCAAGCCTCTGGCATCACTTTTGCAGCTCTGTGGGAGAATACTTGACCCTCAGCAGCCCTGCAAGAAATGTCTGTCCTCTCTACAGCTCTGCTGTGAACATTCTGCCTTCTCTGTTGCACCCTGTGCCCTGGAGAGCTGCCGGGAGATTTGACTCATGGCAAAATGTTTAAAAATAAGCTATTTAAGGCAAAGTGAATGATAGTTAAAGGTAAAGGCAAGTTTAGGAGTAGCATATAAGCACAGGAAGAGCTAAAGTATAGAGGCAGCAGGTTTGGAGTCTTTCATTAAACCTACTTAAAAAGTTAAAGTACATCAGACCTATCCAGTTCTGCATACATGAGATAAGCCACAGTGCTGTTGTAGTTTCCCCATTGCTGCTTTTTGATCATTGTACCTGCATACCAACTTTTAAGTAGGATGCAAACTCTTAAAGAACAATTAGAACAATGTGAGTGTCTGTAATTTGTCTACCACCAAGGAGGTCTTGGGGGCTGCTATCCCTTATAACAAATACTCATTGCAGAGCAGGGAGTGCAGCACCCTCTGTGGGCTCTTGGAAAAAAGTCCTAGCTGGATTCAATGAACAGGGATTTCTTCAACCTGTGTGCAGGGTTGGAGAGACTTGGGGTTAGTCCTCAACAGTAATTACACATTTTAAACTTGGGGGTATATAGCTAAGGCAGAAAAAATGAAAGAAATAACAGAATCGGTGTTTGCAATGGTTCTGTTTCTTTAAACAACGCTGAGGAGTGCTGTTATTTACCTTTCATGGTTTGTGGTACAAGGTAAACCCATAGTGTTACACCATCCTTTCACAGTACAGATGGCAAGAGCTTATCTTTATGTTGGTGTCAGAATGGATCATACATGCAGTGGAGTGTTTTGATAATGCCTCGCTGGCGACAACACAAACTCTATCTCCATCTGACAACAACAACAACTTCTATTTCTACTCACCTTGGAGGCCAGTTGCTGCAAGCATTTGAGAATTTTTTTCTACAATAATTAAAGGTGTTTATCTACTCACAAAATCCCTAAACCATCTCCTATAATACCTTCCATTTCATTTGGAAAAAAAACCGATTTAAATAAAATTAAAATATTGCCCTGATATAAGGGAATAGCATGTTCCATAACTTAACACAGCATGTGAAAATTAATTTGAGGGGGTTTTTCAGTCTCATTGTGGCTCACATACTGTTTCTAGAAAATAAAGTTAAGATTAATTTCCACTATATAGTGTATTCCAAACTTGATTTTGGAAACATACAGTTTACAGACATTGAAGTATATCACCTTGTACAGTTGGCTTTGAAATTTTGAAGAACAGTACCTTTTCACATTTTGTTTTGGCACCTGATCTGATTGAATTATTTGTTTTGATGGAAAAAGCTGTACAAAGAAATTCCTCCACTGGGAAGAAAAGAGTTGCCGTAAAATTCATGGCATATACGCAGTTCATAAGTGGAAGCATTTAAGAGGATATATCTCTGCCTCTCTCAAGCATTACACAATTAGCCAGTTTGCTTAGATGCACTGGATAAGTGAAAGACAAGTGTGTTGTAGCTGGCCCAGACTCATGTAACAGAGATGGAAATAACATGTTCCTTTTTTTTCAGCTGTCCTCCACCAACACAGACTTCTTCAATTTACTACTTTCTCAAGTGTTTTAGCAGACTAATTTTTAAATGATTCACTGCTGGAGTTTCTTATTGCTTCCCTCTAGAGACTGTATTACTCTGATAGATGTCACTGTTAGAAAGTGCATGAGCAGTCAGGCTCAAATAGCTTTCATTCAGTTTCATCTCAATATTACTTCATGGGCTACATTATGGAGATCCTGGCCCTCCTTGGACACCACAGTGCTTTTTCTTGCATTATTATAGTGTCTTGAAACTCACATCAGGACTGAGGTCTCCTTGAACCTTGCTTTTAGAATAAATGCTTTATAAATGACTGTTTCTACCTTGCCAGTTTGCAGTCTCTTCAGACAAGTGACTTGGCAAATATGAAGTGCTAAAGAGACAGAAAAAATATAAAAACAAGTCTATGCAAATGTTTTGGTACTTATAAGCAGACAAGTATACTGACATTTAAACCTACTTTTCCCTCCTTTTTGTGTTATTTTCTCATGAGCCATCATGGGCTTGTTAGTTGTAAACTACCCAAAAAAACTTTTTCAAGCATGACTGGGGCCTTACATAATGGCCTTTCTACACCCTCAGCTGCTTTTTTTTTTTGTAAACATTTTTTGAGCAACCTGGCCTAGTGGGACCAGGCTTTGAGCAACCTGGAAGGTGCCCCTGCCCATACCAGGGGGGTTGGAATGTGATGATCTTTAAGGTCCCTTCCAACCCAAACCATTCTGTGATTCTATGATTCTTGTACAGAACTGCACAAACATATTCATGGTATATCAGACAATACTATTTGGAAACAATAGAGGAAACTGAATTACCTGCTTGGTTCCAATGAAGAAGCACCGTTACAGGCATCTCAGTAAAAATCTTAGCTCAATATACAATGCTTGCCACAAAAACTAAGGCAATAGTATGTACACAGAAAAGCCTAAAAAGCAAGACTAAAATTATAGGATGCTGTTCAAAACCAGTGGTGCCTCCTCATTTAGAATCCAGGATCCAGGTCACAGCATCTCGCTGGAGGAAGCTGAAGAATTAAGGAAAGAGGAGAACATGTATGCTCAAGACAGTAAAAGACTAGAAAAAGACAAGCAAGAATGGGATAGTTAATCTTGCAATAAGATGGATAAAACAAGACACAAGAAAGAAATGAAAAATGGTATGTGGTAGAATGATTTTCAGTCAGACGATATCAAGGATAAGGAGTCATAAAAGGTAATCATATGGTCCTAAAACACTCAAAAATACATTACCATTTAGAATTAATAAACTCTTGTTCACCTTTAGCCACACATCCTTGCTCTTCAAGACCAAATATTTTCTGTCAAGATCTCAAAACGAGCACCAAAATATAAGACATATGGCTTTGTCAGTGTTATCACAGATGCATGTTTTACTCTTTCAGGAAAAAATAATGGATCAAGTGAAAAATATTCTGAATACAGGTTTACCAACCCACAAGGGTGGCTTAGAGTTATCTGTCCATCTTCCTTCATTCTTCACTACATTTTTTTTTTGTTAATGAAGGAGTTTAATAAATACAAGAAAAGCCAGCTGAAATGGTTGATTCTAATTCACCAGATGTACAATGCTTTCAGCTGATTCTCCCAGGATAACAAGAGAAGAAATTTGTCAGCCTGTTTTACCTAATTAACCAGCAGATCATGCACAGCAGTCAGGACAAGGGTCAGTATAGTTGCCACCTGTGTGGGAAAAGCTGTCCCAGTGACCTGGCTGCTGGCACTCTAGGGCAGAGTAATGATGGCTTCTCAAACTCTCTTACCGTGGCTCTTCAACCTCACAAAAAATTATTAAAGATTCATTGCACACAGATATTCCACCTCCCTAGCAAGTACTCTACCTGCCAGGATGAAACACCATTCCTAGGGACTCTCTGACCTGATTAATATTTTAAATATTTTATTCAAAATCAAACAGCTCCAATAAGTGAGATCAAGGAAGACCTGCCCATATGACCCCATGAATACATTACTGTGGACTTCTCCCAGGGGCTTGGGATCTTTTTACACTCCCTGCTCACAATCACCCGTGAGTAAAACTGAGCTGTTGTCTCTTTCACTGATGTCCTAAGCTACCAGTTATGGAGTCATTGATATTAATTTCAGCCAGTTTTGCACAAGAGTGTCAGTACTTTATACACAGTAGAATAAGATCAAGGGGAGGCTGAGGGCACTTCAATCTGACCATCCCCTCCATGAGGCACAGAAAGCAAATTAGAGGGTATATAAAAGAGTCTGGACTGATACAACTAGCAGCACTGTGGGTTTGCTCTCAAGATAAAACAAACAGATGCTGTCTTTCCCAAACTACCAGATAATTTCTGCCTTAGCTTTCACCTGTCCATCCATCTCTAGGGGTAAGAATTCAGGCTTCAGCACCAGTTCTTGGTGCCACTGCTGTTTCCCAAATGCCCCACTCTGCTGCCTGCACCAGTTCCTGCACCTGAACCCTCACTGATTGCAACTGAACTGAGACCCAAGCAACATTTAGTACAAGGCACAAACCAGCCTTGTTGCTGTCACCTTAGAGAAAACTGTGCTTGATCCAAGGCCTACTGACGGCAAGGCAAATAAAGCTCTGTCATTTGGATCCAAATAAGAAAATGTTTAGGAAAAAAAAAAAGTTTTATTTTAAGGTTTCCCTTTCTAAAGCTAAATAACTAAAACACAAATCTTAAATACTTCAGAGTGAAAAATACTGTTTTTGACATATTATACCGAACCAATTCAAGCAGAAACCATTTCCAGATGACAAGTTTCTCCCTAACTCCTGTGCTCAGAGTTCTTTGCATGTTAAAGTTGCAGGAATAATTCAGTCACCATCATCCTTAAACCAAACCATACATGTGGACTCTTAGATACTTCTCTAAAATGCACTAATTTTAATGTTATTTGTATACAGCTGTTTTAACTCCAAGTTGTGACAGGGAAAATACGTAAACAATTTTAAATTTAAGTTGTTTGCAAAACAGTGAAGTTAGAGCTAGTAGGTGCTATGCTCCACTGAAGCATTTTTATACAAGCACATCAGAGTTTATAGGAAGGACAGTCTGCCTATTTTTTAAAACATGTTTTGGTCCTGAAAGATCAAACTGGTTTTCATTTGAATCTGGCGTGAGGAAGCCGCAACAAAGTGAAAACAAAACCATCTTTATTCCTGCAGTTTTACATTCAGACCAGAACCACGGATATTTTTGGTTTTATTTACCTACTGCTCTAGAGTTGTTGTCAGTGCCCAAATACTGCTTTTTGTCACAATGGATAAACTCCTGCAGCAATTACACTGACATCTTCCAGGTAAGAGAGAGAATATTCTCTTCTCAAACCCTTGCCTATTCACTCACAACTTTCATCATTAAATTACCTTCTCCTCTGTATCTCTAAAGTCTAGGAGCATAATACTGTGCTGCAAATCAACCACTAGTTTATTACCCTATTTTAATTTCCATTCTTTTCTGAATTTATTTCAGCCTTAATAATTTCAGTTAGCGTATTATA